>NC_136511.1:54171000-54211000 GCF_053919585.1 Euprymna scolopes | reverse complement strand
ACTATCGCCGTTCATAACAGGGAAGCTTTTTGCAAAATTGTAAAAGCAATTGTCTGTTCAATCTGATTAAGCCATTTATGGTGAATTTTTGTTATGGTCCCAACCTTTTCAATTAGAATGAGACTCATCTCAATTATCTTACAATTCCAGTTGTTGGCATTGTATTATTGTTATTGTTTTATAGCAATCTCAATTTTATGATGTTTTTATTTATTTTTTATTTATACTTTTTTCTCAGCTTTGGTTTAGACATTAAAGCTATACCTTAACACTTTCGCTGTTCCCAACAGGCAAGCTCTCTGTAAAACTGGAAAAGAAATTGTCTTGTTGATCTGATTAAGCCTTTTATGGTGTTTTTTTATTATTATTATGGTCCCAAGCTTTTCAAATTACAATGAGAATCAACTTGACTTCTTTACATTTCCAGAGTCTAACTAATTCATATTTCCGATCTTGGAATTTGTTTTTTCTTGTTATTTATCTTGCAGTCTGGTATCAATGTTTGAACAAGTTTTCTTGTTTTTATTCAGTAAAGTTATGCCAGGCCTGGAGTGTTTAAGGACGTTATCAGTCTGTATACGCATACCCAAAAGAAGTTTTACTAAGTATCGAACTTAATATGAGATGGGAACCACTAATTATTAACAATCGATAATATATACAAGTAATAAGTATAAAATTAATATATATATATATATATATAAAGGAACAGAGGACATTCAATTATTTTTCTGAGCATTTTACAGTCAACGGAGAAAAAAAGGCCAAAGACCCTAGTGTTTTGATGTGATGTTTTGAATATAATAAACTAGTTATGAACAAAGTTTTATTTAATTAAGACAAAACACTAAGAAACAGGGCCTAATTAGAGTTGGGGCCCGTTTTTTTGGGTCACCCTGTATATATATATATATATATTTAGTAGAAATGGTAATTAATAAAAACTGAAGAAAGTACTCAATACTGTTGTAGAGCAAATATGCGTTTTATTTTTTATTACCGTATCTTTCTGTTAAGTTACATTATTGTTTCAGCTACCCGGTCGTTTTTTGTTTGGCCGTCTGTAGCTTCCTCAGACTTTTTATAGAAATCCTCTTTCTGTAAAAGTGTGAGGAAGCCACAGACGGCCAAAAAAAAAAAAACGGCCGGGTAGCTGAAACAATAATGTAACTTAACAGGAAGATACGATAATAAAAAATAAAACGTATATATATATATATATATATATATATATATATATATATATATATATATATATATATATATATATAAAGAGAGAGATGTACGTTAATATGTAGTAATAATTAGTAATAGTGATATTTACAACTAGAAATAAAATAGGTTTAAGACTCTTAAAATTCGTACCAGAATTGTCCGCAAGGACCCGTAGCACAGTGGTTAGAGTACTTGGAAAAATAAATTGTAAAAAGTGATATTCTCCTGAAGGTAGAAGGTTCAATCCTCAGTGTGGGCGAATAAAAAGTACAATATCCATCTACTTAGGACCTCTATCCAGTCATGGCTGACGGAACAAGGACAAGCTACCCTCGTAAATAAAGGATCCCGCTCGAAATTCCGTCCAAATTCACAAGTTTGAGAGAAACATTCCAGAGTTCTACAAGATAATCTGAAGTCGGAGGTTACATCGACCGAAACGTGAAAATCACACTTAAGATGAGAACAGTAGTCCGATGAATCCATATATTACTGAGGGACTTTCTCATGTCTCCATTTTTTATATTGGTGTTGAACTAGCATATGGTATTCTGATACGATATGCGCGAATGTTTCTTCCTTTTCATGACATATTCTGCACCTTGGTGATTCTGCAGTTTTGTCGATGTAGTGTTTGATGGACCTAGTGCGAGTGGCTTGTTCCTGGACTACCATTAATGCACTCTCAGTAGATCTTTTCAGATCTCCTCTGACCAACCAATTCTAGCTGTCGTTATCTCTAAATTCAGTATTCTTAAAGAATACACTGTGTAGTTTCTTTCCAAATAATTTTCCGCCTCTCTCTTGTAATCTCTGACTCTTCTTATCCCGTCTTTTCTCATTTCATGTAGAAGAATTTCATGGTTTTCAGAAATATAATTAGATTTTCTTCTTCTATATTTACACAATCTTCAACACTAAGTAAGCCTCGACCAATTTACTTTCGAAGTATATACACTTGATCTACATCTCTTTTCTTAGCAAAGGCCCCATAAACTGTAAGCATTTTATGTGTTTTTGTGTCCGAACATTTCATTTATTATCATTATTATTTTTATCATTATTATTATTATTATCATTATTATTATCATTATTATTATTATTAATAGTAGTAGTAGTAGTAGTAGTAGGTAAGGAAAACCCTAATTCAAAATCTCTGCTGCCTTGCGACTATCAATCGAGAGTATAAATCAGGAGTTGAATCTCTTTAGGTAGTTGATTGTCAGCAGTGGCTTATGTCCGGCGACTTCTTCAGCCAAACCGGACCCAAATGTAGTGCTCAGCAATTCCTTGGATCCTGGCAGTGTAGCCGAGAGGGAGACCGTGTTGTTTGGGCAACGCACGACTTCCATATTCTTTGTCCAAGCTTACAACCTGGTATAATACACGCCATAGTCAAAACGGTTTCGGTTAGATCACCGAAGTTAAGCAACGTCGAGCCTGGTCAGCACTAAAATAGGTGACTATTTGGGAATTCTGGGTACCCTATGTGCTCTTCGCTTATCCCGGCATTGTTTCCAGGCGTCCTGAACTTCTTGTCACTGGACTCAAGCGGAGCCGATTCAGGAGAGGCGTGGTTCGGGATTGCACGTCCCTTGCCACATAATTGCACGTGCAGCTACTCTCACATGAAATATCTATTGTCTTTAGACACTGAACCCAGACATCCATCCATTATTATTATTTATTATTACTATTATTTATTATTATTATTATTATTATTGTTATTATTATTATTATTATTATTATTGTTAGTAGTAGTAGTAGTAGTAGTAGTAGTAGTAGTAGTTCTACTATTCTCCGTCAAAAGTTTAATCCTATATTCCACACATTATGTATTGTTTGGATTATTTGGGCTACTGCTCTCATCTTGATTGCTATTCTTATAACGGTTCGGCCGATGTAATATCCGACCTTCTTCAGTTGTATCGTGTCGAACTCTTATAGGCCTGTTTTTGTTTCATTTTACTTCAGCCCCGCCCATTCTCGGAGCTAACACTTCATCTCTATATAAGATGCATAGATATTCGAATATTCCATTACAGTTCTCTTTTACTTCTCGAACGTTTGTTGCGTAGGGGTGAGGTGTGCATATAACGGACGATGAGACATTTATATAATGGCGTATACGGCGACAACGATGACGATGACAATTATTTGTTGAGTTCATTATTTGTAATAGAAAGGGTGTAGATGTGAGAGTTGACTGTTCTTTTTAACATTGAGTAGAGTGATGATGGGGGACAAACAGTTACACTTTTAGAGGAGCGGGACAAACAATTTGGAAGACTTTTACACAATGTTCATTTACAACGACGATAGACAAAATCACATTACCTTTTCGGTGGATGACTAACGGAAACAAAATGTTTATTACATGCCGATATTTATTCTTCCAGCTGCTGCTGTTGTTGTTGTTGCTGCTGCTGTTGCTGCTGCTGTTGCTTCTGCTGCTGCTGCTGCTGCTGCTGCTGCTGCTGCTGATGATGATGATGATGATGAGGTATTCGAATACCTTGCAAAATTACATTGTTTCGCTTCCCTTTTCTGGTCGCTTCCAAAAAGGTCGACTAACTCAACTTCCCTCGGACTCCTCTCTGAGACTACTCTGCTTGACTGACTCGACTTAACTGAATATTTTTAATATCTTTCTTTGTGACGTCAAAACGTGCTCAGAAATGTGATTCCTCTTACATACATGACTCCAACGCATTTTCGGCAAAACCAAAAGAGAGTCGCCAACCTGATAGGTCCTGAACTGCCATCTAAGCTGCAGCCTCTGTTCCATAAACGAAACGTTGCATCACTCTGACTGTTCTACAAGTATTTTACTGGTGAGTGCTCTGATGTACTACAAGCACTTGTATCTCCTCGACGTAAATACCCCCGACAAACTCGACAAGCAGCTAAATCCCACCCCTACACAGTATAGATCTCTAGATGTAAAACAGCCTTCTACTCTAATAGTTTTATCTCCAGAATTGCTTGACTTTGGAACTCCCTTCCGGGATTCTGATTTCCCAACTGTACTGACATGCAGAAGTTCAAGTGTAATGTAATCTAGCTCTACTTCCTTGTTTGGGGTGAAAATTGAATTAAACTACAAATTAATGAAAAAGACATTCCTTAATTTACATTGTCTGATTGTACTTGCTCTAACCTAGCTAAGTGTATAGTTAGTTCTAATAAAATAGACGATGCTCTAGATTCCTAGGATTGCATCTAAATTGCAGTATGTATTTTTCAACCCTTGAATACTGGGTTCGATTCTAGCCTTTTCCTTTTAATAAATATTATTTCACGTCGTTTCTCTAATTACTAGGATCTGTTCCCTTTTATATGCAACGTTAAGAAGATTAATTTTTCTCACTGATTGACCAGTTAACAATGTTATCGTACATATTTCTTGTGCTCTCTTAGTCTTATCGGAATTTAGGACAAGAATCCATCTAGTATGGTGGAGTATTAATCTAAGTGCTGGTACTTTAGATAACATTACTTAGAGAAGGGGCACCATTTCTTGTAGGAGCGACTGTATAATCATGTTAGAGGGATCTTATTTGGGCATCGAATATTATGTTATTTTGAATATTTGATCAGGGTTTACGTGTAGGAAAAGGGGTCCTCATGCCAGGTCATCCTGAGAGAGCCTCCTACAGAAAGGCCGAAGACACTCGAGGATGGTTTCTTGTAGGAATATGATGATAAGCAAATTGGCCGATTAATCAACGTTTTATAATCTGCCGTTTATTGACTAATCGGCCGATTAACAGGTTTTCTAATGCTGATTTATTAGCAAATTTTGCTGTCGTGAATGGTACTTATGCTAATTTAATTATGTTGTAAACGACGGCAAGTTAACTCCCTTTTTTGCTTGCCGGTTGAAATTCACCGAAGGGTCATGCATCGTCTACACCGTATTTTCATATAAAAGGCATGGCGCGCTAATAACATTCGGCCTTTTGCGACTGGGCTTAATTTGAGGCAAATAGACGTAAGCATATGGAAAATTTCTCTTCTTTCTCTTTCTATCGAATTAAACTTATTATTTTGTACTTTAAATCACTGTCAAAGAAAATTATTATTTTATTTTGGAGGAATTGTATACTGATATGATATGCGAACAGAAAATAAAGCATTTTTATCTATTGTGCTTTTGTTCCTAATTTTTGAACTCGTACTACCATTTCATCAGGCCTCCATCAGTCTTTGACAGACTTTGGATACCCACGAAGGAGTGCCCCTGCGCTAGAAATTTTTATGACAGGAGGTGCGCAATCTCCAACCACACCTCTCCTGAGTTTTACCAGTGGCAAGTGAAGTGTGTGTACAAGACGACTGGAAGCAAATGTCGAGATAAGCGGAAAGCTCATACAGCGCATAGAATTCCCAAATGGTCGCCCATCTGGTACTAGCCAGGCTCAAAGTTGCTTAACTTCGGTGATCTGACGAGAATAGGTGTCTCAACACGATTATGCCGTATGCCATTACCTATATATATATATATATATATATATATATATATATATATATATATATATATATATATATATATATATATATATATATATATATATATATATATATATAACTACTTCATTTACTCACATAAATTTAATATACGAAAGTATAGATTTATGCGTAAACTTTAAGTATTTACTTCAAAAGTGCTCAATACGTAGGTAGAGCTAGTTAGTAATTTATAAAATATGTATGGCGAATCCTATAGTGGATGAAACGCAGAATATTCAGTGTAGTTTAATCGCCATATATATTTTATAAATTACTATATATATATATATATATGTGTGTGTGTGTGTGTGTGTGTGTGTATGTTGTTTAGATAATGTGTATATTGCTGATAATTACTATCAAACATAAGTGATTTAAATACGTAAAAAATGAATTCAATATTAACAACCGCCATCAACTATTATGGCAATCACTTTCTGCCGGAAGTACTTTTATGTCAATTCCAAGAAAAAGTCTACACCTGTCTGCAAGTTATGTCAAACCATGGTATAAAGCGGTGAGAATTCAGCAAAAAATTCTATAACGACTTATATGTTAAACCATCTTAGAAATTTTCATTCAGAAAAAACAAATTGCAGATACGAAAAGGAGACAAAATGAATGTCAAAGGAAAACATTCCAAATAGCAGCAACTACGAACCTCCATCGAAACACCAAACTACTGTAGAATCAATATTGGCCAAAAAGAAAATTTGAGATAATAATGACAACAGATCACAATAGATTCATTATCTGATAAGAGAAATGATTGCTGTTGATATTCAACTGTATTTTGTACAATCTGACATTGTATTTAATAGTTTTATTAGCAAACTTTCTCCAAATTATAGTATTCTATCAAAATACCTCACTTAAAAATAATTCCAGATATATTTATAAAAGTAAAAACAAAAATTCAATTTTCTCTTAATAGAACTAGCAGTATTTTCATTGACTAAAGACATTTAAACAGCTACTACAACTAATACTTCCTTCCTCAGTTTGACAGGTAACTAACTTTCAAATAATGTTGAATAGTACAAAACTGTACCAAAAGAAATTGTTCTACTCCATGGCACACACACAGGTGCAAGAATAAGTTAAGTATTGCACAATGTTCTGGATGAGTATAAAATCTCCAGTAGTATTTCTTACTCCTGCGAGATTCAGGAGCAAATATGATTTCTGGTGTCAGGGAATATAGTTTAGAGTCACTATCATGCTTCATAGATACATTGCAACTCTCAATAAATGACTCATTACTTTTTAAAACAGGCTACAAAACAATCATTACAACTAACAGGGACATAGTCTCTCATTTTAATCGCTATCTATTCGCAATTAACAAATTAACTGAAATCACAAAAAAAGCAAGTAACAGAACTTCAACCATATCAATGATAACATCTACAATTTTAGCTTTGATGTTATTTCCGTAAAAAAAATAATGATATCTGTGACCTTCTTACCATTGTTCATTTGGGTGAATCAATGCAAGCAAGGTTTTCATTCAATTTAAATGATAAAGTTGTGTGTGTCTATTTTCGTAGATCCAAGATTCAGATTTAAATTAAAAAAAAAATAACACGGAAAACACTATTAAGAATTGAATTTTTCATCTATTTTCTACTGATGATAATGAAGCAGAATCAGGATAAACTTCTTCAAGATATGTTGGAGCCAGGAAGATGAAAGTGAAAGCAAGACTGTATCTCTTTCAAGCCTGTTTGATGAATTAGCTTCAAATAAAGCTTCAAATAATGATATGCCGGAATTACTTGCGTTCCGTACTATTAACTGATCAATATACAATAAATACCGGATGACAAGGCATTAATGCAAGGTCAGGAGAACCAACCGAGGTTGTTCGTAGACTACAGAGTGGTCAAAAAGTCAGGTAACATTTTAAAGAAAAACGATATTAGCAATACACGTATATTTAAGTACCATACATTGAAATATAAAATGAAATAAACATGAAATATGTTTATTTTGTTAATTGTCGTCCATTTCTCTCTATCAATCGATGGAAGCGATTAACCACTGATTGTGTAACACGTGTAATCATGTCAGCTGATATCCGCGCAATCTCCTCTTCAATAAATAACTTTAAAGACGCTATTGTATCAGGCTTCTTGCCATAAACGCTATCCTTTACATAGCCCCAAAGCCAGAAATCAGGAGGGGTAGTTTATATATTACACTCAAATATTTAAACAAATAATATTAAACGAATAGAGATTATAATGGATCATATTGTTTTTTTCTACCTTTAACATGTTACCTGACTTTTTGACCACCCTGTAGATGAAGAGCTCGACCTTTTGTATGTTCTTGTTAATACGTTTTTCTACTCTATTCTCGTGTTCCGTTTTCTTTGTAACATTTCAACCAGAGTTATAACAAGTAACAAATCAATATTTAGAGCAAGTAAAGACTGAGCTTAACCTGAAAACAGCAGCTGCAAATACAACAGAAATACAGGAAGCACAATCTAAACTTAAAAAAAAAATTCAATTTTCACCCCAAACAAGGCACAATGCCACTTTGAAGTAGGGGGCTACTATCTAGGACATAAGTTGCAGGGATATTATGAACGGAGATGATTAACAAGATATATGTTCACATTTCACTTGAACTTCTGCATGTCAGTACAGTTTGGAAAGCAGAATCCCGGAAGGGAGTTTAAAAGTCTAGCAGTTCTGGGAAAGAAACTATTGGAGTAGAAGGCTTTCTTACATCTAGGGATCTCTTCTGTGTAGGGGTGGGATGTAGCTGCTTGTCAGGTTTGTCGGGGATATTTACGTCGAGGGGGTACAAGTGTTTGTAATTTTTCAGAGCATTCATCATAAAAGTACTTGTAGAACACGCAGAGTGATACAACATTTACATCGATGAGACAGAGACTGAAGCCTAGTTAACAGTTCAGGACCTATCAGGTTGGCGACCCTCTTTTGACCCCTGTCCAGGAGTTGGGAGGCAAGTAGCAGATGCACCAGCCCAAATGGGAAAACAATACTCCATACATGGGCGAATGGTGGACTTATAGAGGTACAGGATACTTTCAGGGTTGAGTAGCTTTCTAGCATGGTAGAGAGACCAAACCTTCTCCGCAGCAACCTTGCCAATGCTCTCTATATATCGAGTTCATGTTCCCTATGAACGTTTGCCTGAGGAGTTTGGAAAAAAGTACTTTTAGGTAATGATTTTTTTCGCCATTGCTATTGGTGGTAGAGAAGGTTTCTTGTAATTATTGAAGGAAACAAGCTTACTCTTGATCCTTGTGTAGATGATGGTCCATTTCAGCGATGAATAAAGACACAGGAGACCTTACCACTGCTCAGTAAACTGGCTTCAAAACATTTAAGCGCACCGTCTTCTATCCGTAGAAAGTGAGAGTCAAAGAAATAAAACTAAGTCTTTTCGAAGTTATTTCTATGTAATTTCTTTCCCCGGTAATTTATTTTTATTTTTTTATTTAATTTTTTCTTTCTCCTCCATATTCGTGACATTTTTTTTTTAGTCGAAATTTTCCTCGATTTAGCTCCGTTGAGCGAGGAACGAAACCTGGTTAGCCTTTGTTTTTTTTTTTTTTTTTTAATTTTTAATCATCATGTTGATTGGTCTATATTTATTAAATTTTGTACCACAAAAAGAATTTTCACAGACACACACACACACACACACACACACACACACACACACACACACACACACACACACACACACATATATATATAACGATACAACTGGTTATTAAAAATTTGTATTTTTGATTTGTATTTTGGAAGGAGTTTTGGCGAAATTATTCGCGCTTCCATTGCTCTTATTATATCAGGTCTTGTACATCGGATCAATTATTTTATAATTAGTTTCGTTTGGGTTTTTTTTTCTAATTCTTCTTTTAAGTTTAATTCTTTCGACATTCTTTCCTCCTCGTCTTTCTCCTTATTCCGTTTTTCTTTATATATATATATATATATATATATATATATATATATATATATATATATATATATATATATATATATATATATATATATATAGGTTAATCATTTATTCATATATATATATATATATATATATATATATGTATATATATACATAGGTTAATCATTTATATATATATATATATAGGTTAATCATTTATATACATATATATATATATACATACGTTAATCATTTATTTATATATATATATATATATATATATGTGTGTGTGTGTGTGTGTATATATATATATCGGTAATTCTGTATTAGATGTGTTATTTGTGTTACTATTCATTTGTTATCTTATTATTATTCGAGTTAGTCTTATTTTCTTCTAATTCTTCTTCATCGTCCATAATTTGATCTTTCTTTTTCGCATCATCTATCGTGTTTTACTTTTCTCTATTCTTCTTTATCCACTTTACCTTCTTCATTTAATTATTTTCCTTGTTCTTCTTCTCTTTCTTATTCGTCTTCTTCTACTATGCACTTCATTTTTCCCCCTTATGCTTCGTCGTGGTAACTGTTGTAATGAAGTTATAACTTTCAACCTTCTTTTTCACCCACCCCCTCCGTCTTCTTCTTCTCCTCCTCCTTCTTTCTATTCATTTTTATCCTTTTCTCGGTTTTCTTCACCTTCTTCACTTTCTTCGTTTTCTCTTATTCTTTTTGTTTCTTTTCTTTTTATTTATTTTATTTTTTGTCATGGTCATAGACTAATAATATAACTTTTAACTCCCCTAAAGATAAATTAGGTTGTTGGAAACTCGGATACTTCTTGACTATTTTGGAGGTCCTTGACGGATGTTTTGCGCACTTCAAGTGCTCCTGTTATATCTCGTTTCTTAATTTGAAGAATGATATGAACCGTTCTTGTTTTGTTTTTTTTTTGTTTTTTGTTTTTTTTTTACCGCGACTTTCGTTCGTTCACACAGTTGTACATGTGACGGGGGTTTATCTGGTATGTAAGGTAATAATCCTCGTCAGCATTCAAAGGTTCCATCTCTACCTATTTACTTGTCTACCCACGACGACAGATTGAGACACGTGGCCGAGTTTTAATGTGAGACAGAATAAAGCTCTTCAAACAGAGGCCAGTCTAAATTAGAATAAAATTAAAAATTTCTTCAGTCTAAAATAATTACTTTTTCACTAAGAAAAAAAAGTGCATAAAAAGATGAATTTTAGTATCAAAACACATTTGTTTGTATATTTTAATCTGTTTAATGCAGGTGGCTCAATCTATCTATCAATTTATCTATATTTACGTCAGGTATCTACTTATATATCTACTATACTGCTATCAATCCTACTATCTATCTATCTATCTATCTATCTATCTATCTCTCTCTCTCTCTCTCTCTATATATATATATATATATATATATATATATATAGAGAGAGAGAGAGAGAGAGAGAGAGAGGAGAGATGGGGAGATAAATATATAGATAGATGGGTGGATAAATGGATATATATATATATATATATATATATATATATATAAATATATATATGGATATGGATATGGATATATATATATATATATATATATATATATATATATATATATATATAATATCCATCTATCTATCTTCCTATTTTTTAATTTATCGATATACCTATCTATCTATCTATCCATCTAAGATTTACGTCAATTCCAAATTATCTATTTATCTGCTATACTGTTATCAGTCACACTATCTATCTATCTATCTATCTATCTATCTATCTATCTATCTACATAGGCGGCAAAAAGAAAGTCCGCAGTGTAATTTTTTCCAAAACTAAAAATTTAAGAACCTCACTCTCCATATAAAACAAAGTTGTTTTGATAGATAGATAGATAGATAGATAGATAGATAGATACAGTACCGGCAAAAAGAAAGTCAGCATTTGTAATTTTGTCAAAAACTGAACATTTAAGCTAAATTTTATGTAACTGCTTCAATAACCTATATCTCATTTGATTGGCCTTTTATTCTTCTATAATTTTACCTGTTCGTATTTGACTTTTAATTTAAATATTCTAGTGTTCACGTCAATTTAAAAAACATAAGTTCAAATTGAGGAGGCAAAAGAAAGTCCGCACAATGGAAAATTGTTATTTAAATGCAAATTTAGTATATTAATGCGACACAAATACAACAGGAACACAATGAAATAGTTAATATTTAGTAGCATAGCCCTTTTGCAATTTGACAGCCTGCAATCTTTTCGGAATTCCTTGAATTAGACTGCAGCAATACTTCAGGGAAAGGGTATCCCAGTTTTCTTTAATTTTTGTCCAAAGTTCTTCTAAATTTGAAATTTTGCTTGATGTAATGCGATACGTTTTCGATAGAATTGAGGTCTAGAGATTGTGCAGGTCAATCCAAATACGGAATATCATGCTTTTCCAGTAACCTCTTGTCTTGACATTGCCAGCTGTGTTAATGGGATCATTATCCTGCATGAAGATGTGATTATCATACAAATTCCGACCAAAGTAGGGTAGAAAATGCTCAGTCAACATATTATTGTAGTTGGTCGAATTAATTAGACCTTGCAATCGAACTATAGGCCCTGGATCATTGGTACTTATAATGCTCCACACCAAAACTAAACCTCCATCACCTTGCAGCGTTTAAACTGAGCACCTAGGATTAAATTTTTCGTCTTTTCTCCGACGGACGTACTGCCTACCATCACTTCCTAGCCTATTGAACTTGCTTCCGTCGCTAAAAAGCACTTTTGACCAATATGAAGAGTCATGATCTTCATTGCATCTGATGAAGTCCAAACAGCGCTTTCTGTTCTTTACAGAAATTATTGGCTTGCGTCTTATCCTCGCAAATTAAATTCATTTAATCTGTTCATGACAGTAGAAAGACAGCACTTTTAACAAGATTGAAATATTTTTGTGTTAACTATACCCTTTTTACGCAAATATTACACAAGTATACATAAAAAAACACGAATAAACCTAAAACCCAATCCTCCAACGTAGACCCCTACTACCATGTCTCCTTCTCCAACATCAGGGGTATACGTTCCAACCTTCCAGAGGTTGAAACCCAATTACAGGAGACGAAACCGGACTTACTCTTTCTAAGCGAAACTGGCATAGGGCCGACCACTTCCTAGATGAGTTCATAATTAAAGGATACTCTAACTTAACATCTAAATCTGACCTCCAAGATCGCCATGGACATGGACTATGCGCCTGCATTAAAAATGGCTTCCCGTGTGGTAGAGATATCTCCAGAGAAGACCCTAATTTACCTTATATGTGCTTCCGGGTTTCACTTTCTTAAACCGGCGCATTCATATTTGCTCTCTATCGCCCTCACAACAGCGGGGTTACTGTCCTTAAGAGTATATCTGAGAAAATTAACCTCATCCTGTTTGCTCATCCTTCGGCTACCATTAACATTTGCGGTAACTTCAATGTCCATAATGTGGAATGGCTGATCCACTCAAATAAGGCAAATGATGAGGGGAGGTTTTGTCATGATTTTTCCATTGCCTATCACCTCACTCAGATTGTTCACGAACCCACGCGTGTGCTCGATACTACTGGTCAGTATGCAAGCCTTCTAGACATTTTTCTCACAACTTCCCCTGAGCTATGTTCATGTTCCGTTCTATCTTCCCTGGGATCCTCCGATCACACAGTTGTATCAGTTAAGATAAAAATGAAATACAATAAGTCTTCAGATGTACCCCTCCACCGTACTGTATACCAATACTCCATGGCTGACTGGGATAGCTTCCGTACATTTATATCTGATATATCTCTGCATTCCATGTTTAAAAGGGATGTATTCTCTATAGTATCAGACCTGACCGAATGGTTAATTGTAGGCATAGACCGATTCATACCATCCAAAAAATTCCAAAAAAAACCTAACAGCCAGCCATGGTTCACCCAGAATGTGCTGCTGCCATTGCGCACAGAAATCGCTTTTTCCATAGCTACCTACGTAATAGATGTACCGAGACTAAAGCTGCCTTCAGAACTGCCAACAATCACTGTAAAAGAGTAATAAAAAAATGCACGAAAGCTATATGCTCAGTCCGTTAAATCCAAAGTAGCTGAGCAGCCAGTTTTAGCAAATTCAAACAGGATCCTGAACAGACACGTGCGTTCTATCCCAACCATCGTCAATAGACCTGAGGTCATCTCATCAGCATCAGACAAGGCCAAACTATTTGCAAAGAACTTTGCAGCTCATTCTACCCTCTGCGACGAAGGGCGTCAACTCCCCGTATTTCCTCCTACAACAGACAACACACGATCCAACATACAAATATCTTTGCATGAGATCGCCAAACTAATCAAGAAACTTGATTCCAGTAAAGCAACTGGCCCAGACGGTATTCCAATTATAGTGTTGAAAAAGCTTCGACAAGAACTTGGCCCCATACTTACAAAACTGTTTAAGCGTTGCCTTAAGGAGAAGTGCTTTCCAACACTCTTGAAAATCTCGTCAGTATGCCCTGTATTTAAGTACTCAGGTGATAAGTCATCTCCCTCTCAGTACAGACCAATAAGTCTCTTGTGTGTCATGAGTAAGTTACTGGAATCCATATTAAATAAAGAAGTAATTAACCACCTCAGCAGAAATTACCTTCTTAGTAACATGCAATATGGTTTCCGTTCTGCTAGATCTACAGCTGATGTGCTAATAGTTATATCCCATAGGATTAGTGAATCTCTCGACAAAGGCTTCCTTTTTAAGGCAATTGCTTTTGACATATCAAAGGCCTTCGATAAGGTTTGGCATAAGGGCCTACTTCACAAGATTTCTGGCTACGGTATGACTGGAAATGTTTTCGCAATAATTAAATCATTCCTCTCTGATAGGTTCATAAGAGTAATGGTTGATGGGCAGCAATCAGAGGCCCAGAGTATTAATGTTGGAGTTCCCCAGGGATTCATCCTGTGCCCAACTCTCTTCCTGATCTACATCAATGATCTCCCAAAACACATACTTAATTCATTCGTTGACATCTATGCCGATGATACGACCATCTACGGCAACACATCAAAGGTCGTAAATGACAAAGCTCTCTCTGATTCCCTCTCCTCTGATCTTGAGCGCGTAGTTCAGTAGGGGAAGAGATGGCTGGTTACTTTTAATGCATCTAAAACCAAGCTCCTTACTTTATATCATCAACGCTCTGTTCCTCATCTAGCATAAACTGAAATGGATGGCTCTCGTCTTGGAGAGGCTTCATGTTTTGACAAGCTCCTGGGTTTGACCTTTACTCCTGATCTGAAATGGAACACGTATATCAAGTCTGTTGCCCGGGCCGCTGGGAAAATGGTGGGATCCTTCTACCGCTCCAGTAGATATCTCACTACTGATGCAATTCTCATCTGGGCTGGAGCTTTAAAAAACAGCCTATCCTGCCTTAACAAAGTACAAAATAGACTTCGTGGCTTAGTGGGGGATGAATAAATAAAATAAATAGAAAAAAGTTTTTTTAATATGAATACATTTATGTATGTATTTACGCATGTATGTATTTGTGTAAAAATGTAATTAAATGTATTTATTCATGCACGTATGTATTTATGTGTGCATGAATGTATGTATACATGTATGTAATTATGTATATACATGTGTACTTTATGTACGCATGTATGTATCTATCTAAACAACTTTTTGTATGTAGATGGTTGAAAGGAAGCATCCGCTATACAAACGATAGATCGTATTGGGAAAACGGAAATGGAAGCTAATATCAAGGTTAATCGCCGATAGAAGCTGCGTCTTGGTGGTCATTTATGGCGGAAGTCAGTGTAAGAATGAGAAGAAATCGTCTGAAAAGAGTCGCATCCATCCTGATCGATTTAAGAGAGATTCACGCAAAAGCTTGAGCATTATTCAATCAGAATCTTTGAAATCACAAACTGATTTGATCTGGAATTAACGTGGAAGAGTCTGTCGCAACAGTTCTGGTCTTGGATATCAACAAAAAATCAATAATTTTTTTTACACTTTGGTTTTTAGTTTTTAAATAAAAATTGGTTTAGTCTAGAAGGATTTCTCATTGACTGAGGACAGAAACTTTAGCATCACAACTGATACTACACTTTGCACCTGGTCAAAAGGCTAATATTTACCTCTCTTCCACCGCAAAAGGATCTGACACGAGGTCGGAAGGTGGAAAGTCAGTGCTCCAAGAGAAGGAACACTTCGGCCCTGCAAAAGTATGCCTCAGTAGCCCTGTCGGCATTCACCAGTGATTGCGCTCCAGGCAACAAGCGATAAACTTGCTGCTCCCGAAAGCCGGAAGGCAAGGTCTGGGAGAATGAACCTGCTCGGGCTACACAGCACATTTACATCAGTCCGACAGCAAAGAGGTCATCGAAATGACCAAGTTTCTGTCGGACTCATTGTTGAGTTGGTAACCTCGACTAACGTTAACTACGAAGTTAACTCCTTATCAAAATGTTATTACGTGGGTTTGAGATTATTAATTGATTAATTACAGACAAAAACAAGGAGACGAGTTCCCTGTATATTCTACTTCTGTTAATTGAAGTTGCTAATAATTTTGTTATCGCAACAGTATTTTAATACTGAAGTTTCGTTGACATTTCTCGTGGACTTTTGCATGAATTTCAGTGACAATACTTTTTTCAGGATTCCAATACTCTCCATGACCATCCAGTTTAGATTGGTCTGGTGCCCCCCTGTCTGTCTGTCTGTCTGTCTGTCTCTGTCTCTGTCTCTCTCTCTCTCTCTCTATTTGGTCCTTCTATCCTTCCAAATCTCTGACGCTCATTTTTAGTGGCATAAGCTGATGTTGGTGTTAGTGCGTATTTTTTGCTTGGGGTGGGGAGAAAAGATTATGAATTTTTTCTTACATATCTACCAATAGGTTTCGGTTTTCCTTGGATCAGTTTCTTCGTCTTCTTCTTCTTCTTTTTATTCTTCTTCTTCTTCTTCTTCTTCTTCTTCTTCTTCTTCTTCTTCTTCTTATTATTATTATTATTATTATCTATATATTAATAATATCAATATATTATTACTTATCTATATATTAATACCGTAATTAGCTTCGGCCGTTGTCATCTTGGAATAATCAAAATGGTATAAAACATGCTAGTATACATTTGTGTGTGCTAGAACGTTTGCATCCTAAATGTTACCCAATTATGTACAACGTAGAAAATATGCATCAATAGAACTGAGCTTAATCGTTAAATTAAACCAACCATATAATAAGGAACGATAAAAAATGCATAATTAATTAATTAAAGTTCGATTTTCAAAGAATATGCAAATTAGTTAACTTTTATTTAGTCCCTCGCATATCCATGACTGAGTATATTAAGAAGTTCGTTTTAGTAATTTTTGAATATTAAAAGTAGGCTCTTAATGTAAATGGAAGCGCAACGAAAAAGTCAACTTAATGTAGATAGATAGATATAAGCTATACTCACGTATTGAACACGTTTGGAAAAATACTACTTATTTAGTTAATTTTATCAATATACTTGAACTTATACATATATATATATATTAGCGAGGGGTACCCGGCGTTGCCCGGGTGTTTGGATGTGTGTGTGGAAACTCCAGGGGTGAGGGTGGGGGGTTTAAAATGTTTTGGTAGGTAAGTATGAGGATCGAACCCGAACCGTTAAGGCAAAGTTGTAAATTAAAGTGTGAAAAAAAAGTGCACCGTTAACGATTTCCCCACCGCGAGATGATAACGGAAACACGTTTGAATTTATTTAATTACTTGGATTTGGCAGGTGCCCGTTTTAATGAGTTCATGTGGTCAAGTTTGACTGCGGGATTTTTATTTTCCCAAGATGTTATAGGAAACAGACTAACCCACATGCGGCGAGCGACAAATGTTGAATATTTATCTTCCCAAAATCGAGCAAATTGAACAGACAGGCGAGCTTCGTTATTAACTGTGAGATATTACGATTTATATGTGATATAAAAAGTTTTAAAAAGTTGTGAACCGACCGACCGCTTCTCTAAAAAAAGCCTTTTTTAGACATACAGAAAAAGCGAACACACATAAAAACATACATACATTTTCGGTTTTATATTTATAAATTTATACCCTTTTGTGGTCAAAATGCAACATGTCCACTTATGTACTGACGAACTTTAAAACAAATGTTCTAATGCAACTCAATAAGAATATCCTCCTTACTCCAAACATGCTAGTTTTATTTTGGTGTCTTAAACTTCCCATTCACCCCTGTTTTTGCTGATGAGCAGACTATTTTCAAAAACACAATCTTTGTCAATTATTGTCAATGTTTATTGTCAATTTTAATAAAAGGAATATCATTTCCGAAACGGTCGTACACTCAATTTGATTTTGTTTGTTCTTTTGAAACAGATTTATAATTTAAAATTATTAATCTTTATACTCAATATATATATATATATATATATATATATATATATATATATATATATATATATATATATAGTGTATGTCCTTAATACTCCGTTTACACTATATATAAATGTGTCGCGTTTAGTTAACTTGTTTTATGTTGTTTTTGTTTTTCGTTTTATAATTTGTGTTGCATATGCTCGGGAACAAACACTTTAAAACTCCCTTTTTTACTCAAGACTAGGGTGACCAGTACTATATACTCAGAGATTAAATTGACCTTGTGTCGCATCCTACTTGAGATGTCATGGAGTTTTTATTTACATTCTTTCCAGTAGGTTAAACACAAGATTAGGTGTGGAATTTGGTATAAGTTTTTTCAGTGGAACGAACTGAATTCGAACTCCTCACTCCCAGGTTTTCTAGTTCATGTTATTAACCGTGTAGCCACCGTAACCCCCCCACCTCTGAGTATGTATGCAGTATACATACCGTGTTAAATGCCTTTTCAATTGCTTCGTGTTTGATATTCTTACTTACATATTGCGGATATTCTTAATTACAGGAGGGCAGAGTTAGACACAGGGTCGGTTTATAATATTGTAAAACTTTAGATTCTAAAAAAATAAAAAAATAAAAATAGATTCAATCCAGAAGTATTCTTTCCTAAACTATTGAACACGGAACAGATACTACACTCTGATCTTAGCCCGAAGACCGAAATGTTTGTTCCGATTAACCTGCCTCCCCACGAGGGCAGAGTTAGATACTAAAGCAGTTTTTAATGTGAGGAAAAATCCAACTCACCCAAAAGGGGCACTCTGGATAAGAAAAACAATTGTCTTAGTCATGAAGGATTTTTTCTCCACTGACCGAAGGCAAAAAAGGTGGGTGTATATATATTTGTGTACGTGTATCTTGTACATACAGTGTATCACAAGAGTGAGTACATTCCTCACATTTCTTCAAATATTTAAATATATCTCTTCATTGTACTCCTCAAATTGGTGTGCATGGCTGTCACCTCAGAAGGAAGCCTCTTCTGAAGCCAATACACAAGAAAGCTCGCAAACAGTTTGCTGAAGACATGTCAACAAAGTCCATAGATTACTGGAACTATGTCCTATGATCTGATGAGACGAAATTTAATTTGTTCGGTTTTGGTGGCCTTAAGAATATGCGGCGGCGACCAGGTGAGGAGTACAAAGATAAGTGTCTCATGCCTACAGTTAAGCATGGTGGTGGGAATGTCATGGTCTGGGGCTGCATGAGTGCTGCAGATATTGGAGAGTTATATTTCATTGAGGGAAACATTGAATCCAACATGTACTGTCAAATACAGCTGCAGAGCATGATCCCCTCTCTCCAGAAACTGGGTTGCAGAGCAATGTTCCAGCATAACAATGACGCAAAACACACATCCAAGACAACCACTGCTTTACTGAAGAGACTGAGGATAAAGGTCATGGACTGGCCAAGCATGTATCCAGACTTGAACCCAATAAAACATCTTTGGAGCATCTTCAAGCAGAAGGTTGAAGTGCGCAAAGTCTCAAATATCCGCCAGCCCTACAACGTCGTAATTGAAGAGTGGGAGAGCATTCCAGTGGCTACATGTAAAGCTCTGGTAAACTCCATGCCCAGTAGAGTAAAGGCAGTTTTGGATAATGATGGTGGCTACACAAAATATTGAGAGCTGAGATGTTGTACGTTAATATTGACAACTTTTTGTAAGGGGTGTACTCACTTTTGTTGCCAGGGATTTAGCTTTTTATGGCTATATTTTGAGTTCTTTTGAGAGGGAAATAAATTAATTCTGTTATATATGCTGCAGACAGACTACTTTTCATTGTGTCAAAAAAATCATTTTTTCAGTGTTGCCCCATGAAGAGATATACTTAAATATTTGAAGAAATTCGAGGGTTTTACTCACTTTTGTATTACACTGTATATACGTGTCTGAATTCGTGTGTCGTCTAGTGGTATAGAATTTAAAGCCTTCTATTTATATATTCAATATATTGAAAAGCTACGAAAACGAGCGATCTTTTGTACTCCCGAATTTATTTTTCTACATAGTCAACACCATTCTTAATTCACTTTTACCAGGAATTCAATGACGCATCTCTGCTTCTTAAGCACGTTCATGACATGCGTTGATGTCTTTGAGATTCACGCCGTCAATATCTGCAACAGACATGAAACTTTCAGGTCATGAATGCATAAGTTCAGTCATTATAACAATGCAATTCGCAATCCCCTCTGATCCATTCGGACGAAATAAAAAATAGGAGGACTTACTATTGAAACTCTCCTGGTATTATATATTATCTTATAGATGTTAAAAAGAAATTATTTGATGTCTTGTAGGACAGTGGGGCTGAATGGGTAATTTTATTTTTCGAATTTTCTGATCAGTTTGTTCAAGCTGGGGATGGGGCACCCTACCCTATACCAAACATTCACCCGCTAGCTCATACAACCGAGAGATCTTTTTTTTAAATTCTGCCGCCCCTTTAAGTGAAGATCTTTTAATATCTCTCGGATTTTGTTTATCTGATAAATTTACCAGCTAATTTTTAAACTTCTTTTTCCTAAGCCCAGTTGTCCATATAAATACTGGAACGATAGACATCTTCCCAAGATTCCAGTTTCTTTCATGCCATACATAAAACATTGGTAGTTCGTTATCTGTTCCTTTTCAGTTCTGTTTAACCCAGCATCATTGGGGGACACGAACTTCTACTAAGGTTGCTTTCTTCTCCCTCTTGTCCCACATCATTATGTCAGGTTTTAAACGAAATGCCTAATCCATTCATCCAGTGCGGCCGCAGCCGAGATTGAACTCCCTACACGAGTTTGTAGTGTAATTTAAATCTTGTCGGTAGCTGAATACTTGGCGCTTCGCCAGGGCTATCAAGGATATTCTTTTTATCGTGACGCTATCACTAGATGGGGTGCCTACCACGGTTTAAGAGACTCCCATCTACCCTCGAGAGAATGATAGACCGCGCCAGTTTCTCAACCTAGTATTTTACCTCGCGGTACATACAGCGCCATGCCTTCCCAAATGGTTACCAATCTGGTAGTGGCCAGGCTTAACGTTGCTTAACTTCGGTGATCTAACGAAAATCAGTGTGTCAACGTGATTGTGCAGTATAAATGCCTAAGGATACATGATAATCCGCTGCATTGTTTTAAATCCTGGTTATTCGTCTTAGCAGAGAGATGGGACGACGAAACAGGAAAAGCAAGAGTTATCTGCCTTTATTATTAAAATAGCCAGATGTTAAAATACTGCGTTTTTTTTTCCTGTTTTCTTATTTTAGTGTCTATATTCGACCAATACACGAGATACGTGTGATAATTATGAAGATTGTACGAGAGAAGGATAGAGTGGATCGTAAATATTGTTATGGAATTATCGCTTCTAATGATATCGTTTTAATTGCTTCCGGCTTGTTAATGATCACGATAAACAAGAGCCAACACCAAAAAAGGAAAAGTAAATATGTGTGAGTATGTAACAGAGTGCGTATGATTGCGCGGGAAAATATCAGCAGCAGTCGGAGGATGGATGGCAAGTGATTGCATTAGCAGCAGGAGCAGCGTTTGAACGCGTATGCAAATTAGGAAATGTGTGCAAGCTGGCGTGCAAAAACAAAAAATAAAAAAGGACACCGCGTGATCGGGGAGAAAAAAGTCGACGCCGGAGGCGATGGACGTATAAAAATTAAAGGAGAAGAAAGAGTGCATTCGAAAAAGATGGACATATAAGAAATGCTTGTCCACGGCCGGCGTGTAGTGGACCAGAAGCGAGAGACTTTTAAGCTGGTGTCAGGACGGGGTGGAAGACAAAACGTTAATAAACGATCTGTGTTAAAAAAGAAAGAAACGCCGAGTCGGATTTATTTATTGTGGGTATATGGTTAGAAAGAGAAAAAAAAACGTACCGGGCGTATCTGCATCGCTCTTTGGGAAAGAAGAAGGAAAGGATGGCCAGCGCATTTATATACACGAAGAGCATGATGGGAGAAGTTATTTTTTTCCCCTGTCTCTTCCTTTTTTTCTATATAGGATATAAAAGCTGGGAAAATTGTTCACTCGAGGTCGCTCGAACGTACGGTTAATTTGCGTGTCAGTGGGAAGAAAGAAAGACAGACTTTCTACGAACGTCGAAACTGGAAGAGAAAAAGGATTGTCGTTTTTTTTTTCTTTTTTGTATGTGCCGAGAACGTTGCAAGCTGAAGAAGAAAACTTCTTTTTTTTGCATGAACATTTAACAGTATTCGGCAGTTAAAAGGAAACTTAAATTTCAATACTAGATTTATTTTTGTTTGTTGTTCCTTTCCGACGGTGCCGGACTGCGTGGGGGTCCGAGAAAGGTTTGAATTGTAACGGACACGGCTCGAGCGTAACGGCCACGTTCCAAGTAACCTTCTTACTATCAAATAAGGAAAAAGGTGACGGTGACTATATGTTTAACGACATACATGGAATGACAACCTAAATGTGTCATAGTTTGAATCTAATTCGTTCCTCAGAAACAGCTTTATTTAGAATGTTGTAAGAACTCGATGTCTTTTTAGAAAGAATTCTAACTAGAAAGATATCGGGGAAACTAATGCCAAGAATCGAATCATCTGATTCATACAAAAGAAATTAATTAAGTAACGACTTGACAACGCACGTTGTGCTGTGTGTACGTACGTGTGTGTGTATGTGTGTACGGGTGTGTGTTATGGCGTATGTTTATGTTTGAGCGTATGACTACATGAGTGTGTCTGTATGCGTTTGTGTTTGGGTTTATAGTGTTCTATGAGTCCGATTATGTGCGGTTTTCTAACCGAATGACCCACGGTGGCAATTCTTTGTGGCATAGAACACAAATCGATGATACGTCCTCGACAATCAGTCCAACAAAGTGGTTCATCTCTGGCACCAGCTCCCCATTCCGTCAGACAGGTGTTGTCCTGATCAATCCTATGAGCGTCACCCTCCCAGGCTTCGCCTTCTCTCTTTTGAAAATGGGTTGACTCATCGCTTATTACCTGAAGTGTCCCTACTTGGGAAAGGCTGTTTAGGCATTTGGGGAGTGGACTTCTCTTGGCACGCTGGCCTTTTTAATCCCATGTTCTGTCTTTTCTGGCATATCTTCCTGTTTTCTGTTTCTTTCTTTCTTTGTCTTTTGTAGTTTTTTTTTAACAGCCTTATAAACAACGCTCTGGTCATTTTAAGGCCAAATAGTTTGATTTTAATCAACATATATGAAATGCAGTTTGATTTTATATCAGTTAAGGATCACTGCTATTATATTTATCCTGATATAAATCAAAATGAGCAGATTGTAGACGCGTTTCTGGTTTGTGACACATTTTTGTCTTGTAGAATACGAGTGGTTATTGTTCTATGTTTAGATTGTCCAGTGCAGTCCAATTGTTTTTAGAAAATGCAATATATCTTTTATTTGTACAGCGCTAAAAAGCTTTTCTGAGTTGTTTACTTCAAACAACTGAGATCTTATTGCTTCGAAGTTTTTACATTCAATTAGTATAATAGACATAAGGTTTTGACATGATATACAAAAAGGATCTTCGGCTTTTAGGATGTGACAATGTGTAATGAAGGTATGGCCTATATCTACTCTGGCTCTGTAGATTGCGATGGGAGAGAGAGAGTTTAATACGGTGAGATTGTCCAGTGCTTGTTTCAATGATGGAGTCGCTCGCTTCGCTTCAATGAAAATAGCAGCGAGTACCCATGCGAGAAAAAAAATTAGCTGCAGCAGCCAGGCTCGAACCTGTAATGCTTTGACCCATGGTGCATTTACAACGTTACAGGCCTTCGAAATAATGACTTTAAGACGTACGTTGAGATCGCGAGGCATGAATGACTTTGCAAAAACTGATACTCGTTTTCAGCACACTTGAAAAAATACTACTTCCATATTTACAAAATAGGGGGGAAAATATGGTGTCTATGCACTTTTGATATGGTGCTATTTTTAAGATTAAATTCAATATTCACAATATCTTTTTTTTTAATTAAATTGTTAGGTGGAAGCACAGAATATTTACAAAACATCTTCAATCGTAATATATCCATTTACTCTGGCGTTGCAATCCATCCCTGTGAATTTTCTAGCTACCACTAGACTTAAGCTACGACGGATCAAAATAAGTGAGACCGGAGATTACACATTTCTCGCTTAACTAGAGACACCTCATCACCGCAACATCCTTTAAAAGGTTAATCGGTACTTGTATATTGAACAGATGAAATTCAAAGATTGAAATATTATATTTCAAGTAAAACAAATAGTGCCTAAATAATTGTCATGTCGCAAATAGTAACATATTAAAAAATTACGGAAAACGATAGGATGGAAAAATAATTATGAATGAAAAACGGTATTCGATAAAGTTTATATGGGGAATAAAATTTTTAATTATGTTCGCCACATGACGTATGCAACAGAAATATAGCATATTTACATATTTTTTTCTTCATTAATAATTACTTTTCTACTTTATGGTTTTTCGTAATTTTTGGATATGTTACTGATTGCGTCATGACAATTACGTAAGAACCATTTATTTTACTTGAAATTCAAGTGTGGTTGTGGTGGTAGAGTAGTAAAGGAATGAAAACTGAGGGTTTTGTTTCATGCATTGTTTGACAGCAAATCTGCACTTTTCAAGTTACTTAATCTCACAAAGCAATACCCATTGTAAAATCAAATTGGGCACAAGTTGCTATTTTATTATAACGGGACGAAATTTAGGGTTCATACGTTCCCGGACAGTATTGTTACATAATGGATAACCCTATTTTGGATAGCGATTCTAACAGCTAGTGCTAATATTAACAAGAGTCGAACTAAGTACAGATCGAAGTACCATGAAGTTTGGGAAATAAGTTAGTTTCTCATAAAAAAATTACAGGAAGATAAGGTATGAGATGATAAGCCAAACTAAAGTAAAAACAAAGAGATTCCAGGACAAGACACATGGTTATTGGATTTGATAAACATATAAAGGTTTCAGATCAGTCTGGTTATGAAACAGGCGCGAGATAGATCACCAATAATGTTTTAATAAGTAATAAAAAAAAAAATTGATAAGCGCTAAGAGAGAAATGTCTTCCTAAGATTTCTGTTCGCTGTGTTCACCTATTTATTCTTAACAGGATAGTTAACTAATTAGTTAAAAGATACTAGTCACTCTCTCTCTTTTTTCTTCTCTCTCTCTCTCTTTCCCCCTCTCTCTCTCATGTGTGAATTGAAGTAATAAACTCGTTACAGTATTAGTGAGTAAATTACTACAGAAATTCGGATATTTCAGTTTTGCATTGTCGATTACATAGTCTGCGATAATATCCCTTAGGTCAAGCATGCAGCCCTAGAAACTAATAGATTTAATTGAGTAGAACGTTATGTAAATTTGAATCAGAACATTTATTTATTCAAAAATTTAGAATCAATTTCCACGAGATACGTCTTCATCAGGCATTGGATCAGTCGCGTGAGTTTTTATAAGTTGATTCTGTTTTATTTAATAAATCTTATTTTAAAAAAGAATTGCGTTGGCTGCTAAAATTAAAAAAAAAAAATTAATTCAAATTTTACAACAACACTTATGCCGAGAAAATATCTAATTCATTTCCCGTGAGCCACGTGCGATCCTCCTGGTTGGAATATTTTACCATGTCACAAATGACAAAAAAACAAAAAAAAACAAAACAAAAACTGATTCCATGACCAATGAAGACGTATATTATCGAAACCTCTTTGATTGTAAATCTATATAAATAAAACAGTAGGTGTACGCATGTGTGTGGATATCATTTAGTCAATAAACTTTTAAACCACTTGTCATATATATTTCAGAATAGGCACCCTCAACCTCCCCATGTTAAGAACGGCTTCCGGAATAGACACTCAACCTTTTCAGCATACCCGAAAACCTATAAAAGTTGACATGTCGAATGTGAACGGTGAGTTGGACGTAACGTAAAAATGTACCGAATTTAAAACGGAACGAAATTTAAATTTCCGTTCCATTTTTAAAACAACCGTAAAACAGAGAGTTCTCCACACGTTTTACCCGGAAATGTATTGTAATAAGACTTGATTTTGATACATTTTAGATTTAACTTTCCATATAATGTCAAAGCTTTCTGTCCACCCTCCATATCAATATTTTCTATATAAATAAAACAATAGATGTATCCGTATGTGTACGTGTTCAAAAATATTGAACCGATAAACTCTTAAACCACTGATCACATAACATTGAAATCAACAGGAAATAGTAAGAACGGTTTATAACAAGCAAAATCTTTGTTTGGATGAATAAATAACGCGTACAGAAATATGTCGGTATATTTCAATCATCAGTTAGAATAGTTTAATTTAAAGTCTTCCTTATCTATCTGTCGTTAGCTCAAACGGTAGGAAACGTGGCTGAAACACTTAATGCTTTGGTTTCGATTTTAGTTGATGGCAGCCAAGTCATTTTTTTTTTTTAACTTTTGAACTCAATACTGCATATTAAGTACAAAATCGAATAGAGAATCAGCTCTATGAGAAATAAATACTAAATCTACATGAATTAAATATATTTAAGCGTATTTTACGACCGGAGAATTTCAGGTGCCTCCGTTATTTTTAAATAAATGTCGTTTTTTTTTTTTGGTTTTGTTATTTAACTATTCGTTATATTGGCTTCTTACCAATACTAATTCAAGTACAGACGTATCTGTAAACTTTAAAGTGTTTACAAAATAAGTTAGTTAAATTGTCTTCGATAAATAAAACTAGCAGTTTAATTGGAAATTATTTTATTGACACGTTTGTTATAAATCGTGATTTTTTTCTGATTTAGTAGTTTAAGTTCTGTTTTAAGTTTATATGAAAATTCTCTTGAAGACAGGTCTATTATTTCTATTTTTGATGTTGCAAGCTGTTGCAAACTTAATGATCTCCCATTTCACGCACGTGTTGAAGTGTTCGTTTTTCTACTTCCTTAGATAATGTTGTGATGTTTCTATATACTGCACTGATAAGGGTCGCCATGTGGTTATATATGTTGTTGACTTTTATAAATATAGCATACAGGAACGATATGTATATATATATATATATATGAATATATGTATATATGTATGTATATATGTATATATGTATATATATAAATATATACATATATATATACTCGCGCTTGTCAAAATAATAGAACATATGTAAATTCATTCCGTTTGTAAATTGTGCAGGCGAGATATCTTATATTTACATAACAATTGCAACCATTTTTAATCATTTGAGGAGGTGCATATGGCGAACAATTATCGCTTAATTATCACATTAGAAAAGTCAACGTTTCAATTTAATAGAACATTTTGTTGAGTAATCTTAAACTCAAAAATTTGCAGTTATTGTTTAAAAAGATTTTGAAAGCGATTTAATAATACTGTATAAGGGCAGAAGGAAGACACACATGGAAATCCCAATCAAGGTTGGATGTTCAAGATCGGTAGTGATCAAAGTGCTCCAGAAAGGTGCTGAGGATGTTTCTAATTGCAATCGCATGAAATATGGACGAAAGAAAAGCACCACCAAAAGACAAGACCGGGCACTGGACAAGGTGGCAAAGAAAAGTCGATTCCTATCAACAAGTCACACCACTGAAGCGTGAAAACAGGCTTCTGGTTCCGACGTTTCGAGAAGCACTACCAACCGAAGGCTCCGGCCACTAGGATACCGAAATCGTATAGCTGCCACCAGACCGCTCCTTAATAAAAAGGAGATGTTGAAGAGGATGCGATGGGCAACTTCTCATCAAACCTGGACTGCAGACAAATGGCGGCGTGTGATCTGTTCAGATCAGTCTCGATTTTGTATCTCCTTCGGCGACCAAGGGCCACGTATTTAGCGAAGAACCATGGAACGGTATAACGAAGAATGCGTTCAGAACTCTGTGGAGTTTCCGCAGTCTTGCATGGTTTGTGGCTGTATGGGTGCTAAAGGCGTTCGTAATTTATGCTCCATCAAAGGAACTGTAAACACAAAAGTGTACCAATATATACTGGAAGCTAATTTACTGCCAGTGTTTGATAGCCAGTTTGACAGGGAGGCTAAAGACATCATTTGTCAACATGACTTGGCTCTGGCACACTCTGCCAAGATCACGTCTTCCTGGATCCGAGAACGATCGATCACTGGTCTTGAATGGCGGCAAACTCGCCAGATTTGAAAGTTATTGAAGCCTTGTGGGATCAGATAAAGAGAAAGCTCCGCAAGGAAAAACCTGCTACCCTTGCAGCCATGAAGATTGCAATCCAGAACACATGGGATTCAGTGTCTACACATGATTGCGAGAAGGTTGTTGATTCCATGCCTCGGCGAATTGATACTGTTATCAAGGCGTAAGGTGCTGCTACTAAATATTGATGAATTTTATTTGTATTTGTGTTAATAAAAATCTATTTCGTTCTATTATTTTGAAACACGAAATATTCAAGAACTCACATTCCAATTGATATGAAAAAATATTTTGTCATAAAACAACTATTTCAATTAGTTTAGCATGATAGAAATATTTTAGCACCAATTACATCTCACAGATCGTCCTCAATAACAATTTAGCGCGAAAAACATGATGTTATGTTCTTTTGACCAACACGAGTATATATATATATATATATATATATATATATATATATATATATATATATACATATATATATATATATATATATATATATATATATATATCAATTAAATTGTAATTAGTAAAAACCTGAAAAGAAAGCTGAATACTATTGTAGAGAAGAAATATATATTCTATTACCGTTATATCTGCTTAGTTACACATGTTTCGGTTACCGAATCGTATTAACGATGCAACAACTTCATCACACACCACAAAAATATTTATTATAATTAGGAAAATAATGTTAGAAAAAACATTAATATTCTAATAAATATTTCTGTGACGTCTGATGAAATTGTCGGATCGTTAACACGATTCGGTAATTGAAACATATGTAACTAAGCAGATGCACTCGAATAGGCTCCTGTATGGTTTACTGTTATACTAAACTGACAACATACAATGATAGAAGAGGTAGGATAGTCCCCCCACCACCACCATATACATGGGTGGGGACCAAGGGAGGAAACCATATGTACGTTCACACTGTTTCACGTAGAGCTACCAAATTTGGCAAGATAACCCACCGTGGAGAGAAGAACTTTTTGACGGGTTATACAGCACACTCTCACCAACAGGAATAGGACCCGAGGTGGTCATTTATAACTGAAAACACTGTACGCTCACATTGTTTTATACCCACTCGTAGAGTTACCAAAATGAAGTGGAGGGAGGTTTTGACAGGCTACACCGCTCACCTCCAAAAACGAGGTGGGGTTTCAGAGGTATAAATGGTAACGCTATGCAAAATCACGCCGTTTGATATAGAGCTATCGAACTTACCATTATAATCCAAGCATGGGAAGAGGGAGGTTTTACAGGTTACATCGCTCACTCACAGCAGCGGAGGTGGGAGCCGATGGGACTCACTTATAATGGAAAACCCTAATTCGTGTTCATACGTTTGTGTCAATAAAGATTCCCACTACGGCCCCTCATGTTCGTTTGAGGGGGTTGCTTTAGCTTTGATACCTCAAAAGTTTGAAGCTATCTCTTTACACCCACATCCTCTTTTCATAACCTTTTCACACTTTCATAAATCAGAATTCATTTTTTGAAAACTCTTTTTATCCAGTCAACGACGAGTACGTCTGCAATTATATATATACACACACAAACACACACACACACACACACACACACACACACACACATATATATATATATATATATATAATAGAAAAATCTTATTGAGGATTTATTCAAATATTCATTAAAAAACATTATAAACCTTTAAGGAAGGTATATAAAATTTTAATTTTCCAACAAAGAGTGCAAATAGACAAGAAAGACCTTATTCTGCGGAGTTTCGAAAAACGCAATTCTTTCTCATCAGAGGAATGAAGTTTGCAAAATATACAATAAATGTTGCAGTTTAATGCATTGAAAAAAACTACAAATACGAAATTAATCATACTTGCATAAAGATAGTTATTAAACAGTTAGTGACAGTTTATAGGGATTTAAAGCGATTACGAAAGCAGGAAACGGAAAAAAACTAGAGAACATTTATATGGTAAAAACCCCAATGAATAAGAAGATAAAATCCAGAGCAGGATAAATCCCAAATGATCCATTGAAAATCCATTAGTAATCCATAAGAAACGTAAAAGCAGAATTATAGATGTCCAGGGTAAATTAAAGCTTCCAGAAAAAACATCAAATGATGGAGAAGTGAAATTCCAGTTTTTACTACACCAGCTTTTCTCAACTGGGGTGGGGCATTGCTTTCTAAGGGAGCCCCGGGCCTTCGATCGGGGAGTTATTAGAGGATGCCGGAAAAATGTCATTCAAAATGCAGAAACGTGCAATGTATGAATTAGGTAATAAGATTTCAACGATGAAAAGATGTCATTTATTTTTATATACAGTGGAAACTCTTACCACAAAATTATTTTCTTCCGGCTTGAATTTTGTATCCAGAAATTTTCATATCCATAAAGGCGTTTTACACGTAAATCGCTAAATCCTTTCTAAGCACTCATTAAGTTTTATAATTAAGGTAACACCAGAATGAGATAGGAACTAAATAAAACCAAATATGCATTTTTTGCGTTGAAGTGCGGGGAGGCAGCACGAGTGTAAGGGGAGCACGGGTCATCAAAGGTTGAGAAACATTTTACTAGACTTTTTAGAAACAGGCAAATGTTACAGACCTTTGACTTAGGATAAGTGCTTATACCAAACTGATGCTTGAATATTTGTGCTTCTTTACGCCTTAAATCTTAATCCCTATTAATTCCTAACTCGAACAGATATAATAATACTTATTCGCTGCACCTTATTATAAGAATGGATATACAAAATTTAAACCAGATCGGCCGAGTAGTTTTAGTATAAAATCTTCTTGAGTTAGTGGCATTGTGGTAACTAATCCGTATCAATCTCTAAATGTGTAGAGAACGGATACGATAATATCTAGTTCGATGCACTTTATCATAACAAAAGTCCATAACAAATTTCAACCAGATCGGCCCAGTGGTGTTTTTTTGGACAAACAGACGAAATAATAAGATACATTAAAAACGGGTAAGTATTGCAGTTGACTGAGAATGAGTACTTTATGCATAATTGATGGGTAAATATGGTAAAATTCGTGCTCATTTTTGCATTAAATAATAATCCTTATTAACTCCTAACTCTTACTCGAACGGATGCGATAATACTTAATTCACTGCGCCTTATCAGAGCAATCTTTTTAATATAATTTCAGCCAGATAAGCTCAGTAGTTTCCGAGGAAACTTATGCGTTATTTGAGTGGTTAATTCCTATTTTTTTTACATGGAAGTTACCACTTATCAAGGCCCGGAGGCCACTCGAGGATACGGGTTATTGCATGTACAGTAACCAATGGGACAATATCGTAGTAATCGTTAGTAATGGAGATCTGATAAAGTGACTTACTTAAGGAAGTGGTTTATCAACAACTTGTTTATGTTGAACTTGAAGACATCCAAGTTGTAGTCAGGTGGGAAACAGGCAACCGGAAGAGAGTTCCATAGGCATGCACTTCTAAGAAAGAAGCTTTGTTCATGGAATCTATGTTTTGATTTAGGCACAGATAAAGAATGGGAAAAATTACTGACAGTGGTTTCAGCTAGACGGGTGTTTTTCGTGAAAGATTGGCGAGGGGGAGACCAGAGATTGGAGCTCAGACGAGCACTTCCCATGCCTATATTTATCCCAATTAACTATTAGCTGTGTATCGAACGGATACTATACTTAGTTCGCTGCATATTCTCAAAACACAGTTCTACACAAAAATTCAGACAGGTCTGAATATTAGTCTCCGAGAAATAAGATGGTAGAGGTAAACCGACAGACAAAACAGATAAATATGATATAGATATGAAATAGAAGATCGTGAAGCCAGCACCAGCTTGCAGCATAAAGAGTAGAATTGTAAATAATTTGCTTATCACCTTGCCCTGGCGAAAAAAAACATCGATTAACAATTAAAGATCGCATAAACAGTCATAAAATTATAATGTAGCACATTCACTTTTTTTACACAGGCATCACCACATTATCAAGGCCAAGAGGCCACTCGAGGATAAGGGTTAAAGAGTGTACAGTAGAAATTGGACAATATAGTAATCAATTCGGTAAATTTGTTAACTTATATGGAACGGTTCATCAAGAACTTGTTTACGTTAGACTTGAAGACAACCATATTGTAGTCAGCCGGAAAGCAGGAAACGGAAGACAATTCCACAGCCGTGCAGTTCTAAGAAAGAAGCTTTGTTCATCGAATCTACGTTTAGGTTTAGGCACAGATAAAGAGTGGGGAGAATTATTGATAGTGTTTACAGCTAGACGAGTGTTTCTTGTGAAAGTTGGGCGAGGGGGGACCATAGACTGAAGCTCAGTCGAACACTTTCCATGAAAATAACGATACATCAGAGACAAACTCGCAACATCTTTTCCGTGAGATAGAGGTTGCAGGGAAGAAAAAAGGACATCTCATACGATCCTACGAAGTCTATTTTGAATCCTATACGAAATATGATTAATATAACTAAAAACCAACATAAAAAGCAACAGTGTCTCCCTTGATTAGTAAAAACCATAGAATTTAATTTATATGGCGTAATATTGCCCGAGTTATCTGTTCGTAAGCTTAAAGAAATGCCGCGATTATTAAAATCAGAAGTGATAGATGTCAATAAAACAGGGTAGATAAAAGAAAAAAGTGATAAATTCACCTCATTCGTATCAGCCGTGAATGGCGAGTCAATTGAAATGACTGGTTCTCGTCTTGAGGAGGTTCCATGTTTTGACAAGCTTCTAATCTTGGTCATTACCCCTGATCTGAAATAGAACACGCACATCAAATCCGTTGCCAAAGTCGCTAGAAAAATTTGTTAGATCCTTCTATCGATCCAGTACATATCTCACTGCTACTTATATAAGATCCAGGTACGTCCAATGATGGACTATTGTTGACACATTTGGTCAGGAGCTGCTAGAAAGTACTTATCCTGCCTTGATAGAGTTCAAAATAGATTTCGTAGCCTAGTAGAAGATGCCGCTTTCTCTACCCAGCAACCTCTTTATCACAGAAGAAACGTTGCGGGCCTGTCTCTGCGTTAATCTGCGTTATTCTGCTCCAATCCATGGCCCTATCTCCCAAACGTTCACGAGAAACACTCGTCTAGTTGAAAACACTATCAATAATTCCCCCCACTCTTTATCTGTGCCTAAACCTAAACGTAGATTCCATGAACAAAGCTTTATTCTTAGAACTGCACACCTGTGGAATTGTCTTCCGTTTACCTGCTTTACAGCTGACTACAATATGGTCGTCTTCAAGTCGAATGTAAACAAGTTCTCGATAAGACGTTCCCCTTAAGTAATCCAATTTACCAAATTTACACTAGTAGCAAGTAGTAGCAATTACTATGATAGTGTCCCATTGGCTACTGTGCACTTTACCCTTATCCTCGAGTGATATCTGGGCCTTGATAAATAGTGATGCATATGTAAAAAAAAAACCCACCGAAAATACAGTGAACCTCAATTACAATATATGTTCCATAACTTATATATATATATATATATATATATATATATATATATGTGTGTGTGTGTGTGTGTGTGTTTTCAATCGAGGCTTATTTAATAATGTACCAGTTGTCCAACCTAGCAAAAATGGACGAGTTTTCCATGGATGATTTTTCCGTGGACGAGTTTTCCTAAATTCGTTATTACTTATATAATGTTCCTTTTACTTATTTTCTAAGTGAGACTGATTTATGATTTAAACACAAGCTTTGGTTTATAATGTACAGAATCCAGCTAATGCCCCAATCTAGAAGGATTCCTTTTTCACTGAATGAGGACAGAAAAATAAAGTGTAGTATCAGAACAGGTACTACACTCTGAATTATTTATTTGCTAAAAAATATAACATAGGACAAGGTCATCAAACATGTGGGAAAGTGGGGACGTTAATCATCCTCTATCTTACACTGTATTATTCTTAGCTAGAATCATTTCACTCACCACAATACCACATTTACTCCTATTCAAATAGTGTCAATATGTTATGTATAAAATGTGTTTCGTTAAATATTGATACGTTTTTAATTAAAAAATATTTCTCATAATATGCCTAAAAAATATGAATAAATCGTCTGCCAATAAAAAAATTATTCAGTGTTAGAAATCCAATCAATAAAATCAATCATACGAAAATATTTGTCTGTCCCCTCCCTCCCTCCCTTCCACAAAAGAATCTACATGGTTTAAGAAAAATAAGTTAACGATTTTAGATAAAATTTGCCGGTATTTCTAATGACATAGTTATAAATGCGTAAGTTTCTATCACATGAAACCTTTTTTTTATGGATTTCCCAATGTGTATTTTGTATATAAATTATGGGTGAGATAAAATTTTAAAAAATGAACATGTCCGTTATTTATAGATTTTGTTTTCCAAAAATTATTAAAGAGTAAGAAAAAACAACTGGCGAAAAGAAATTTTTAATTGATTTTTAAATAATAAATTTCGTATATTCATATCTTAAACTCATTGTTCTCTGCGATAAATAAAGCTCCAAATATCGGAACATTTCTTAAACAGACGTAAATCGACACTATTTAGTGAACTCATTCGACAGGGACGGCAGAAGTCTCGTATGCTAGAGTTGTGTTTTTTTCGGCCGCTTTTGTTATTAGAATCGGAATCGGGATCAGGAATCGTATCGGAATCGGAAATTTAGAACGGAATCGGTAATTGTATCGGAATCGGGAAAAATTTTGGAATCGTTCCACCACTAATATATATATATATATATATATATATATATATATATATATATATATATATATATATATATATATATATATAACTACTTCATTTACTCACATAAAATTAATATACGAAAGTATAGATTCATGCGTCAACTTTAAGTATTTACTTCAAAAGTGCTCAATACGTAGGTAGAGCTAGTTAGTAATTTATAAAATATACATGGCGATGAAGCTACACTGAATATTTGGCGTTTCATCCACTATAGGATTCGTCATCTTATAGCATAAGCCTGACGAATCCTATAGTGGATGAAACGCCGAATATTCAGTGTAGCTTACTCGCCATATATATTTTATAAATTACTATATATATATATATATATATATATATATATATACATACACGCATATACATATATATACATATATATATATATATATGTGTGTATGTGTGTGTATTTATGTATTAGACATTAAGAGGAGATATATATATATAAAAATACCCGTTCACATACACTTTTTCATGATAAAGCTAGAACCCAGAATTAGAGGGAATCGAGCAATTGCATCAGCGTTGTCCGTTGTCGATGCAATTGCTCGATTCCGTCTAATTCTGGCTTCATCATGAAAAAGTGTATGTGAACGGGTATATATATATATATATATATATATATATATATATATATATATATATATATATATATATATATATATATATAGGTGTGTGTGTGTACTATTTCTCCGTTGCTACATATATTTCATATGCATTGGGTAGTCTATAAATTTTCTCGTTTATTTGTTGTCTATTCTTACTTCTTTACTCCCCCTATATATATATATATATATATATATATATATATATATATATATATATATATTTATATATATATATATATATATATATATATATATATATTAGCCTCTGGGTACACGACTTTCCTTTTTTATTCGCTCTGGTTTGGTTGGTCGCAAACATAATGAGTTTTAGTTTGTCGGCATTGCTTGCTTTTCAAGATTCAGATCGCCTATCTGCCGCCGGACACATTGTTGCTTGTTTGAAGTGGACGTCATGGCTGGACATATGTTGATAACAGCCTTTCTTGTGCCCCCTCGCCCCCCCCCCAAAAAAAAAAAGATTCTAGTAAATCGGTATTTCACCGTCGGAATCATATAACATTCATGTATTCATGTGGTAATCTTGATCGGAAGAGAAAACAAAAGCTAGCATATTTGATTGTCCTCCTTTTTTCTCCCCCCCCTCTCTCTCTCTCTCTCTCTTCCTCTCTCTCTCTATCTGTTTCTTTCTCTCTCTCTGTTTCTCTCTCTCTCGAGCACATGCAGACTCTCTCCCTCTTACACACATACACACACACATATACATATGTGTGTGTATGTATGTATGTGTGTGTGTGTGCGCGCGCGCGCGCGCGTGTGTGTGTGTGTGTGTGTGTGTGTGTGTGTGCGTGTTTTATATAAGTTTTCGTAAAAGTACAATTTTTGATAAACACTTTTGTCAGGGAAACAAGGCCGGGTGTACTAAAGTACAACAATGAAATTTCCATTGAAATCAAAATTATAAATTCTGCAAGAACTCAACCTTAATTAAATCATTAATATGTTGATTCATTTTTTTAATTAATTTCAGACATATTTATTCTAATCAAAGTCCAATGATACCTAATTTCCATACTTTCCTACCGTATGCAGAGTTAGTGTTCATATTTAGCGCATAACTTTCCGTGTTCTATCCATCGTTTATAGCAGTTCATTAAATTATGATATAAGATGTTACTATGTTTAAAAAAAGTAGTTTTTATTTTCTATTTCTTTTCTTATTTCTAGTTATTTAGTTTCTATATTTATTTTCTATATTTTAAATACTATAAAGTATATTCCTTTTTGCCGTTGTGTGGCTTTGTTTTGTTTACATCCGCTTTAGTTAATCTGTGGCATTAAATATTTTAAATACGATGTGCCTTAAATGTTTCCAGACTTTTTTGTAACAACATCTAAAACTGTCATATAGCCTTGAAAATTCAGTATGTTATTTCTTCGTATCGTATGAGATGATTGACCAAATTTTATGATTTTAGGTTCAAATGAACAGCTAGGACAGGAATTGGAATACATCTTACTAAAGCCAGATTGTCATAGCTGATTAATTTCCAAAATACAGCCTGGATATAAGAACACTTTAGAAGAAGGATATGCAACAAAATTCTGTTTAAACTTTGAAAAACATTCTACAGAAACGTATGCAATACTTTAAACTACTTTTGGACCATCCTGCATAAATAGCGCATCAGTTTTTGAGTAGCATAAAGGATTCAAGGAACGCAGTGAATCTGTAAAGGATGAAGGGAATAGCTTAGAACAGTAATAATGTCAAAACATCAGTTGATTGGCCAAATAAAGAATTTCATGCATTAGGACCGTCGTATGTCTATTGAAATAATAAATCCACAGTTTGATGTCAGTGTGGGAACTGTTCACACAATTACTCACGAGGAATTGAAAATGTGGAAAATTTGTGCAGAGTTTGTCCCAAGGGTGCTTAAAGAAGATCAGAAAGAAAGAAATTGTCATGACCAAGACCATTAAGACAGTTCCTCACCCCTCTTATAGTCCAAATATCGCTCCTTGTGATTTTTTATTATTCCCTAAGCTCAAGGAAAACATCAGAGGCTGTCGTTATCAGACAAGTGAGGAGATGACAGAGGTATGACGAGGGTCATTAACACGCTCACACAAGCGGACTTCTATAGGGCCTTCCAAAATATGTTGGAACGGTGTAACAAATGCATTGCAACCGGAGGAGATTATATTAAAAGGGGACTAGAGTTTCATATCAATAAAAGTGCTTATACGAAAAAAACCTTGAAACTTATTTAATTCGTTTCGTACAATAAATTTTATTCCTGGTGTAACTTTATTTTGTTTCGTTTACATTCGCTACTGGTTAAGCAATCCCATTAAAATAACAAACTTATGGTTTACAGCAAAAAATAGCAGTCGAGCAAAACCTTTTTCCTATTTCTTCTTAAACACTTGGGCAAAATTATTTATTACAAGAAATGGAAGAACACAACAATTATTAAACGACAGCCACTCGAAAGGAAGACGGTGTAAGCGTGACACACAAAGTAACACACATGCTATCGTATTAATATATAGATTAACGAAAACACCAGCATCGGTTGGTCAGTCGGTCGGTCGGTCGGTCGGTCTCTCTCTCTCTCTCTCTCTCTCTCTCTCTCTCTCTATCTATCTATCTATCTCTATCTAACGTTCTCTCTCTCTTTCTCTCACACACACAAACAATAAAACATGTAAACAAATTAAACAATGAAAAAAAAAAAATAACTGCTGTAGATATGATTATAAAAAATACAAGAACGCACCAATTTTTACCCAAACACACACACACACACACACAAATGAAAATATAGTAGTAGCAATAATATTTTAAATGACGAAAATACCAGCGTCTGTCGGTCTCTCTCTCTCTCTCTCTCTCTCTCTCTCTCTCTCAAACAATAAAAATAAACAATGTAAAAAAAACAAATAGCTGCTGTAGATATCATTACAAAATATAGAACTGCAGTGATACATCAATTTTTGTCCCAAAAATTTTAAATTAGAACTTATAGCGTCCGCCGGCCGAGAAATTTGTTTATTATTACGGAATAACTTAAAATCAATTATTTCTTAACAACTTTTGCATTTACCAGAAAGATAAACCCAAAATGTTATAGAATTAAAACAAATATAGCGATGAGAACATGCTAATCTAATGTCGCCTTGAACGTCCGTAATTCCGCCACTGGCCTAAAGTAAATTTATCATACACAATAGATTACGTCATAATCGGGCATAGTAAGTTACGTCATAACTTGGCACAGTGAATTACGTCACAACATAATGACGTCTTTCATTAAATCAAAATGTGTGAATAGATCGTGTTCTCTTTCGATTTTTTTCTCCAGTTTTCGTTTTGTATGGATTGGTGTTTCTTTTTCGTGCTGGTTCATTATTCTCTTGATGTATTAAATATCTTTTGTTTCTTCCGTGATTTCTTTAGTTTCAGTGTTTATCTTGTATTCAGTTTTTAACTATTCCTTTTAATGAGTGTTTTATTACTCCGCTTATTGTTTATTTTCATTACAACTCGCTCCAAAAGCCATCCCCTCACATGAAAGTCGGTTCAATAGATTAATAATGCAATTCAAATAGTCATTTTATATGCAAATAATTTTATAATGGTGATCGAGCCTCCTTTGTGGTCGCTTTCTACTTCTGGGTTAAATTAGTTTGTTGTATTGATTATTTATAGGAGAAACGTTCCCAAAGTAGTACCTCCTATTTTTATTACTCCTTAATAGATCAGAGAGGATTGCAAATTGCGTTGTTATAACGTCTGAAATTATGCATTAATGACTTGAATATTCCATTTCTCTGTTGCAGATATCGGCGGTGTGAGAATCTAAAAAAGCTACTCCTGTTATGAATATATGTGGAAAGATTTATTCTGGAGCAAGAAATGTCGCTTGTTTTAATGACACAACTCCGATCTTCCTAATTCTTCAACTCTTTGCGCTAAAAAAAAATAGGAGGCTTTACTTTTGGAACTACGCTCGTCCATACCAATATTTGGTTTTTTATGTTTTTGTATTTGTATTAGGTTCGTGGAAAAATAATGTCGTTTTTTGACGTTCAACTATATCTAAAATAAACGACATTATTTTTGCACCAACCTAATAATTAAACAAGTCAACAATCACATTGTGCCAACTGGGCTACCATGTTGTTTCCAACCTTGATTATTGCCTCGTATCATATTTTATGTGTTTCTGTATGCGGTAACAGCAGGTCGAAACTTAGTTTTGCTGTCGTCCTGTCACAAGGGTAGTGTTTTTCTTTCATATACGTGATAAACGACCGTGCTCTCTTATTTCT
>NC_136511.1:54036000-54168500 GCF_053919585.1 Euprymna scolopes | reverse complement strand
TATATATATATATATATATATATATATCATGCCAAGAGGCGTTTGGGGTTTTTTTTTTTTTGCATTTCCCTGGGCTTGTCTGATGCAGAATTCATATCAATGGGTGACCCTATTCTGTTTAAATCCTAACTGGCTTTCAGGAAGAATATCCGCTGATAGGATGAGGAGGTGGTTAAGCATGATTGTAACCAAAGATCTTCCCTCTGTTAAAAAGAAGGGATATCCCTCGACTTTAAAGATTAAATGAAATCTACTTTTAAGGCGAACAAAATTGAGATAAACAACTGGGAAGTCGATGCAACAAAAAAAAAATTTTAAAAAAGGAAAAAAATGAAGCAAAAGAAAGGCTGAAGATCGACAACATGTTAACCCTCTTACTATCCCCTGTTGCAGCTACAGCCGCCTCTTCCGTGCACACATAGGACTTGCTTCGCATCGTAGGAATGTTAATGAGCAAAATGTATACTCATATCCAAGTTCTGCCAAGAACGATATATATATATATATATATATATATATATATATATATATATATATATATATATAAAATAGAACGATATATATATATATATATATATATATATATATATATATATATATATATATATATATAAAATATATATGGCGATTAAACTACACTGAATATTCCGCATTTCATCCACTCCAGGACTCTTCACGCTTATGCGCGAATTTTGTAGTTGTCTGTCGTTTTTATATACGCAACTTCTATTGAGATTTTAGTTAGCGAATCAGCTTTCTAGTACCACCGCGCCCTTCCTATCAGCCAATGAACATGCACTTACCGGACAAAGGCATATTTGACCTCTGGTTGACCTGTTCCTTTTGTGTGTGCTCTATTTAGCCTGGATATCTAGTTTCTTGATCTGTTTAAATCTGGGTTATGTTTTTTTATGTTAGTTTATATATATATATATATATATATATATATATATATATATATATATATGTATATATATATATAAATGTATATATATGTGTGTGATAGTTTATGTATATTCATGTTTATTTAAGTAATTTATTTGTTTATTTTCTATTGTTTTTGTTAATTTTAAAATTATTTTGTATCGCTGTCCTAGAGTAAATTTTATCTTGTGAACACAGTTGTTCGCTATTTCTCTTCTACAGTTTAATAGATGTTGGGGTTCTTTAAAGTACAGGATAGCAAATTTTCATGAAGGCATCATTTACAAGGGTCGCCTAGATCTCTACATGTGGTAGCTTGTCTTATTATTTTCTATTCGACTACCGGTGAATGTCCGCTTTCCTTGAGTTCCCAGTATTTATTTGCTAGCGTTGTTTTCATACGGTGTTTTTTATTGTTGAATGTACTTTTTTGGTCATAATATCGAGTTTTGAAATCTAAGGAAGTCATACCTACGTAATATTTCTTGTTATCCGGGGTTTCTTTCGCAAATATTGTGGCCTGATAAACTACGCTTTTGGTTAGACATTTATTTTGAATGGGCAAAGTGTGCGGTGTCTACAGTTGCATTTATCTTCTTCGTTATTAGCATGTTTATTTTTATTTCTAGTATGGTTGTTGTTGTCCGGGGTTGGATTATTATTATTATTATTATTATTATTATTATTATTATTATTTCTGCTAGTGTTAGTTTTATTTTTGTCTACTTTTTATTGTTTATTTTGTTGTTGTTGTTGTTTACATTGTTTTTATTTAATATTTTGTTATTATGTGCTTTAATTATCATCTCTAAATTTTGGCAGCAGCTGTAGGATAACTTTAAGGTAGTTTTATTTAAAATTTTGTGTAAGGGGTTGGTTGCGGGAAAGTGTTTTTCAATAAGATCTAGAAATTTCTTGCCAAGTTTTGTTTTTAACATTTGATTGTATGGGTCCGTATACCAAATTATAGTTCTTTTTCTTCTATTTTTAATTTTATTATAGTTATTGGTGTTTTGTTGCTTATATTTGGTATCGATATTTTTATATCCACTATTTTTTAGGGCTGTTCCATAGATATTGGTTGACCTGTTTTCATCGCTTGAGTTATTGCTGAGTCTACTTACGATCGAGTTAGGAATCTGTTTTATAATTGATGGTGGGTGGTTGGACTTATGGTTTACGTATATTGGAGTGGCGTTATCTTTTAAGTAGGGTTCAGATGTGTTTTTATCTAAATTTAACGTGACGTCCAGGAAGTTTGTTATTTTTATGTTAGCTGATACGTCTGCTTTTAGGCCTAATTTTTTCATTTCCTTGTGTATGATTTTCTTAAAGTTATCTCCCTTGACTTTGTTGGAGTCTTTTATTATAGCTAGTCCACCATCTCTGTATAGGCCGATATTCGTAGTATCAACTATGCTTGTGAGGGTATATAAAATGAATAATCCCACAAGATCTGATGCCTCTGCAGAATCCCTGACACCCATCGCCAAATCAAACGAATTTGCAATTTTAGTTTTTATTCATTGGTTATTGTTATTTATTAGAACTGATTTTCCACATTTTTAATGATGTTGACTTCTTCCGAGGATATATCAGTGTATGCCTCGGCAAATTTATATATATATATATATATATATATATATATATATATATATATATATATATATATATAAGTTTGTAGGATAAAATCCATAAAATATTTACTAAATTTACATAATAATGCTAAATGACATACAGAGCTATCGATATTTATATTTAATTGTACATGTCTTTAGAGATAATCATATATATATATATATATATATATATATATATATATGTATTTATATATATATATATATATATATATATATATATATATATATTACATAGAAAAATGCGGGAATGAAAAGTAATATGGTTAAGATAAAACATAGAAAAGTAAAAAGACTAGTTGTAAAAACTGGAAAATAAAAACACAAGATATTCTAGTAAAAAAAATATAGTAAATTTACAACTTAAAATATTGCATTAATAATACCTTTTTTTTAAATTCAATTGAACGTTGTGTAATGAATTCTTAATTAACACTGCAATATGTTACATTATAAATTTATTATATTTTATACTAGAAGATCTTGTCTTTTTCCTTTCCAGTATTATCAACTAGTCCTTTTACTTTTCCATGTTTAAGCTTAACCATATTACTTTTCATGCCTGCATTTTTCTATGTAATCTATGAATTCTCCAGACTTTGCTTTTAAATAATATTTTCTCTTTGTTTCGCGTGTTACCTGCGAATTATTAGCGACAGTACAGATGAGCGACAGATCGAGACAGCGGTAACTTATTAGCGACTACCTTTTTTTCATATCTGGTTACGTTCCCAGCCGATTTGAGGTAACGTAGCAGATTTGGTTTCTATAGTAAGCTACAGCCAATCCAAAAGTTAGATAAGTCGGTGCCGAATGATTTGAACGATAATAAAAATATCGTCGATTTGGGGTGTCTTCTAAGCTCCTCCTGCGCAACAAAAACGATTTCTCGAGCGGATTGGGAGTGTGATGAGAAGTGGATCCTCTACGACAACTGGCAACGTTCGGCACTGTGGTTGGATGGTGAAGAAGCTCCACAACACTTCCTGAAGCCGAAATTGCTTTAAAAAAGGTTATTGTGACTGTTTAATGGTCTGCGGCCGGTCTCATCCATCACAGCTACTTGAATCCGGGCGAAATGATTACATCGGAGAAATGCTGCCAATAAATTTACGAAATGCACAGAAGCACAAACCTATGTGCGCAAGATCGGTCAATATAAAAGGACCAATTCTACTCGGTGACAACGCTCGCCCGCATGTTGCTCAACTGACCCTGCAGAAGCTGAACGAATTGGGCTACGAGACTCCGCCTCATCCACCATATTCACCGGACCTCTCGCCAACCGATTATCACTTTTTCAAGCATCTCGACAACTTCCTGCGCGAAAAATGCTTCAAAAGCCGAGATGATGCCGAATCGACCTTGAATGACTTTATCGCTTCCAGAACTCTGGGTTTCTATGCTAATAGGACGAAAAAACGTATATATATATATATATATATATATATATATATATATATATATATATATATATATATATATATATATATATATATATATATATATATTGTTAATGGCGTCCACGAACCTGATGATTTTAATACTCGAATTTTTAATCGATCTATATTTTTAATCGATCCATATTTTTAATCGGCTTTCCATTGACTCTATGTATTTTAACTCATCGCCGTTTAATCTATATTTTAGTTTTCACTTTTAATTCTCATTTTCGCTCCTTTGCACTTTTACTTCAACACCTGAAGATGATTCGTGGACGAATCGAAAGCGCTCGTGACAGCAACAATTATGGAACTTTTATTAATATTTTTGACTTTGATACAAAAAAGATTAAACGGAAAATCGAAAAATTAAAAAAAAAAAAGAATCATAAAGCAAAGTGTTTCCGTTCCATTTAATAATATTTGAAAAAAAAATGCTGCCTAAATATATATATATATATATATATATATATATATATATATATAATTTTAAATAATATCTTAATGACTCTTTGAAATTTAGCAATTATTAAATTTAATGCTTTTGTCCAATGCTTTCTACTTACCAATTCTTTTCTTATCACAGCGTAAATTGTGTTTCAATTTATTTAGAGGAGTGTAACTTTTCAGTAGAAATTTATAATATTAACTCGGTTAATCCTAACAACACATGCTTTGCTGGACTCAAAGTGACACAATGTTTAACGAGCGAGATCGGAGATATGTCGCTGTGTACAATTCATGCTCTCTACCGATCCACGTTATGACAACAGGACTATTGCCAGCACCCTCAAATCGTAAATCCGGACAGTTCAACACTTGAGGACACAGCTCAACGCATTGGATGACTTTTCTTTTCGGCCACGGTTTTGGTATGGTTTCAAGTGAGGGCTGCATCATGTCACCTCACATTCTCGAAGTCGAATTGAAAGTAAACACCAAAGTGTACCTGGATGTGTTTGAGAGTGTGGTAATCACATGGTACAATCAGGTGGCCGCTTGCAGGCTCTGGGTGTGGCAGGTGGACTCGACGCCGGCCACAAGTCCAAAGAGACCCAGGCTTGGCTTCAGAACAAGTGTTATGATTTTGTACCCTTCTCTAACTGACCCCCTGATCTCCCATAACCTAAACCCGCTGGACTACTTTGTTTGGTCATACATCGAGAAGGTTTCACTTAAAAAAAAATCAACGGTAAAAAAAAAGGTTTTAAACTTTTGACTTTACAGGTAAATTTGCATAAATTTTTTTTTTTTTTTATATTCAATTTCTGTTATATAAATCTGAGGTGAGGAAATTAATTATTTTCAATTTAATAATTAATATTATAAGAAATAATTAAAAACTAAATCCACCAGAATGCATTTTAAGTCAGTCATTTTAATCTTTTTAATCTTTAAGATATTAAATAAAATTATTTTAGTAATTTCCTCTATTGCATTTTCTATTTAAATAAATACTGGTTTAACCGTAAAAAAAAAACGTAATAATATGGAATTCACTATTTCGAAATGTAACATTCTCTAAACGATAATAAGTTGAATCGCTTTATGGAGATTTGGTGTCTGTCCGTCTAAAGCCAAGCTTATAACACTATCTCTATTAATGTAGCAATGAATTAATTAGTTAATGCTCTATTAGGGGCGACAGTGCAGTATTTGGTCTGTTCTTATGATTTAATTCTCCCGTGGCTCTCCAACAGTCGAGCCAAGATCTGTTCTGATACTACACTTCAGCTTTTCTCTCCTCGGTCAGTGAAAGTGAAATCCTTCATGACTGAGACAATTTTTATTTTTGTTTCCTATCCAGAGTGCTCCTTTTGGGGGAGCTGGATTTCCCCACATTAAAAACCGACTTTGTGTCTAACTTTGCCCTTGTGTGAAGGCAAGTAAATAGGAACAATAACCGGTATTATTATTATTATTATTTTTATTATTATTATTATTATTATTATTATTATTATTATTATTATTATTAGTAGTAGTAGTAGTAGTAGTAGTAGTAGTAGTAGTAGTCAGATATCGCTTTCTGTGGTGTTCAATGGATACTGGGTGTCAATGCTCCCCAGTACGCTCTCCTGTTTCGATGACCTTTGCAAATTAATTTGCTTTATCGTAAGAGTCGCCTACAACTGACTTACCCTTGGCAATGATCATTGGTCATCACTGGATTTTGGCTGGCAGTAAGACACCCCAACGTCCCATTTCCTTTCGCACCCATCCAATAGAGGTTTGGTTAGAGTCTTCCCTCCTCAGTTTTTCCATCCTATTGACCCTTCGGCTATTTGGTGTGGGGTAAATCAATGTTTTGCTTTGCTTTGCTTTGCTTTGCTTTGCTTTGCTTTGTGTGTGTGTGTGTGTGTGTGTGTGTGTGTGTGTGTGTGTGTGCGTTTTTGTGAGGAGCGGTAGACAATTAACAGTTTTGGGTTTTCTGTTTTCTCAGTTACATCTTTTTGTTTCACGCCTGTAGTAGTTTCTATATATCATGTTAGCGTTTGTCGTTCAGGTGGGCTAGTTTTCGCGCTCGAGAGTTTTCCTTAAAATTTTAGCTGTTTTGAAAATAACCGTCCATTGCATAATCTTAATCTTCCTTTCGATTCCGATTTCTAGTCTTTTTTTTCAGTTTCTTTTGCATTGTTTCATTTCTTTTCCAGTTATTCACTAACTAGGAGTTTTCACACAGGTCAATATCAAAAAATTCTCTTTGAGAATAATCTGTGGTTTTCCCTGGAGTCTGAGTAAAACAAGTATCTCCTTAGTTCTACTACTCTCCACTACTTTCGATAATAGTTGCAAATTAAATTGCGCTATCACAACAGCAGTTTACTTGAATTAAAAGTCATGTTTAATTTCAGGCGAGTTTTCGATTGGTAGCTATTCTGCACAAGTCCTTGAGATAGAGAGTTTTCGGTGGATAGCTGTTCTGTTTGCAGGTAAAGAGAAAAAGATCTTTCTCGTGTGGACACGAAAGAATTATGCTTAAAGATTCAACCGGTTTATAGAGCAATTCTGGTTTCTGATTGGTTGCTAGCAGAACGTATCTTCATTTGATTGGTCAGTTCCTATGATTAGAACCTTACACTTTTTTACTCATACATTTTTATTATATCAAAAATATTGCAACGCATTGGTCTTTACTTGAATTTGGGTGGTAATAAGCCCCTCCCTAAGGTCTCAGTTATCCTCGCACCTCATCCAGTTAGTGCTTTCTGTGCTCTGTTTTTCCAATCCTCTTTGACCCTCTTCAACTATTTGGTGTGGTATCAGTTGATGCTGTCACTTTTTTGTTGTTTTTTGGGAAGGTGTTCAATTATACAATTTCAATTTTCCTGATTTCATGTAGCGTTTTTCTTTGTGTTTTACTTCTGTATCAGTTTCTATATGTCAGGTTAGTGTGTATTAGTCTCCGCATTCAAGTCGTTTTCAATATTGTTATCCGTTGTATCTTCTCAGCCATTCCATTCCCTTTCAGAGTTTATCGGAATTATTCCGCATGCTCCTACTTTTATCGGTATTATCTTCATTTTCATCGTCCCTTTCAGATCTCTGGCTAGCTCTGTGTATTTTCTCCGCTTCTCAGTCGCCTTGATATTTACTCTGTGATCTGCTGAATTAGCGAAATCTACGATTTGGTAGAATTTTTCCTTCTTGTTAATTATTACGACATCCGGTCTTCTTGTTCGGATGGGTTTATCTGTCCATGTCCCATAGGAATTTGTGATTTTCGTTTTAAAGTACTGCTATCAGTTTGTGCTTGTACCATTAGCCTGGGTGTTCACACAGAAAAATCAATTAAAGTATAATTAAATTATTATTTGGTTATTATTCGAACTCTTTTGTAAAATTCGATAATCAATACCAATAGAAGCTTTTTTTTTTAATTTGCACGCCATAATAGTTAATCGAATATCGACAGAGTTCTCGGCTCAACTGTTTTTTTTTGTTGTTTTTTTTAACAAAGATGATTTCCCCCTCTGTTGTAGCTACGCAAAACTATTATTGACGCTTCCTCCCTTCTATTTCTTCAATTCTCATGATTCTATCTGTCGAATGCGTTAATTAGTCCAGAATGATATTTTCTGCCGCCGCATTCCATTGATATTTTCAATAGACGAAATTTTCCAGATGTTTCATTATTCGACACGTCCAGATGCAGACAATACAAATGTACGGTTTTATTTTCTTCGGGCAGACACGTGAGCGCGCGCATATATACACTAGCTGAAGTAGCCATCAACGCCCGGTTTCTCAGATGTTTCTCTTATCTACGTCAATTCAAATGAAAAAAAAAGGTACTAAAATAGGAAGCTGTATTACAATTAGGGATCAAAACGAGCTAGAACCAGGGAACAGATTAGATAATTCTGAGCAACACATACCATAATACAGTGGCTCCCTTCTACATGCGAGTGCTCTAGTTACGAGTAACTCGAGATACGAGATATTTTCAGAGCCGGATCTTGACCTACATACGAGCAAAAATCTAAGTTACGAGTTACCAGACATTACCGCTAGGTGGCCAAGTGTGTCGCGTTCCACTACGTTTCCTTAACGGCGCCATTTTTTTTAATTAGGAACATGTCTTCCCTTACACCGTTTTCTCTCAACTATGATTACTGCGTGTTATGACGTGAGTAAATTGAATCCTTCATAACAGTAAAAAACATTGTAATAAATCATATCAATGGAGAGACAAAACAATGGTTATCGGTTAACAACGTTTATTGATGTTAACATAACGATTACACAAAAATATGTACTCAGATGGGAACAGATTGAATTGGAAATGTCTCTGCTACGATGAACGATGTTCGCGTCTCCATTGTCCCAATCGCAAACTGTCCCGCTTCTCGTGCCGCTCTCGTGGTATTCTTGTTCTTGTGTTTACATACGATAATCCTTGGGACCATTCCACAGTTCAGGGGAAACAACTCTTCTCTAAAAATGTAGGTGTCATTTCCCTTAGATTGGATTCTTAGATTCGTCCTAATTGTCGTCCGAACACTGCGACATCATTTAACTGTTTTCTGTATCATTGTTTCTTTTATTCTTCACATCCTATTAACAAATGCTCTTTAACTTAATATAAGCTACTTTCTGTGAGATTTTTTAAACCTTCCCATTTCTCGCTGACGTGATCTCGTGAACAACACGTATTTTTGTTAGCGCGATTTATGACCTCACTCGCTAAGTGCCTTCTCTCCAAGCATAATGTGCTTCTGCTTGTTGTCCTGTCTGCTATACCTTAATATTTATTTCTCTATTTTGTTAATTTAATTTTATTTCGTTGGGCTCTTTGTCTTTGCCTTCTTTACAGGGAAAATTATCCTCCTATTTGTGGGGAGCAACGTGTACAGTTTTTTTTTTTTTTTTGTAATTTTGATTTCCCCTATTAAGCTAAACGACCGTTGCAAGATTTTTCGCGCCTTGTATCCTCAACTTCACTTTTCTTTCTCTCTTTCTACTTTCTCGTATTTCTTTCATTATATCCAGCCACGTGTTTTATTTTTTTAAAATTAATTTTTCTGAAATTGTTGCAGGATTTCTCATGCCTTCTAGCCTCAACTTCTCTTCCTCAATACCGCCCCGATCCTCCAGCTCGTGGACCAGTGGGTAATCCCAAACTTTAAAAACTGTACACTAAGCATTTCTTTCCCATTCCTCCATCACCACACATTAACATCCCTTAGCTGCCGCCATCTTCCTCCATTGTAAACTCGCATTTTTTTCCTTAATATCATTCTATTTACCCTATTACTGTTTTTTATGTTTAATTATTATTTGAATATGTTTTTAGTAATCAAGAAGATGCGTCTTATAGTTAATTAGGATTAACTTGGATGATTTTGGGGGTAGAGAACGGGTAATTGGTTTCTTATGCGAAAAGTCATTCATTCGTGGTATGAACTCCGTCTAGGAAGTCATTAATCTCGTATGTACAGAGGTCACTGTATTATGGCAAGTGTTCTGCAGAATGTTATTCAGAGGGGGCACTGTAGTATTGCTAAAACAAAGACTAGCAATATCACATCTTTAAGAGAGAGGCTGCACTGAAGAAGAAAGCTTGGGGACCCTATCAAATTACAGACACGTTTTTGCATTTTATCAAGAACCGTAAAATGGGATACAGATTCACCAATCTAAATATGACAACAGTACTCCATACATGATCCGATGGTACATTAGTAGAGATGAAGAATAGCCTCAGGTGTGAGCGACCTGATTTTAAGGGAAGCAGAAAGAGCAATGGATCTAATATATCAATATCAAGAAAGATTTGATGAAAAAAACAATAAGTTTCAAAATTCGATTTCTCATCGAGAGCAAATACATTCATGGGAATCTAAGAAAAGAGATACGTTTACGATTGAAGGGCACAAGTTTTAACAGGATTAGACATAAAAACCAATTTCATGCCCCTAAACTGCAACTGAACGTATGTCAACTTCAACATTAGGTGAATATTTCAACTGATCAGAAAGAGGTAGGCGAGGAACAATACCAGGGTTGATGATTTGTATAAAAGTGTTAATTTTCTTAATATTTTTCGGGCAGTCATTGATGGAAGACCATAGAAACAAAATACTGCTGAACTAGAATAAAACTCTGAGTAACTGATCAGCACTGATGATAAAACAGAATGAAAATACACTATTCAGAATTACTCGCAAATTTCGACCAGAAGGAAATATTTCAAATGAATTCAGGCCTAACCCTGACCTAATCATAAACTAACATTTATGTCAACCTAAATTACTCGTAGTTTAAAATGAAATCTAACTAAACCCTCTAATTCTAACCAAACCTGAACCTAACCCGAACCTAACCCGAACCTAACCCGAACTTAACCCGAACCTAACCCTAACCCGTTTCAGGTTTAGTTCAGTCAAAGTCGACTTGGTTCAGCGAAAGTCGGAATTTTTTAGTAAAAGTCGGCTTGGTTCAACGAAAGTCAGCTTGGTTCAACGAAAGTCGGCTTGGTTCCACGAAAGTCCGCTTGGTTCAGCGAAAGTCCGCTTGGTTCAGCGAAAGTCCGCTTGGTTCAGCGAAAGGCGACCTAGTAAAAAAAAGTCGGCTTTGTTCAGTAAAAGTCAACTTATTTCAGCTAGAGTCAGCTTAGTTCAGTAAATATCAGTTTGCTCCACTGAAAGTCGTCTTGCTTCAGTGAAAGTCGGTTTGGTTCAGCGAAAGTCGGCTAAGTTTAGTAAAAGTCGACATGGATCAGCGAAAGTTCACTTGGTTCAGTAAAGGCCGGCTTGGTTTAAGAAAAAGTCGGCTTGGTTTAAGAAAAAGTCGGCTTGGTTCAGTAAAAGTCGGCTTGGTTTAATAAAAGGCGACTTGGTTCGGCGAAAGTCGGCTTAATTCAGTAAAAATTTTGTAGAGACACTAAAAAAGTGCCATGTTCAGTTTCATGCTAGTGGTTAGAAAATAACTGGAACGTTATGGACAAAATAGTTGTCTACTGAACTATGAAAAATGACATAAAATATTGAAACTGAATACTAACCTTTAGCCAAACAGCCACACGGGGAAAATGAAAATCTCCCGTCTTGTTAACCCAGTTAAACTGATTACGAGTTCAGCGCAAGGATGCAAAATAAAAAAATCTATTTTATCTCTACTCATTGATCGCAATAACTGTTTCTTTTTTAATTTAATAAATAAACTTAAAATAAAGGTCTATTTTTAATTAATATAAGTATTTATTTGGTCGGCTAATGATAAAAAATCTTTAACTGAAAAGGAACGCTTTAAATGTCGGAACATTTGCTTCTAATATTTTTGTTACGTTTTTTTTTTTTAAAAGTTTTATAGTATATATTTTAAAAGGTTCAAGAACTTCTGACATCCATAAGAATATCGAATCGCAGGTGTTGAATTCTGTGGTTAGTTTGTCTCGTTCCGACCGGCAGTAATTGTCATTTTCTACACTGATAATTGCATAAGCATGAAATGCCTGTGTCTGTAGGTTAAAAAATAATTTTTAATGTTTATTTTTCAAAAATAGCGTAATAAACGGCCTCTTAAAAAAATGAGCCTGAAGAAAAATAGTCGACTCAAGCTCAATACAATATTTCAACTTCCAATTGTTGAATACGCTCTCGGACTGTTTACGCTTGCTGATTTAATTATTTTTGAACAGACATATTTTTTTTACACAGTGATCACCACTTATCAAGGCCTGGAAGCCACTCAGGGATAAGGGTTATTGCAAGTACATTACGTTAGTGTGGAGATTTGATGAAGTGTTTACTTAAGGGGGTGGTTCATTAGGAATTTGTTAACGTTGGACTTGAAGACATCCAAGTTGTAGTCCGGTGGGAAGCAGGCAGACGGAACAGAGTTCCACGGGCGTGCAGTTCTAAGAAAGAAGCTTTGTTCATGGAATCCGCGTTTTGATTTAGCCACAGATATAGAGTGCGGGAAATTTTTCACAGTGGATCCAGCTAGACTATGTGTAGAACTTATGTTCTCTTCAGTGTAAGAGATAATTATTGTCATTCGGGGATTCGAGCCCAGTCACAAAGTCACCTTTGATTTCGTAGGATGATATTAAACCTCCAGGCTGTCAGAAAGTAGCACGAGAATTGGAGCAGACTAAGTATCTATAAATGCCAAATCTGCGAACATAAACAGTAAACAGTCAGAGAGTACTCAACTAATCACGTTAGATGATGTACGAAGTGTCTTCAATAAGTTTCCAGACTTTTTTGTACAACCATTTAAAATTCTTGTAGCCCCTTGAAAAATCGGTATGTTATTGCTATACAGCTTATAAGATGACTGACCAATTTTTATGATTTTAGGTTCAAATGAACAGCAAATACAGGAATTGGAATACACCCCACTAAAGTCTGATTGTCACAGCTGGTGAATTTCAAAAATACAATCTGGTTTGATGACACTTTAGAAGAACGATATGTAATAAAATTCTGCTTTGAACTTGGAAAAAATGCATGAATCGAGCATCAGTGTTTGAGTGGCATAAGAGATTCAAGGAAAGCAGGGAGTTTGTGAGGGATGATGAGAGGTGTGGGAGGAGTAAGGAATTCCGAACACCAGAATTGATTGGCTAAATAAAGAATTTTATGGATAAGGTGCGTCGTGTGTCTATAGAGACAATAAGTGCACAGTTTGATGTCAGTGTGGGAACTGTACAATCATTCGCGAGGAACTGAAAATGCGGAAGACTTGCGCGAAGTTTGTCCTAAGGATGCTCAAAAAATATCAGATAGAAAGACGGGTATGGGCATTAAGACAGTTCCTCGCCCCCCCCCCCTTTAGTCCAGACTTTGCTTCCTGTGACTTTTGGTTATTCCGTAAACTCAAAGAACAGTTATGAGACAATTGAGATGAAAGAGGTTGTGACAAGAGTTATTGACACGCTCATGCGAGAGGACTTTCCTGTGGCGTTCCAAAAGTTGGAACAGCATAACAAATGCATTGCAGTCGAAGGAGATTACTTCGAAGGAGGGGACAAGAGTTTCATGTGTGTATTATCAATAAAAGTGCTTATATAAGTCTGGAAACTTATTGAAGGAATCCCGTATATCACTTCTCTACTATGTGTCTGTGCGTGTGTGAGTTCGTTCCCTATGGACTCGAAAACGGCTGGGTCGATTTCTCTGGAATTTCATACGACTCATTAACAAGTTACATCTGAAATATTTTCTAGACCAGTAGAATGATCAGAGAACTTCTCTTTCTCTTTTGCTCTAAGCGAGTTTTCCGTCCTTGCTAGGGTTGCCTTGGGACACCTGCGTTGACACTTGACAGTCGCACCACCCCAGTAAAACTTTCCGTTAAGGATCAAGCGTGGTAATATAAACGTGTAGGATCCCGCGCTTTTGGCGCTAACGAGAAGGCCGCTGGGCGACCTGTTCTCTTTTTCATTGGGTAAGCAAGAGGACGACTGATGAAAACGTAATAAATAGACGGACAGAACGTCTTTTTAAAATGTGTGGACACTTCTAATAAACCTCATATTTACAAATCCATGCGTGACTAACAATATAAGACTGATTTTTAAATTGCATAACCGAACGAGTAAAAAAGAAAGATAACAAACACATTTGGAGGTATGAGATCCAATCTCCATCAAAGCCCGATATAGAAATTGCGATGTGCACGCTCTTATTGGTTGATATCAGCAGTAGGGAACTGCTGCTGATATTTTCAAACTTCAGATTTAATAAAAAAACACAAAAAGTGTTAAAGAAACCAATTTATGCGTGATGGAAAAATCAACACAGTTTTATAAACAATTTAAAAAGATATTTATTGTATTTTTACCCGCGCGAAAAAAAACGTGCATCAGTTACTAATGGAGATTTGGTATCTGTCTGTAGCTGAAACTATATTATAAACTTCTATTAAACATGCTATTGTCCTATCTTTTAATGCTCGATTCACGAGGACAGTAGAATATTTGTTCATTCATTCTTTTTGCGGGTTGTTATTCTTATCTTCATGGCTGCTTCTGTTTCACCACGTTTCGGCCAACCCATCCTCTGGTCTTCTTCAGGGGGTTAACCGCGACACGATAGGAATGCTGAGTTTTGTAATTGTATCCCCAGTAATTGCTGCCTTCCATAGTTGTTATTTTCTCACCAGGTTTTGGCCAACTAATCCTCTGGCTTGCTTTGGGTAGGATTGAAACCGCTATTTTCAGGCAATACTAATCTGAAACCATAGAGACTCAATGCTTCTATTCACTGCACCATAGGCCCCGATGTAGTATTTGTTCTTTTCTCATGGTGCCATTACTCTAGGTATTACATCCACACTTGGCGAGAGTGTAGTATCTGTTCTGTTGTCAGGAGACAATCCTCCCAAGCATTATCGTCTTCTTTGATGGTAATGTAGTATATGTTGTCATGGAACATTCCTTGTGTGTATTATCCCCTCCTTACTGGGGAGGGTAGAGTGGAGAGGAGAGTAGTATATGATCTACCGTCATTAGGCTATACTCTCAGGCATTATCTACTATTTGGTTGGTTTTGTTTTACGGCATATCAACCCTTTTCAGGTTATTTAATGCCAAATACATTTATTTTGAAGAAAAATGTTTAATAGAATATATTTGCTTCTTTTTTTTTCCAGGTCAGTTTCTATTTAACCCATAGTTGGGACCCTTAAAAGGTACTACCACTCCGGATCAGAATGGACCTAGGAGCAATTGCGATTATGGCGTAGCTCCACACTCCCCAAAGCCCACAAGCTGGAACCTCACCATCGGATATAGTTTAAGGTGATATCCAGGACCCTACTATTTGGTGAGGGAGATGGTTTAGTATCTGGTCTGAGGTTATGATACCATACTCTCAAGGATTACTTTCATCTTTTTGGTCAGAGTACCTTCTTTTTTATCATCATAATATTCTCCCAAGTATTACCTCCACCTTCGCGTGTTAGTAAAGTAGTTATTCTGTTGTGATATAGCTATCTCTCAGACATTAACTTTTTCTTTGGGTTCGTAGGGTACATAAAAAAATAAATCGTCACAATTGCATGCTCATTAGGAAATTTAACACATTATATAAGTTAGCCAAAATATATTTTTGCTCGAATTATTTTCGCCTTTAAACTACAAATGCACAAAACAAAAAAGAGATTAATGTAACATGTCCACATATGATATCTTCAATGTATGTATGTATGTATGTATGTATGTATATATGTATGTATATGCGTATGTATCTATGTATGCATGCATGTATGTATGTATGCCTTTTGTATGTATGTATGTATGTATGTATGCACGTTTGTATGTAAGTATGTATGCATGTTTGTATGTATGTATGCATGTATGTTTGTATGTATGTATGCATGCATGTATGCCTGTATGTATGTATATGTGTATGTATCTACGTATGCATTTGTGTATGTATGCATTTTGTATACATGTGTCATGCATGCACGTTTGTATGTAAGTATGTATGTATGCATGCTTGTATGATGTATGTATGTATGCATGTATGGCCAACTAGCACCGTGTATATTTGTGTGTATGTATATATGTGTTGGGGTGGAGAGGGTTCCCATAAGCAGTGGTGAAGGCAACCTTTCTAGGAGAAGCAAATCTCTGATTTAAAATAACCATAAAGCGGGAGAGCAGTACTCGCATTAAGTTGATCTGCAGTTTAATTTGTTGCTGGCTATCTTGATCTTCACAGCAGTACTGATCAAATATCTCCTAGGAGAATTTGTTTGTGGAATATTGTCCAGCTCTGCAAATTCTTTTGGCTTAGCTTCCTCAGATTATAACTTATTTTGAGAATTACAAAACAATTGAAAAGGCCAAACTATTTGCCAAGAATTTTGCAGCTAATTCTATCCTATGCGGCGAAGGCCATCAACTCCCCATATTTCCTCCTATAACACAGAACACGCTAGGTAACATACAAATATCTGTGCTTGAGGTCGCCAAGCTAATCAAGAACCTTGATTCCAGTAAAGCTACTGGCACTGACGGCATCCCAATTATAGTGTTAAAAAAGCTTCAACATGAACTTGCTCCCATACTTACGAAACTATTTAAACGTTGCCTTAAGAAGAAGTGTTTTCCAACACCTTGGAAAATCTCATCAGTATGCCCTGTATTTAAGAACTCAGGTGATAAGTCATCTCCCTCTCAGTACAAACCAATAAGTCTCCTGTGTGTCATGAGTAAGTTGCTGGAATCCATAGAAAATAGAGAAATAGTAAACCACCTCAGCAGAAATAACCTTCTTAGTGACACGCAATATGGTTTCCGTTCTGCAAGATCTACCGCAGATGTGTTATATCTCATAGGATTAGTGAATCTCTTGACAAAGGCTTCCTTTCCAGGGCAATTGCTCTTGACATATCAAAGGCCTTCGACAAGGTATGGCATAAAGGTCTACTTCACAAGATCTCCAGCTACGGTATTACTGGAAATATTCTCTCTATAATTAAATCATTCCTATCTGATAGGCTCATAAGAGTAGTGGTTGATGGACAAAAATCAGAGGCCTGCAGTATTAATGCTGGAGTCCGTCAATGGTCCATCCTGGGCCCAACTCTCTTCCTGATCTACATCAATGATCTCCCTAAACACATACTTAAATCATTCGTTGACATCTATACTGATGACACGACCATTTACAGCAACACATCAAAGGCTGTAAATGACAAAGCTCTCTCTTATTCTCTCTCCTCTGATCTCGAAGGAGTGGTTCAGTGGGGGAAGACGTGGCTGGTTACCTTTAATGCATCTAAAACCAAACTCCTATCATTATATCATCAACGCTCTGATCCCCATCTGGCCTCAATTGAAATGGATGGCTCTCCTCTAGAAGAAGCCTCATGTTTTGACAAGCTTCTGGGCTTGACCTTCACTCTTTATATGAAATGGAACACGTACATCAAGTCTGTTGCCAAGGTCGCTGGGAAAATGGTGGGATCCTTCTACTGCTCCAGTAGATATCTTACTACTGATGCAATTCTCTATCTATATAAAAGCCAAGTACGTCCAAGGATAGAATACTGCTGCCATATCTGGGCAGGAGCTGCTAAAACAGCCTATCCTGCCTTGACAGAGTACAAAATAGACTTCGTGGCTTAGTGGGGGATACCCTTTTCTCTTCCCTGCAACCTCTCTCGCACCGAAGAGACGTTGAAAGCCTATCTTTGTATTATGGTTATTTCCATGGCAAGTGCTCGTCTGAGCTCCATTCTCTGGTCCCCCCTCGCCAATCTTTTTCATAAAACACCTGTCTAGCTGAATCCACTGTCAAAAACTTTCCCCACTCTTTATCTATGTCTAAATCAAAACGTAGATTCCATGAACAAAGCTTCTTTCTTAGAACTGCACGCCTGTGGAACTCATTTCCGTCTGCCTGCTCCCCACCTGACTACAACCTGGATGTCTTCAAGTCCAACGTAAACAAATTCCTGATGAACCACCCCCTTAAGTAGACACTTTAAATATCCACACCAACGTACTGTACTTACAGTAACCTTATCCCTGAATGGCTTCCGGGCGTTGATAAGTGGTGACCACCGTGCAAAAAAAAATAGTGGTTAATATTGCGCAAAAAAGATTGAACGTTTATTAGATTCTTATTTCTTATCAAAATCTGAAGAATTTTACAAGCTGGATATTTATAAGTTCGTTGATGGATAGAATCAAGTTATTAAGAGAAAGGCTCGTTATTGTTATCTGTAAAGATTTTCAAAAGCCCAATTTTGGATTTTCAAAATAAAATTTTAAATCGAAAAAAACTTTTACATAAGTACATTTATATTTATATTTACATATACACATACATATATATGCATATATATATACATACATATATACACGCACACATTATATATATATACATATATATTTACATATATATATATACATATGCATATATATATCCATATATATATATATTATATATATATATATATATATATATATATATATATATATATATATATATATATATATATATATACAGGATATCCCCAAAGTCTGGCGACATTATGCAGCCAGACTTTGTGGGCACCGTGTAGATTATGCAGCCAAACCTTGGTTGACACCCTATATATATATATATATATATATATATATATATATATATATATATATATATATGAACAAGTAAATTGATGATGAAAGTAACAAAAAAAGTAAATAGATTAAACCATTTATTGATCCATCAACTATTCAAATAAGAAATTAAAATAAAGAATAAAAATTTTTAATATTTACCTGGGAATTCCAAAAAATATAAGAAATTTTCATCAGAGAATAAAGATCGGTAATATATATATATATATATATATATATATATATATATATATATATATATATATATATATATATATTAGCAGGGCGCCCGGCGTTGCTCCGTCATAAAATACGCTTAAATATGATATTTTGATTAATGCAGATTTCGTATTTATTATTATATTATATTCGACTCAATATATAGTAATTATTTTTAAAATAAATTAAAAAATGACTGGTGTGCCACTCCAGGGAATCGAAATCAAGACCTGTATCTTACGATTTACTTTTTCCCTGTAAGTTAATTACTGGGCTATGAAGACATGTTTGCTGTAAGGCTAAAAATTAAAGCATGAACCAATAGCTATTACGTTACGTCTACATAATGCCGTCGTTCGACTTTTACCTGACAAATTGCATTTCTTTAATTTTCATTAAATGTCATTTAATTTTAATACCTTATATATTAAGTTTCATATCTGTCGACCAAAACACTGACAGAGGAGTTTGGTCGACACAATTTTTATAAAGAAATATATTTTCGATACAGAAAGAGGTCTGTGTTTACTGTAAGCTTTTTACGCAAATATTACACTAGAAAAAAACAATATAGAATATCTACATGAATATAATTACCCGTAATAGATCATCGTCCCATAAAAAAACTAATAGGAAATTAAAATAAATGTGTAAAAGAATATGCAAATTAGCTAGATCTTTTGCAGATGAATGGAATTTCACACCTCATATATGAAAAAGTTGTATTTTCTTCTATATCATATTTTCGTTGCATAAATTCCCCTCTTGGCCAAAGTAGGTTTCCAACAACAGATGACACATACAAATTTATCATGTCTAGACTATCAGCCACTATCTTATGTAACTTCAGAATGCCAACATAGACACATGTAGTCGTTATAATAAAATCCTACATTGCATCCTAGTAGCAACGTCACCACAATCGCAACCATCTTTAAAGGAAGTTGTTCCTATTTTCTTCTCTAAATAACAAGTACTCTTACTGCTCTCAGTCATCACTGGGAGTTATTCTGCACTTGGGAAATATATGGAGTTTCACCCTTCGTAACTGGATCTTAAACTCGTTGATATAACATAAACGTTTTCCTTTTTTCGTTACAAAAAATAAAGAGTCCCCTTACTAATCCCGCTTCTTCTGGTTGGATGATCTCTGGCCATTCCAATATTCCAGAATATCTGTATTAGCATGCTAAACAAACGCTACTGTACCATTCAAACATGGCGTCTCAATGTTACCTTATTGTGCTTTATAAGTAAATTGCTGGCTCGCGCACTGGATTTGTACATTTTTTCGGTAATTAATTATACTTTTTACAAACGTAGTTACGTTTTTTTTAGGTAATTCATTTATATATACTTTATTTATAACTGGGCGATCTACTGGATTCTCTCGCTGTATATTTTCTTTTCAACTCTGTCTCTATTTCTTTCTTTCTATCACTCTCTCTCCCTCTCTCTCTTTATATATATATATATCAACCTTTCTCTCTCCCTTCCTCCCCCCTCTCTCTCTCTCTCTTGCTTCGAAAACAAAAACAAAAATTTATTTCCTCTCTCTCTCGCTCGCTCACCTCACAACTTACGATTTTCATTTTTAAAAAATCCAGCTTTTCTAAAACAGAAAAGAACATCTGTGGAGCAGAAAAAGAAATTAATAATAAAAATCTTGAAAAAAATAACAATTTACAGTTAATAATAAACCATTAAACTTTTCTTGAAAAATAAAATTTGTTGATAAATAATTTGCAAAAAAAAAAACCCCAAAAAATATTTAAAAAATAAACAAAAAATTTATATTCAGTCACTATACTGCAGGTTGTTGTTTTTATTTAGCGCATTTCTATTTTTTCAGGTTTGTTTGTTTGGAAATTTGTCTGCGTCTGCTAATGCGCCCGGCTTACCTGTTTAGATGTTTTTCATTTTTGTGTACAATTCTACAGACACTGCCATCTCTCTCTCTCTCTCTCTCTCGCTTTAAAGATAAAAAAGAATTAGTTTCTCTCTCGCTCGCTTATTTGCTTGCTCACCTAATAATTTACGATTTCCTAAAAAAAATAATAAAATAAAACTTATATGGAGCTAAAATAAAAATTAATTATAAAAATCTTGAAAAAGAAAACTTTACTTACATCTAACAGTTTACAATTAAAAATGAAGCATTCATCTTTTGGAAATAAAATCTGTTGATAATCAATTTGCAAAAAGCAAATATTGAAAAAAAAAAACAATATCTATATTTAGTCACTATAAGGTTATTGTTTTTTCTATTTAGTATATTCATATTTTCCACGTTTGTTTGTTTTGAAATAAGTCTGCGTCTGCTACTGCGCTCAGCTTAATTCGATGATTGCTGTTCACGTCCGATCCATGATTGGCGGGATATCCCGAGAATCTGGGTCAAATTCTGCAAGATTACCTGTTCAGATATTTTCCATTTTTTATCTACTTCTCTCCAACCAACACTGCCAACTCCCTATTTTTTATTTTTTTTGCATTTGCGAGTGGGTATGCTGACAATGAGTATCACGGTTAAATTTAGGGGAATTATTTTTTCACATTCCCCCCTCAATGAAAAGGGGGTTGTCTACTCCGAAAGCCATTCTTTATATGGGGATGTTGGGAAGTGTCTATTCTGAACGCTGTTCTTAAGATAGGGAGGTTGGTGGTGTCTATTCTTAGGCCGTTCTTAATATGGAGAGTTTAGGATGTCTATGCCAAACGCCGTTTTTATCATGACAATACTCAAAGCAGTGAAATTAAAAAGGTCTTAATTGTTTTAATAGTTAGAAACAGACGACATAAAATTGGAATCTACTTTAATACTATTGGTGGAAAAGTTGAACAACAAACAAAACACCTAGAACTGCTACCACTGATTTCGATTACTCTACACAGTCCATATACAGTGAGTATCCCTAACTTCTAAAACTTCTGTATTTGTTTTTCATTATTATTCTAATGGGCCAGTTTTCGTATTTTTATTAATTCATACTGATTTGCGCATTCCCTTAATTGCTTTTTATTTATTAATCAAACAGTACCTGAATGTTATCGCCTCATAAGTTTTTGCTACTTTTTTTGCGAGGAGGCAGGCTTCCACCGGGCAAAGCCGGTAACGGGTCGTGCTAGTTTTAAATAAATTTAATACGAATATCAATACACACACAAAACACACATTTAAATATATTTTATAAAGCTCCCCTCTTCGGTAGAGCACTCTAGTAAATTATCTTACTCGCTACTTAATTTAGCTGAAATAATGCGAAGCTCGCGGTTTGTTTACAAACAAACGTTTGAGCCCTCTACGAGTGCCCTCTACGAGTTTATTTAAATAGACATTCGGAAAGTTTAATTTCGGCCACCGATTCCGTAGTCAGGGGGTAGGACTGCCGACTGTCATCACGACGGTTCTAGGTTCGATCCTCGGCTTGGGAGAGGTGTTAGTCTAGCGGCACTGATGAGTTGTGAAACAACGAAACAGGTCTGTATGTCGATGACTAAAATATATTTTATTATATATATATATATATATATATATATGTATATATATATATACATCGATCCAGTAGATATCTGACTGCTGCTACTATCTATATAAGAGCCAAGTTCATCCAAGGATGGAGTACTGTTGCCACATCTGGGCAGGAGCTGCTAGAAAGGACTTATCCTACCTTGATATAGTTAAAAATAGACTTCGTAGTCTCATAGGAGATGTCCTTTTTTCTTCCCTGCAACCTCTTTCTCACAGAAGAGATGTAGCGAGTTTGTCTTTGCTTTATCGTTATTTTCATCCAAGTGCTCGACTGAGCTTCAATTTATGGTCCCCCCTCGCCAAACTTTCACAAGAAACATTCATCTAGCGGAAAACACTATCAATAAATCCCCCCACACTCTTTATCTGTGCCTAAACATAAACGTAGATTCCATGAACAACGCTTCTTTCTTACAACTGCACGCCCGTGGAACTGTCTCCGTTTTCTTGCTTTCCAGCTGACTTCAATATGGTTATCTTCAAGTCCAATGTAAACAAAATCTTGATAAGCCGTTCCCCTTAAGTTAACAATTTTACTAAATTTCCATTACTGACAATTACTGTATTGTCCAATTGACTACTGTACACTCTTTTACCCTTAACCTCGAGTGGTCCCTGGTCCTTGATAAGTGGTGATGCCTCTGTAAAAAAATCAAGTTAATACATCGATTATCTTTAGAACACCGAAGTTACGCGACGTGGAACCTGCCCAGTGCTAGATGGGTGACTATTTGTGAATGCCAGGCTCCGTATGTTATCTTTCTTCCCATTACCGGGATAGGGATGCAGCTGGGATGTGGATTTTAGATAAACTGTAAACTTCCTCTTTCACTTCAATATCTCTATGGATTGGCATAATATTGTAAACTTCATAAAATTATGTCGCAAATCTTTCTATACTATTTTGGAATTGGATAAATGACAATATGTATTCATAAACAGCAATAACCATAGTACTTATCTATATCATATTTCGTTGTTATAACGTGCAGCGAACTAAGTATTATGATATCCTTTCGATGAACATTTGTGGATTAATAGTAATTGGGCACCACAATACCATATTTACTCTGGATTTTTTCCGGAAACTACTGTGATAATCTGGTTGAAATTTTGTATGAATCTTTGTCTCTGATAACGTTCACTGAACTAACTATGATGGGATTCGTTTGATGCCCACTTAAGGATTAATATGGATTAGTATTTAATGCAAAAATCAATACAGATTTAACCATATTCAACCATAAATTTCGCATAAGAACACTTATTCTAAGTCAACGGGCGATAACTTTTCACATTTGTAACGGGAAAAACGTCTAATATATGTATCGTAAACGATATTGTGGGGGGACATGATTCTTTTTTAATGAATGGCCCGTATTCAAAACGATTTTTATGAGGAAGAGAGAGGGAGTGTTCAACTTTAAAACATAGTATTTTACGTTTTTCGATCTTCACGCAACGCTTGGTAGCCATTTAAAGGTATTTCGAATTGACAATTTCGTCACTATATTGCGTAATAAAGCAAAGACGAGGAGAGACTTTGCGATACAGGCTGAGAATGGCCTTATTAGCGAAGCGGGCCGAACGATTCTTGCTATCACATCTGACTTCTGGCGTTCATCTTTTCCGCGCAACCATTCCTTATTTTTACAGCAAGCAACAGACACGCACATGTGCTGCGGCAAAAGAATTCACCCGTTGAATTTCATTTTTAGAAATTCTATCAGATTCCAAATTAAATGGTATTGTGATTTATTTAATCTTAAAAATCATCAGTTCGTGACTCTAACGCAGTTTACAGTTGTATTAAGAAATCGCATTATTTCAAAAGAAAATACTAAAATAACAAAATTTTTAGCCTTTTAAAAACTAGCAAAAGTTATAGCCCGTTGACTAAGAATGGTTGCTTTATGCCAAATTGATGTCTATATATTGTGAAATTTATGTTCGTTTCTGCATTAAATACTAATGCGTGTTTATCGCTATTCGTACCTTACTATGCAACGAACCGATACCATAATATATAGTTCGCTGCACCTTATCATAGCAAAGCTCCATCAAAATTTTCAGTCAAGTAGTTTCCGAGAAAACATAGATTGAATGTGGTATTATGGTGGCTAATGGCTATAAATCTCTATCAATTAGTAACTGTACATCGATAGATACCGTAATACTTTGTTCGTTGAACCTTATTGTAACAAAGACTTATATAAAATTTCAGCCAGATCTGTGCAGTAGTTTCTAAGAAAAACTCGAACCGACAGACAGACAGACAGACGGAGAGAAAGATAGAGGGACAGATCGAGAAATACAATTCAGAAGATAGAAAAAAGTTATATCGGATTTATTTAAGAAATAACAAGCAGGGAGACACGACGTTGCTCGGGATTTGATGAGGAACACTGTCCTTTTTCACTATGCTCATAACACTATATTTTTACTGCCCCCCCAAAAAAATATAGTCAGAAAAACTAAAAAATTATATTCCCTCTGATTTAGTGTCTTACACAAAAAATTAAATTTCTTTAAAATCGAGTATACGTACTTGAACTTTTGCAATGGTTCTGCCTCCATAGTTGCATTAGATGAGCCACATAGATATTCGGCAAATTGACAAAATGGGTAGAGATTCAGGGTTATTTCCATCGCCCTCCCCGTAAAATTTTATGTGCATAATTTAAATCCCATGAAAAATAGGAATTGATTTAAATTTCATTAAAAATTAGAAAGTTTGAATAGAACGTCTGCTTCATTTCGTACCTCTCTTAGGAAGGCACTTACAGATTACGAACCACTTCCATGGTCTTGTTTGAAAAAATTTACATGTAAAAACACTTTTAGCTTTTATGTAGATTCTCTAACTTTTTTTTTCTTGGGGAAGAACACACGTGGAGACATTGACATTTTTATATATAGTCATGGCAGATGTTAACGAAACGTTTATTTTCGATTTTGAATTAATCTTGTTTTGGCATCTTCTGGCAGCTTGCTTAACCTGCCAGAATTTGCAGGAGATCAGGTCATAAATTGGATAAGTGCCAAAGTGTCGTAACAAACATTAAATTGTTTTCTTTTAATCAAACCACGCCTTAAAATGAAAAAGAAAATGGTTTCTAGAAGGTTGCTATTTATAGTTTGCTGCATTTATAAAGTTCCGTTCAGTTTGACAGACTATGGATACACACAAAAGGGTGCCTGCGCGTGAAATTTTTCTGGCAAAAGTTCCACTGTGAAAAACTTTCCCCACTCTTTATCTGTGCCTAAATCAAAATGTAGATTCCATGAAAAAGCTTCTTTCTTAGAACTGCACGCCTGTAGAACTCTTTTCCGTCTGCCTGCTACCCACCTGACTACAACCTGGATGTCTTCAAGTCCAACGTAAACAAATTCCTGATGAACCGTCCCCTTAAGTAGACACTTTAAATCTCCACACTAACGTACTGTACTTACAATAACCCTTATCCCTGAGTGGCTTCCGAGCCTTGATAAGTGGTGACCATCTTGTAAACAAAGCCAACTAGAAACAATGTCGAGATAAGCGGAAAGCACATACAGCGCCTAGTATTCCCAAATGGTCAGCCATCTGGTACTCACCAAGCAAATTCCAGTGAGGATCAATAGTCGTTGTCGGCGAGAACTCAACGGTAAACGGCTGTTGCGATAATACAAAGTAATTTGCAAAGGTTATAGAAAGAGGTGGAAAGTAGTTGAAATCCGAGGAAACTTTTTGTCATTCAAACTCCAGGGAACTTCAGCGGCTATTATCGGTGAGTAATCTCTGATGATGGTTTTTGTGATAACTTCTGGTGGTTCTTATAGAAATACGTTTCTTTTTGTGTATAGGATACAAGAAGACGTTCGCTGGGAATATTCAGAAATCGTTTTATTTGTAGAAAAATTGCACAGGAGAGAGAGAGAGAAAGAGAGAGGCAGACAGACAGACAGACTAATTATTTACTTCTCAACTTCCTAACTGAACCGAAATAAGTGACACACGTGGACAGTGCTATCGAGCGGGCATTCTGCAATTGGCAATGATAAATATTACCTACATGGTGTGCGGTCTCTTATTCACGTGGCTTCCACTGAGAGACTGATCTTAAAAACTTAGTTTTCTCTCTGCCCGAAACGTGACGTCATTCTTCACAATCTATCTGTTTTATCTGTGGCGTTTGACCTCTGACCCCTGCATCAACTTTACGTCACTCGCACGACTTTGTAAAGTAACATTATCATGGCATGCACTAAATGTAATCCTTGTCCAAATTTATGCTAGCTAACTTAATCGCTACTGACCTATGCTCCTTAATATGTAATACTTGGCTAAGACTTTCATCTAAATCAATTTCTACATCACATGGATTGAATACAAAGGTATGAAATATATCTATATATTTTGTGTTTAATCCTGATGAGGATTTATATTGGCGAAAATTAAGTGAAAACTAATGAAAAAAAGATTGAATTATATCGCGCTTATCATTTTTAATAAATTAAATTTAATAAATCGCCATATATATTTTAAAAGTACATTCATTTGAAAGAAATATCGTCGAGTATGTTATTTACGTCTAAACGCACTATTTTTCCGTCTTCAGCGTTGCTTTTTTTCTCAATAAACCTATATTTACGTCATCTAATCGAAACACTTGTTTCCATGGTGACGGATCATACAGATGACCGTTTATGGGTTCATCCATTATTCACGCATATTAGTTTTTTTTACATTTTCCCATCACTCTCCTCCTTTTACTTTCCTAATAATAATCCGCCTCCCACTATCTCCTTCTTCGCAACACTCCTTGTCTCATATTCTCTTCGACCGAACATTATTTGGGCCAAAAATCAAGCAAGTTTGAGTATTACAGTTCCATGCCCAACTTTTCTTCTCTTAGCCATGTACCCCATATTATTATTTTTATATTTTCATGTTTGTTGTACTTGTGAAAACACCTGTATACTCCTGCTCTGAGCCTTACGCACTATATTTCATTTTTATGACTTTTAAAATTTTCTTTTTTTTTTCTTTATTTACGTCATTTATTTATATAATTTCTTTACACTGTTTTTTATGCTTTTTTGACCGATTCGGTGTTTTCTATCTATTTACGTCATCTTACGTTTTTACTACTATTGTGACTCCCTCACTCTCCTTTTCCCATAATTTCTCGTTTTTTTTTTTGTCTTTCCTAATAATATCTAAAACATTTCATGTACAACCAAGGAAACATGATTATTAGTGATAGGACGTCCAATATTTTTCTCCGATTCTGATATAATTACTGATTTCGCACTAAATTCCCGATTCTGATACAATTACCGATTCCGATTCTTTGTAAATCTTAAAATATTTAACTATAATTTTGCTATTTCTCCCCGATTACCGTAAAACACATGTTAAATGTGTACATATTTCCTAAAACGTAAACATTCACTTGTGGCGGATGATCTATAGATTTTAGTGTTACTGATAATAAAAAAAATATTTATTATTTAATTATTTGCTACAAACAGCGGTAAGTTCTGTTTTAAACAGAATCAAGTAAAAAATGATAATTAAAAGAATCGTTTTTGGTATCGGAAAATATGCACAAATCTTTTCTGTGTCCGCTTAATCGTCTCAAAATTATAAACATTTTAATATTATCTCTAGATTCGACATTTTTGAGATTTTAAAATTATATTACATTTTTTTTCAAAATTTTACCTACTAGAGACATTGTAGCCGACATATAATTTTTTTTAATAAACATTGGATTTTTCATATCAAAGTTTCAATTTTAAAAAAAAGTCCAGTATTCTTTTTCTATTATTTTCATTGTTTAAATTTTTTTTATAATAAATGACACAAAATAGACCTGAAAGAAGGGGGTATAAATAAAACTCTGATCAGAGGTAGATTACTTTGAAAGTCAATTTCTTAAAGTTGTTTTTATTTTATTAATGGGCACTATATATCAAGACGTAAGAACCACTCGAGGATAAAAGTTAATGAGTGTTGGGTAGATTGTGTGACAACACAATGATCGAAAATGACAGAACTTAAATAGGGTTCAATCATTTAACAACGTTTTATCGTTATTTCCATGGCTGGTGCTCGTCTGAAATTTAATGAAAAACACTTGTCTAGCTTAAATCACTGTCAATAATTTCCCCGACTCTTTATCTATGCCTAAACCTAAACGTAGATTTCACGAAAAAGCTTCCTTAGAACTGCCTGACTGTGGAATTCTCCTCCGTTTGCCTGCTTTTCTAGCTGACCATAATTTGGTAGTCTTCAAGTCCAACGTAAGCTAATTCTTGATGAACCGACCCCTTAAATAATTCAATTTACCAAATTTTCATTACTAACGATTGCTACGATATTATCCCATTGACTACTGTACACTAAATAATCCTTACACTCGAGTGGCGTCCGGACCTTAATAAGTGGTGACTCCTATGTAACCCCCCCCCCCAAAAAAAAACCGCGGTATTGTGTTCCAAAGGCAAACAGTTCCCAGAAAGAAATTTTGTTCACAGAATTTTCGTTAAGTTTTATGCACTAATAGGAAACATGGACAATTGTTGATTACGTTGCAACTCAAGAAGCATTTGTTTAACGAACGCATGTTAAACGAAAGTTAAACAGATGATATCAATTATATATTTTTGATATTTTTTTTTAAATAGGCATCGCCACTTATCAAGGCCAAGAGGCCACTCGAGGATAACGGTTACAGAGTGTACAGTAGACAATTGGGCAATAAAGTGATCGTTAGCAATGGCGATTCGGTAAATTTGTTAATTTACATGGGACGGCTCATCAAAAACTTGTTTACATTAGACTTGAAGGCAACCATATTGTAGTCAGCTGGAAAGCAGGAAAACAGAAGACAATTCCATAGGCGTGCAGTTCTAAGAAACTAGCTTTGTTCATGGAATCTTCGTTTAGGTTTAGCCACTGATAAAGAGTGTGTGGGAGGGAATTATTGATAGTGTTTTCAGCTAGACGAGTGTTGCTTGTGAAAGTTTGACGATGGGGAACCATAGATCGAAGCTCAGTCGAACACTTGCCATGAAAATAATAATAAACAGAGACAAACTAGCAACATATTTTCTGTGAGACAGAGGTTGCAAGGAAGAGAAAAGGTCCCTCATCTTTTATAGTTGTTTAACGTCGTGAAACAACAACTATAAAAGATGAGGATAATTGTCCGCAAATAAATAAGATAAGATTCTATCTTTTTTTTTTTACATAAATTATAACGAACATATAATCGTCGACCTTTGGCGTTGACCTGTTAATATTTAATACATTTACAACAAAAAAGGATTGCAAGATTTTAATTGCTGCAGACGTCATTGCCGACATTTGTTTGTTTATTTATTTATTTATTTATTTATATCAACCACAATTGCTTTTTTTACTATTCAACTTGAAAGGAAGAGATCAAACTTCAGTTTTCTTTTATTTGTTCTAGTTTTGGTCGTTTTTTTTTCATTAAGAAAACAACATTCTTTGAAAAATTTAATCACGCCATACAACGCGGTGTTACGCTTACTTCAAATGTGAACAATGACACTAATTAATTTTAAAACACGTCTCAAGAACAGATGTTATATTTTGAAAAGATTTTAAAGCGATTTCAACTTTCAATTAAATCACTGTTTTTATATTTTGGTTTCAATCTCAGCTGGAGTATTTTATTTTTTACTTACAAAAAGTGAACCATTTAAGAAAAAAAGCATAATACTCATATGCGCATGTCTCAATTTCTTTCCGTTTTATTTCTTTCATTTTTTTTAAATGAATTTAACTCTACCTTTAATACAATACTGGTTACAACTGCTTGTAATAAATACAATTAGAAATACTCACAATTCTCGACGTATTAAACAACATTCGCCAATTTAAAAGCTAAAAAATTCCTTGAATAAAGCCTTTCTAACGCACACACCAATGCTTCATTAATAAAATTGTTCACAGGTTGATTCCAACATTCTCTTCGTCCTCTATGTTGGTTCACGCAGAGTATTTTTTTTCAGGCAGGAAGTACTTTGCGAATACTCTCCAACCGCAAGCTGGAACACTACGTCCAGTTTGGGTGCCGGCTGAATTCGAAAAGGAAGAATTTTCACGCTGGAATCTGTGACGTCATTCCCAAGGAGATGGTATTGCTGTTTATCCAAATTAATAGTTTGGTACAAAAAATATATAAAAGGTATAGAATACAACAAAATGCTGTATAATTAATTGATCGCTACAAAGCCTTCGAGATAAAATTTTTTAAAGTTCAATATAATTTTCCTCCGTGTCCCTCGCTATTTAGTCAGTGCGACCTTAAAACTGCAATTGCATATTTGCAATCCCAACCGAAAGCAATAATACGAGGTGTCTTCAAAAAGGTATTTCGTATGGGCATTTTATGCAAAGTAAACACATGAAACTCTAATCCACTTTGAAGTAATCTCCTCCAGCTGCAATGCACTTGTTTTATGATTTCAACAACTACTGCAAGTCCTCTTGTATGATCATGTCAATGACCCTCACCACAGCCTCTTTCATCCCCTCGGTTGTCTCATAACGACAGCCTCTCAGGTTTTCTTTGAACTTGGGGCATAATCAAAGTCACGGGGAGCAAGGTCTGGACCATAGGAAGGGTGAGGAACTGTCTTGATCCCAATCTTGGTCAAATAGTCTGATCCCAATCTTGGTCAAATAGTCTGATCCCAATCTTGGTCAAATAGTCTGATCCCAATATTGGTCAAATAGTCTGATCCCAATCTTGGCCAAATAGTCTGATCCCAATCTTGGTCAAATAGTCTGATCTCAATATTGGTCAAATAGTCTGATCCCAATCTTGGTCAAATAGTCTGATCCCAATCTTGGTCAAATAGTCTGATCTCAATATTGGTCAAATAGTCTGATCCCAATCTTGGTTAAATAGTCTGATCCCAATCTTGGTTAAATAGTCTGATCCCAATCTTGGTCAAATAGTCTGATCCCAATCTTGGTCAAATAGTCTGATCCCAATCTTGGTCAAATAGTCTGATCTCAATATTGGTCAAATAGTCTGATCCCAATCTTGGTCAAATAGTCTGATCCCAATTTTGGTCAAATAGTCTGATCCCAATCTTGGTCAAATAGTCTGATCCCAATCTTGGTCAAATAGTCTGATCCCAATCTTGGTCAAATAGTCTGATCTCAATATTGGTCAAATAGTCTGATCCCAATCTTGGTCAAATAGTCTGATCTCAATCTTGGTCAAATAGTCTGATCCCAATCTTGGTCAAATAGTCTGATCCCAATCTTGGTCAAATAGTCTGATCTCAATATTGGTCAAATAGTCTGATCCCAATCTTGATCAAATAGTCTTATCCCAATCTTGGTCAAATAGTCTGATCCCAATCTTGGTTAAATAGTCTGATCTCAATTTTGGTCAAATAGTCTGATCCCAATCTTGGTCAAATAGTCTGATCTCAATATTGGTCAAATGGTCTGATCCCAATCTTGGTTAAATAGTCTGATCCCAATCTTGGTCAAATAGTTTGATCCCAATATTGGTCAAATAGTCTGATCTCAATATTGGTTAAATAGTCTGATCTCAATCTTGGTCAAATAGTCTGATCCCAATCTTGGTCAAATAGTCTGATCTCAATATTGGTCAAATAGTCTAATCCCAATCTTGGTTAAATAGTCTGATCCCAATCTTGGTCAAATAGTCTGATCTCAATATTGGTCAAATAGTCTGATCCCAATCTTGGTCAAATAGTCTGATCTCAATATTGGTCAAATAGTCTGATCCCAATCTTGGTTAAATAGTCTGATCCCAATCTTGGTCAAATAGTCTTATCCCAATATTGGTCAAATAGTCTGATCTCAATATTGGTTAAATAGTCTGATCTCAATCTTGGTTAAATAGTCTGATCCCAATCTTGGTCAAATAGTCTGATCCCAATCTTGGTCAAATAGTCTGATCTCAATATTGGTCAAATAGTCTGATCCCAATCTTGGTTAAATAGTCTGATCCCAATCTTGGTCAAATAGTCTGATCCCAATCTTGGTCAAATAGTCTGATCCCAATCTTGGTCAAATAGTCTGATCCCAATCTTGGTGAAATAGTGTGATCTCAATCTTGGTCAAATAGCCTGATCCCAATCTTGGTCAAATAGTCTGATCTCAATCTTGGTCAAATAGTCTGATCTCAATATTGGTCAAATAGTCTGATCTCAATCTTGGTCAAATAGTCTGATCCCAATCTTGGTCAAATAGTCTGATCTCTCCGAGCACCATTGGGACAATCTTCTGCATGTTCAATTTCACACGAATAATTGTGTGTACAATTACCACACTGTGCACTTATTGTCTCTATAGATGGTCCTTATTCATTAAATTCTTTATTTGGCCAATCAACTCTGGTGTTCTGACTTCCTTACTCCTCTTATTTCTCATGATCACTCACAGACTCCCTACCTTCTTTTGAATCTCTTATTCCACTCAAAAACTGAAGGTCGACAAATACAAAGTAGTCGATTAGCAGTCTGAAGCATTCCATACATTTTTGTAGCATTTTTTTTTCCAATTTTAAAACAGAATTTTATTTCATATCGGCGCTCCAAAGTGTTCTCACGTGCCCCAATTGCATTTTTGAAATTCACCAGCTTCGACAATCAAACTTTAGTAGGGTGTATTCCAATTCTTGCTCTAGCTGTTCATTTGAACCTAAAATCATAAAAATTGGTCAGTCATCTCATAAGATGTATAGCAATAACATACCGAATTTTCAAGATTCTACAACAATTTTAAATGCTTGTACAAAAAGTCTGGAAACTTATTGAAACCACCTTGTAGTATTAATATAACTTGGTTTTTATACGTATCGAAGGCAACTTTGAAAAGAAAATGTAATTTAATTGCAAGTTTTTGCCAGGAAAATTATTTAGCAACTGTTAAAAGAAAAATGTATATAAAAACACAGCTTTATAAATTAAAACCAAATGTGCTTATAAATTTAATTTTGTAGGTCGCTTGAAAGAAAACAAAAATTAACTGAAACTTTCAATAGAAGATTAAATATAAATTTCTGATTTTTAAACATAGATTCCATGAAAAAGACTTCTTTCTTAAAACTTCACGTATGTGGAACTCACTTCCGTTTGCCTGCTTTCCTGCTGACTACAATATGGTCGTCTTCAAATTCAACGTAAGCAAGTTCTAGATGAGCCGTTTTCTTTAGTAATCAAACTTACTAAATTTCCACTACTAACGATTACAACGACATGGTCCCATTGACTACAGTGCACTCATTAACCTTTATCTTTGAATCACCTCCGGGCCTTGATAAGTGGTGACCTCTTTGTATATATAGTCTAAAGAAGCTTTGAATAAAAAAAATGCAAAAATAAAAAATACACATATATACCTATACATATACATACATATACATATACACGTGCAAACGTACATAACGGTTATTGGCATACATACATATAAATATATACATGCATACATACATATATACACATACACACATAAATATCTATAAACATTCGCACATATATACATATATACATGCACAATGCATAATACACATACATACATATATATACACACATGCATACGTACACATATACATACATATACATATACATAAATACACATGTACACATACACACACATATACATACATATACAAATACATATACGTACACATATGCACATATATATATACATACAATTACCAACATATACATACACATACATATATATGCATTCATACACACACACATACATGCACAGATACACATACATATATATATGCATACATACACATGCATATATATATGCATACATACACACATGCATACATACACATATACACATATATGTGCACATATACACATAAACACATATATACATATATACACATACGTACATACAAACATATATATGCGTATATACATACACACAAATATAAATACACACCTACATATATATACACACATAGATATACATACATATACATACACATGTACATATTTTAGCATACAGACACATACATACATATATATATATATATAGATACATATAATGATGGCAGATCAATTATCTACGGGACATTGTTTGAATTCCTGTTCTATTAAATAATTATGGGGTGTTTAATTCCAAGTGTGTGCACTTTGTTTTAGTCCATATAACGATTTATTTAATTTCCACACCCAATTTTTATTTTTCATTTTAAATCCCTCTGGAGGGTAAATGTAGATTTCACAGTCAATCGGAGCATTTAAATAAGCATTTTTTACATCCATTTGATGTATTTTAAATTGTATTGAGCGGCAAGTTGTAATACAATTCTAATAGTCGTTAAATTTGTCGTTGGTGAAAATGTTGCAAAATATTCTACTCCAGAAATTTATGAATAACCTTTTGCCACAAATCTTGCTTTAAAAGTTTCACTGCCAGAAGCTGTGATTTTTTTGGAAAAACCCCCAGCGCGAAGAAAGTATATTTTTATCTGTTGGTTTTGCCACTATTTCGTATGTGTTATTTTCAGATAAGGCTTTCAATTCTTGGTGATTTGCTGAATTAATCGCCTCATTATAACTTTCCGGTGCGCTGTTCAACGAATAACAGTAATCCACGGCGTAATCTTGTATCTTTTCAATTTGTAAGAAGTCTGGCCTTTTTCGCTCCCTTATTGGATATCAACGTGTCTGGTTAATATTTTCGTCAGAAGTTCTACTGTAATTATCGTCGTTATTAATATTTTCATTGTGATCGATTAAGATGCTAAGTAATATTTCACGTTTTTCATCCACTGGATCGCCATTTTTTAAAATTTAATGTATCATTGAATTTTACACATCTAACCCTTTTTCTAGCATTTTGAGTTGGGAAGTAGATTAAGTATGCCGGGCTATTTTTATCGTAACCTACGAAAGTACCTTTTTCGCTTTTAGTATTTAGTTTACTGGTGTTTCTATAAATGCAAAACAATCAGAACCAAATAGATGCATTCTGTTAATTTTAAGTTTTACACCGATAAATGCTTCATAAGGCGTTTTTCCTGGCCTTTTATTGAACGATCTATTTCTGATATATGCTGCTGCCATTAAAGCGTACGTCTATAAACTATGCGCTAATTTCGATTCGATAAGTAGGCTTCTTGTCATCTCAAAAAGTGTTCGCCATGCCCTTTCAGTGGTGCCATTTTGGAAGGGGGAATACGGCACTGATTTCTCGTGTTTTATACGGTGGTTAACTAATAGAAGTTCAAAGTCTTTACTAGTAAATTCAGTCTCATTATCTGGGCGAATACATTTTACTGAACTGTACGGGGCAACATCAGCTAAATATTTCTTAGTGGCGAGGATAGTGTCGGATTTGTTTTTTTAGAAAATAAACCATAATTAAACCGTAAAAACTATCAATAAAGTTCAAAACGTACCTTAGATTATTTCTCCCCATCGGGCTGATCGGACCTGCTAAGTCACAATGCACAAGTGAGAGAATTTTCGTAGCTTTTTTGTCTGGTGTTCGGCTTACATCTTTTGTCATTTTCCCCTGTGCACACACATCACAATTTGGGAGATCGTCTGAAGGTATTATTTTCATGCCTTCAACTATATTTGGTAATTTTTTTAATATCAGCTGTATTGCAGCATCCTAGAATTTTATGCCAGGTTTCCAAGTCGTGACAGGCAGTTTTTGAGGTAACCATACTTTTTAAATGATATAGTCGGCCATATTCTTTAATGTCAAATACAGTTCCATTGGGGCATATCAATTTGGATGTATTTTGGCCAAATTGTATATTCGCGCCTTGTTTAATGGCAGCCTGCACGGAAAATATGTCTGGCTTAAATGTAGGTATGGACAGAGCATTTTTTTAAATACAGTTACAGATTTCACCTTTATTATTTTTTAGATATATTTTAGCATCGCCTCTTTTCAAGACTATATCATTTATTTGACTACCGTCGGCAAGTTCGACAAAATGACTTTAAGGATTAAAGTTTGAATCAAAATTAATAAAATCAGATTCCTTGGTGGTAACGTGCGCTGTATCACCACAATCTACAAGGAGATTTTTACCGTTTGTGGTATTGTCAAAGTTACATGTGAATAGAAATGTATGTTCTCAACGTTTTTTACGGAGTCCATTTTAGAGCGTTTATATCGACATTAAAAACTTTTGTGGTTGGGTCGTCCACAATTATAGCAGATAATTTTATTCTTTTTCTTGGGAAAATTACTTTTGGAGAATACGTTGCGGTGAGGTGCGTAATTTGGTGGTGTCTGTTTTCGAGAAGCATTTTTGAACTTCATAATATTGCTGGAGTCCACGAGCATACGATTAGTCTCTTCGTAACTGCGCAATGCCACATTAAATTCGCTGAAATTTATGGGTTTGCCTTTCTGAGTTATAACAGTTGTAAATGGTTTAAAATCGGTTTGAAGTCCCTTGAGGGTCATTGATATCAACAAGCTTTCGCTTATTATTTCACCTGAGAGTTTTAAGGCATTGCCGGTTGTTTGTGCCCTTATAACGTAGTTGGTAATCATTTCATCCTCGTTACGTTTCAGAGACGTTAATTCTGTATATTGGGATATTATTTTCGGTTTCCCTTTTGATAAATAATGTTCTCTTAATATGTTCAATGCTTTCCTTCCATCATGCGTCTCTTATAATCAGAGACAGACTTCTATCGTCTAAACATTGAATCAGTTCTGCAAAAACAGTCGTGTTCTTTTCGAGAAATTCGGGGTCGTTTGGATTCTCTTCTGGAGATTGTATGACTTTGTGTAGTTTTCGAATCCTTAGATATCCCAGAAATTTTACCTGCCACAATTTGAATTTAGATTCCGATCCATCAAAGAAAAGACGGTGACTGTGCCCATAACCTGTTAAGTTCTGAGACATTGTGTTTAACAAAGATGGCGGCGTAGTTCAGATCAGTAACCAAGATGGCGGCCAAGTATCAAATGCAGTCCGTGGCGTAGTTAACGGCGAACTGATTGAATCCAAAAGTCGACAATTTTTATAATAATTTTGAAACGTGTTCATTGGTTTTTTAGCACAGTCGTTGGTTATAAAAATGATTGGCGAGCCATTCGTCTCATACCCCCATTAGGAGTCAAAATTAGAGATGCCCCATGGAGAAATATTTTCTCTCTCCCTGCTGAACAATGTGCAAACGAGACCACTGACTGGTTCCAAACTGCAATCGAAGCGCATGTTCCCATGCGGAAATTCTATAGCAAGCCCCACTCTCCCCAATGGTTTACGTCGACTTGTGCAACTGGCATTGCTCAAAAGCAGCATGCATACCGTAGGTTTAACCGACATAAGTCCAGTTCAAACAGACTGAAGTACATAGAAGCTAGAAATAACATTAAGAAAGAAATAGCCACAGATAAGAGAGAATTTACGGAAACCACTAAAAAACGCATCGAAGCACAAAAACTAGGAACTCGAGACTTCTGGAAAATCTACAACAGTGTAGTAAATAATGGGCAATCCACAATTCCCCCACTAACCAACAATCACGAAGTTGTATCCTCAGCAACCGACAAGGCTAACATGCTTGCCAGTCGGTTTGCCTCAAACTCCATACTGGACCCTTCCAACCACCTCCTACCTGACTTTCCTATGCGGACAGACGCCACGCTAGACGATCTGAACACCACCCCTGCTCAGGTGCATGCTATCATAAAAAACCTTGACACTTCAAAAGCATGTGGACCCGATCTTATCCCAGCTGTGCTATTAAAAAAGTGCTCAGCCGAAGTAGCTCCAGTTCTCTCCAAACTCTACAACAAATGCCTTAATGAAGCTTGCTTTCCGGGCTGTTGGAAAACTGCTTCTGTTGTACCAGTATTCAAGAATTCTGGCGAAAGGACAGACCCATCAAATTATCGCCCCATTAGCCTCCTCCCACTTTTTGCCAAAATATTTGAGACCATAATTAACCATGCTCTAGTCCATAATCTTACAGATGCTAAACTACTGACTGACAAACAATATGGATTTAGACAAGCCCGTTCCACAGCAGACATCCCCACTGTGATCTCTGAACGTATATACCATTCACTGGACAAAGCGGGGGAGGGCAGAGCGGTAGCTCTAGATATATCTAGGGCTTTTGACAGGGTATGGCATGAGGGTCTCCTCAGGAAAATCAGATCATACGGTATCACTGGTAGAATACTTAACATAATTAAATCCTTCTTGGACAAGAGAAAAATCCAGATTGTCCTCGACGGTCGTACATCTAAACAATATGATATAAATGCGGGGGTGCCCCAAGGTTCTATCCTTGGACCTCTATTGTTCCTGATATTCATAAATGACCTCCCCGACAAAATTGCCTCTGAGATGGGTATATATGCTGCTGACACTACACTCTATGGCAGGAACGACAGGAAGACGAATGAACACATTTCTAAAGAAATGGTAGAAACACTAGAGGAAGACCTCCAATCTGTAGTGGAATGGGGACAAAAGTGGTTGGTCGCGTTCAATGCTGCCAAGACTAAACTAGTTTCATTCAATAATTACAAGAAACCCTCTCTACCACCCATAGCAATGGCCAGCGACTCTTTATCTGAGAGTCCATCTTTCAAACTCCTTGGCCTAACGTTCACAGGAAACATGAGTTGGAACAATTATATTAAAGGCATTGCCAGGGTCGCTGCAAGAAAGGTGGGCTCTCTTTACCGTGCTAGAAAACTACTAACACCCGCAAGTATCCTGTACCTCTATAAGGTCACCATTCGCCCATGTATGGAGTATTTCTGCCACATCTGGGCTGGTGCATCTGCTACTAATCTCTCGCTCCTTAACAAGGTTCAAAAGAGAGTCGCAAACCTGATAGGCCCTGAACTGGCATCTAAGCTTCAGCCTCTGTCCCATCGACGAAATGTTGCATCCCTCTGCCTTTTCTACAAGTATTTTAGTGGTGAATGCTCTGACGAACTGCAATCACTTGTGCCCCCACAACGTGAGCACCCTCGACAAACCCGACAGGCTCCTAAATTCCACCCCCACACTGTAGAGATCCCTAGATGTAAAAGATCTTTTTACTCCAATAGTTTCTTCCCCAGAACCGCTAGACTCTCGAATTCCATTCCAGGTCCCTGCTTCCCCAACAGTACTGACGTGTAGAAGTTCAAGTGTAACGTGAACCGACATATTGCTGCCCACATCCCTACATAGTACCCCAGTCGTTGTTGCCCGGATAGTAGCCCCCTACACCAAAGTGGCAATTTGCCTTGTTTGGGGTGAAAATGTAATAAAAAAAAATAAAAATAAAAAAACATTTTACAACATGCTTCAAGCATTTCAGGCCTACACACATCACAACCTTCGCCACAGGACTATTTTTTATAGACGAATGCCTGAGGGAGTATCTATACCTGATGATATTACAGAGTTTTTGCTTTGTACGACAGCTAAATCACTTTCTCGGTTCAAAATGTTGACATCCAGCAACAAGCAAGAGCAAGATAGCCAGCAACAAGTCATACTGCAGACTAATGCGGGTAGTGGTCTCCTGCTTTATGGTTTTTAAATCAGAGATTTGCTTCTCCTAAAGGGATTGTCTTCATCCCGGCTTACAGGAGCCCTCTCCACCCCAAAATACATACATACATACATACATACATACATACATACATTAAACAGACAAGTGAGATTTATATTCTAGAAGATCCTCGAACACATACATTTACTCTGTTCCCAGCCCCGACCACTGTATTTAATTATCTAAAAAATTAAATTTTTTATTTTAGCCATTTATTTACACATTTATGCAGTTCTTACAATAAAATTTAGAGTAAAAGTATCAGGTTACCAAGAAAGTTCTTGGGTTTTTTATTTATTTATTTTTTTTCAGATGTGTATATTTCGGCGCAAACAAAATTCTATTGAACGAAACAAACACCATTGGAATCAACACATTTTTGTCAATGCAAAAATGTTTATTTACGCCAGAAACGAAAAATTTTGCGTTCTTGTGGCGATGAAGTCACTAAAGGCGTTTTCAATATCGCTTAACTAATCGTTTTTAATAATCAATAATTAATCGTTTTTAATTATCATTAATAACTAATCGTTTTTAATTGTCATTAATAGCTAATCGTTTTTTAATTGTCATTAATAACTAACCGTTGTTTTCTCACATGAAAAAAGAATCTGAAAAATGTGCAAATACCAAAAATACAGATAACCGAAATAGAAATTATTGAGACTTATACCGAATAAGACCGTGCTAGCATCGTAAAATTCTATGCGGTTAACGCAAAACGCCAGAAAGTGCCGGACAAAGGTTTCGTGGTGTTTGACTTTGCACAAACCTCTGAAAATGTAGAAAATAGAAAATAAATTATTTCTGTTCTTACGAAGATAATTCAATGAAAAAATGGAAATTAAAAAAATTAAAATAATATTCTTTTTTTGTTGTTACGAAGAAAATACATTGGAAAATTATCGAGCAATCTTTACGAAACTGTAAATGTCAAATCAATTAAATAACGCTGATTATTGAATAAATATTTCTATTATTTTAATAACAAAGAAAAGCTAGCAATCAAGAATAGTTTTTCAATTTATGTTTTAATTGATGTTTTAATAGTTTGCTTCCAATGCAATAATGCTAGCAACTAAATATTTCTCAAACGGCGCTGACTATTTCGATTTCACTGGCTCAAATGAAGAAGCCTCTGCAAGATATAAAAATGCAAAAAATATAGGTCAACAACGCAGAAATTGTTAATACTTATACTGAATAACGACTGTACTATTATCGGAAATTTCCTGCCAGTTAACGTAAAATGCCGGAAGGTACAGAACGAATTTGTTTTTTCGTGCAAATATTGCACATTTAGTAAATCTAATATATATATATATATATATATATATATGTCTGTCTCCATATTTTCAAACTCTATCTCCTTCGAAACTAAAAGTCGCAGGCTTCAAATAATTGGATTTTTATAGACCGTTCTTTTATGGGTCTTTAGCCAGTTATAATAGTTTTTAAGGGGTCAAAAAAGGTCAAAATTAACAAAATTGTTATACATTTTGCACATTCATCTTAATTTATTTTATTTGTTATTTTTAATCAGTTTATATGCGTGTAATGTTGATACAGTTGTAACGTCACCAGCTTTGAATGCTACAGTTTCGATTCTAACTGAGGGTAGCCACATACTTTTTAAAATCACGACCTTACAATAATATATACGAAATCTGGGCACATTAAAATATCATATTTAAGCGTATTTTACGCCCGGGCAACGCTATGCACCCCATCGCTAGTAGGAAACAAATTATTTTAATTGTTAACAAAAGAAAAAAAATCTCAAACAGTTATTGGTCATGAATAAATTTAATTTTGGAATAGCAAATAGAATTTTTAATTGGTTTATGTGAAAGAAATATTTATATATTTTTCTATTAAACCAATTGTAGAGACTACACGTTTTTAAAGGACATTGCTTTTTTTTACATGGAGGTCACCACTTATCAAGGCCCGGAATCCACTCGGGGATAAGGGTTATTGCGTGTATGGGATGGTATCGTAGTAATCGTTAGTGTTTGAGATTTGATTAAATGTCTTACTTAAGGAGGCTGTTCATCAGAAATTTGTTCATATTGGACTTGAAGACATCCAAGTTCATTGTGATTTTATTGACTCAGCGTTTGGGCACCTTCTGGCCTTTTATGTAAACTGCCAAGAACATTCTGACTATGGCATGGTTATCATTCTGCATGAGTAGCAATTTTTATATACAGAGTGTCTCAATAAAATGTATACACTCTTAAAATTACCATAAAACCAACATTGTTATAAGAAAGAAAATTTAACATCAGACAACACTCACCGATTAAATCGAAAACGTTCCTAATAAGTCCAATTGGTATGTTGACACATCTCCTTTCAATGGTTGCTTTCAACTCATTCATTGTAGCTCGTTTTGTGGTGTGAACCCTGTGTTTAACATGTGACCCACCCCACCCCCAAAAGAGAAAATCTATGGGGAGGGGGCCGAATCTTGTGAACGTGGACAGTACTCGATACTTCCTCTTTGTCCTACCTACGCAGGTAACTATCAAGATATGCTCTTACGTCACGCTGCAACCCCTCTCCCACAGAAGAGACGTTGCGAGCCTATCCTTGTTTTATCGTTATTTCCATGGCAGGTGCTCGTCTGAACTCCAATCTCTGGTCCCCCCTCGCCAATTTTTCACGATAAACACCCGTCTAACTGAATCCACTGTGAAAAATATCCCCCACTCTATATGTGTGCCTAAATCAAAACGCGGATTCCATGAACAAAGCTTCTTTCTTAGAACTGCATACCTGTGGAACTCTGTTCCGTCTGCCTGCTTCCCACCGGACTACAACTTGGGTGTCTTCAAGTCCAATGTTAACAAATTCCTAATGAACCGCCCCCTTAATTAAACACTTCATCAAATCTCCACACTAACGTAATGTACTTGCAATAACCCTTATCCCTGAGTGGCTTCCGGGCCTTGATAAGTGTTGATCACTGTGTAAAAAAAAAAAAAACGATGATAGTGGGGAAGTGCTCCATACTGCTGAAAGTGACATTTTTTATTCGTAAACATCTCTTGGGAACGTGGCATAGCGCAATCATGTTGCAAGTTGAGATAATTTAAAGAGTGTATACATTTTATTGGGACACCCTATATTTTTAAATTGCTTTATAATTAATCGATATCGATGTACAAAACGTAAAAATATAGGAAATGTTTTATTAGATGAATAATTGATTGATTTTGTGCTACGAAACAGATACTGTCAAGTATTGTAATTGTTAACTGAATTAAATGAATAAATTGAAAAATGGTCAACATCATTAAATCTGGAATATAGACTTTTATTATTTATTCATTATATATATATATATATATATATATATATATATATATATATATATACTTTTTATAAATAATTATTTTATACCTGCAGACATAAGTGTTTCATGCATTAGCAATCATCAGTGTGGGAAGCTACACAACCATCTTTGACTGCGTTTGCTAGAACGTTACCTCTAAGCCATTATCAACCGCCACAAGAATTAAGGGAAATTAATTTTTATAAATGTCAAATATAAGAAAACGTTAAGACAGTCAGTTGTGTTTAAACGACCGGAAATCCATCAGATCATTCAACTGAATTTTCAACGTATGTAGACTGATGCCTGCTTTAAACAAGGGATCGAATTTTCAACAATCAAAACGAGATAAGTTCCAATGGTTAATTACAACTACAATGTTTTATGGAAATATTTACCCACACTTTTACAGCGCTCTATTTGATTACTTAAAAAAAGAACACACACACACACACACATACACACACACACACACACATATATATATATATATATATATATATATATATATATATATATATATATATATATAGCCTTTGAAGTTTTTAACCTTTAAAACTATACAAAAAATATTCTTTATCAAATATATATGGCGATTAAGCTACAATGTATAAACAGGAATATACATAAACGATCACACATATATGTATGTATATATATATATATATGTGTATATATATGTGCATATATGTATGTACACATATGTATATTTATATATATATATATATAAAAGAAAGAAATGTCTGCCTTAAACCACTAAACTAGTTTTTAAAAAGATCCTTTGTTCGATAAAATGCATGCCCATTGGCTGATAGGAAGGGGCGCGGTGGATACTAGAAAGCTGATTGGCTAACTAAAACCCTCAACAGAAGAGGACCATATAAAAACAATAAACAACCACAGAATTCGCGCATAAGCCTGACGAATCCTAGAGGGGATGAAACGCCGAATATTCAGTGTAGCTTAATCGCCATATATATTTTATAAATTACTAACTAGCTCTACCTACGTATTGAGCACTTCTGAAGTAAATACTTAAAGTTTACGCATAAATCTATACTTTCGTATATTAATTTTATGTGAGTAAATGAAGTAGTTATATATATATATATATATATATATATATATATATATATATATATATATATATATATATATATATATGGTCTCCGAAAGTCACTGAAAGGTTGAAAATCTTTGAATATTTTTTCTCTATTTCAGATATTTTACAGATAATATTTTAAAAATTAATTATGGATGAATATAGCATTGAACAACGTACGAAAGTTGTAAAATTGTTTTACCAAAATGAGGGGTAAATTTTTTTGACTCCAAGAGCTTATCGAGGGCATTTTCATGCGAGATATAGCCCAAGTCACAACACAATTCCAAACATTGTGTACCGATTTGAAGACCAAGGAGCTGTACTTGATCTTCCGCGAGCGGCAGACCTCGAAACGTCATCACAAACGAAATAGGGAAAGAGTGCGAGAGAGCGTGGAACATCATCCTGAAACACGAATCGACGACGTTCCACAAAACTGGGATATTTCGAAGCTCACAATGCAACATTCTTCACAGTTTAAAAACTCTTTCCTTATAAAGTACAGCTTGTTACACACTTGAAGCTTGAAGATTTTCAAACAAGTGTTCAATATGCAGTTCAAATTCAAGAAATTGTCCGAAATTACCCCAATTTTCTGCAAAATATTATTATGTCAGATAAAGCCTATTTTCATTTGAATGGATTTGTTAGCAAATAAAATTACAGACTTATGGGCCCTGAAAATCCAAAGGCAATTCATCAAAAGCAGTTGCATTCCATAAAGTGCACTGTATAGTATGCAGTAAATGAGAAGAATATTATTAAACCTTATTTTTTGAAGATCAAAATGAAAATGCTGTCAATGTTACTGGAGAGAGATACCGAACTATGATTACCGATTTCCTGCGCTCGCAAATTCCAAATAGGCCCGGATTTTGGTTTTAAAATATGGAGCAACAGCACATACGGCGAGGTACACCATGCAGCTTCTCAGGCAATACTTAGGCAACAACATTATCTCTTGCTATGGCAATGTCAAATTGCTACCACATTCCCCAGACTTGACTGGTCCCGACTTTTTGTTGTGGGTATATCTTTAAGAAAGCGTCTGTTAACAAACACCAAATTGCAAGAATTGAAGAAAAACATCAGGGACGAAATAAGGGAGTTTAATCGTAATCCAGAGATTCTGCAATCTGACGAGAATAGTGTTTTGGAAAAAGCACAAATATGCGAAACTGGAAATGGAAAAAATTTAAAAGACATTATTTTCATAAATAAAGATTAGTTGAATTTTACATTTTTTATAAAAAAATATTCCTCAATGTCTTAATCAGATTGTGTTAAAATTACAGAGAAATATAATCTCTATCTCTATATAAATAAAATGAACTCATTTTTTATCGTCTGATTTTGACATTAATAGGATTAAAAATCAAGATATTTCATGCAAATATAATATGCACAAACGGCAGAACAATATCTGAGGTGTGTTATAGGCTTATTATTTCTCACAATCCTCGATAATCTTAGATTTCTATACTTTTTCTGCTGAGAAGTCACGGCCAAAATCGGTTAAGATCAATGGAAGTGGTAAAATATTTTCTCTCTAATAAATTCCTCCTCCCCCTGCCACCACTTAACACCGTTTGGAGATCGTTCACAAGGAACAGTTAAGAAGAGAACACCGGTTTGGCTTCGTAGTTCTTTCATGTGAAGTTATTTAAAATCACTAAACTAAGCTGCAGTGCTCTGTGGCGTAGTGGTTAGCGTGCTGGACAATTCACATTATATTTTCACGTTCGCGCCGACCTACCGTAGTCGTTTTTTTTTTTTTTCCTAAACAACTGGAATGGACTTTTCTTGGTGGCCGAACTGTTAATGTTGCAGATGTTTTTTTTTTCACACTTTATTTTCCTACTTTTACTCATGACTCCGGGTTTGATCCTTTCTACTTACCTACCATAATATTTTTTAAAACTCCCTCCCCCGTCCCGGAAACAAACACTCGGGCAACGCCGGGTACCCCCGCTAGTCAAAAATAAAGAATCTATTTAAGTTCAAAACCAATGTGTGTGTGTGTGTATGTGTATGTGTACTTGATTAAATTGATCGCTTTTCCAGTTCGATACGAATACGAACCTAAAACCAGACCCATTTTTAAATTAAGTATTGTTTCAAGCAAAAATAGAAATAATGTGCACCTGTCTTGCTATTGATCGATTATCAATCTAAAATCTCCACCCTGACTTTATGATCAATCAAGTCAGCGAGATAAATCACGCTTTTAAACAGATACATATTTTTTAGCTTTTATATATCTTTATAAACACACACACACACACATATATATATATGCGTGTATATATATATGCATGTGTTATATTGTACATATACGTGTTCTCTTATTTTGTTTACAAGTTATCGTGCAGAGATGTGTAGAATAGCAAGAATTGAAACACGTCCATGTACAATATAAGATACGTTTTACAAAGGAGTCATCAATTAGCAAGACCCGGAGGCCACTTGAGAATAAAGGTTAATGAGTGTACACTAGCCAATGGGACAATATCGTAGTAATCGTTAGTAGTGGAAATTTGGTAAATTGGATTACTTAGGAGGACGAATTATCGAAAACTTGTTTACGTTGGACTTGAAGACCACCATATTGCAGATGTGCAGTTTAAAGAAAGAAACTTTGTTCATGGAATCCACGTTCATGTTTAGGCGCATATAAAGAGTAGGGAAACTTATTGATAGTTGGTTTCAGCAACACGATTGTTTTTCGAGAAATTTTGGTAAAGGGGAGATCATAAGTTGGAGCTCAGACGAGCACTTGCCATAAAAATAACGATATAGTTAAGACAGACTCGCAATGTTTCTTCCGTGGGAAAAATGTTATAGTGAAGAAAAAAGCGCATCTCCTTCTAGGCTACGAAGTCTATTTTGAACTCTGTCAAGGCAGGATAAGCAGCTTCTAACAGTTTCGGCTCGGATGTGGCAACAGTACTCTATCTTAGGATGTACTCGGTTGTTACAGATAGAGAAATGCATCGGCAGTGAGATATCGACTGGAGCGGTAGAAGTATCCCAACATTTTTGCAACGACATTGAGCATGAATTTGATGTACCTGTTCAATTTCAGATCAGGAGTAAAGGTCGGATCAAGAAGCTTGTGAAAGCATAGATCCTCCCCAAAACGAGGTCCATTCATATTAATTGATGCCGGGGATCAGCGCGTTGATGATGGAAGTTTGGCTATAGACACATTAAATTTAACCAGCCACTCTTTTCACTATTTCATCGCGTGCTAAAAATCAGAGGAGAGTGAATCAGAGAGATGTTGGTTATTTATGGCCTTTGTTGCCATAGATGGTAGTGTCATCAGCGTAAATGTCTACGAATGAGGATGTTATCTGGGAGATCATTGTTGTAGATCATGAAGAAAGTTGGGTCCATGAGGGCCCCTAAGGGACTCCAGCATTAATACTATGAGCTTCTGATTTCAGCCTATCAACCACTACTTGTATGACTCTTTTCAGAGACAAATGATTTAATAATTGAGAATACATTTCCAGCTATACCGTAGCTGGAAATCTTGTGGCGTAGACTTTTGTGGCAATCTCTATCAAAGGCCATTGATATGTCAAGAGCAATTGCCCTATAAACGAAGTCTCCTTCAAGAGATTCGCCAATTCTATGAGATATAAAGTTAGAACATGTGCTGTACATGGAACAGGACGAAAGTCATATTGCATGTCACTGAGGAGGTTATTTTTGCTGATTTAACTCCTTGCATCGTGCGTGCGTGCATATAACGTATATAGTGTATGTGACAGAAGAATTGTCAATTTACCAACAGTGCATGGGTCAGCAACGTTCTCCAAGCCATCATGCAAATGTATATATGACGACGATCGAAGATTCTCTTCGTTAAGTCGGATATACAGAAGCCTCCAGATTCCATTTTCACATTCATGCCGTCAATGAAATGATGTGGAAGCTGCTTACACCGTAGAAGAATGCTGAGTCATCGTCCTTAACCATGAGTCTGTAGGCGTAATGAGCTCTGTATGAAATACATTTTAGGTTTGTGGTCGTGTTAACATACCAAGCCCTGTCGGCATGGAATGTTAAAGCTGTACCCATCTTCATCATATGGAAATAGCAGAGGATACTGCAATGCATTGTACGACCAACGCGTCTCATTTATCTGTTGTGAACCTCCACCTCTTGCATTGGTAACTATGTCTACATTATTGCAGTGATCTCTCTGGATGACTGCGGAGATTTCGTTGTAAGTGAGAGCATTGAAGCGACGCTTAGGTTCTCCCGCAGGGTGTTTGTCGGCGTCTATAACAACGGAAAAGTTTGGGTCAGAAGCATTATCGAGAGCGTATTTGAAAATTTTAACGTATTTGTTTCACGGTGCACCTTTTGAAGTCGCAAAACTATTTCCCGTTGTTGTCAATCAGAATTATCGTTACTGTCAGCTGTAAATGCCAAACAATTTTCAACTTGTGGGACGTTAGTCACTGATGAAATACAGTTGCAAGATATATAGCATTACAGTTTCCTCAGGTAACAGCGATGCTAGACCTGTCCCTGCACCTTATTAAATTTACCAAATTTTCATTACTAATGATTACTATATTGACCAATTTCTACTGTACACTCTTTAACCCTTATCCTTGAGTAGCCTCTGGGCCTTGATAATGTGGTGATGCCTTTGTAAAAAAAAAAAAAAAAAAAAAAAAAAATCTAACCGCTTTCACAAATAATGTTCGTACCAAATGACGTCATCTGAAAGTAACAATTGAAACGGCGGATTGCTTTCAGAAAATATGTGGATTATTCAGTCATGCCCGAAGTAGGTCGCGCAGTGATTGAGCGGGTGTCTGTATGGGAGATAGATGAGACTTACTGAAAGAGCAGCATAAACCAGCAAACTGTATACCACTTTTTTGCTTTGCAGAACGAACAATGCCTCTCCATTTTTCGGTTATCAGTAGAGCTATGACAACAGAATATTCTCATCGTTGTTTTGACTCTCGAGTATATATCCGACACAGTAAGACACAGTTAATAACCAAGAACCACAACACTCTATATAAAAGCATATAAGATATCAACAGATACACACTCGAGAGTCAGAACAATGAAAAGAATATGCTGTTGTCCTAGTTATTAGTTATCATGTGAGCTAAGAACATACGAATTTTTATTAGCTTTTCCTTATCAGAACACCTGCTGGAGGGGGGAGGCAAAACATATCTTTCGTTTCGGTTTCATATTTTTCAATTTGTCTTTTCTTGGCGCTTTTTTTTTATCTAAAAAGTCGAGCCAGTTTTGAATGTAGATATTTTTCCGTGAAACAAATTGATAATCATTAAAAACCATTAGAAAACACATTCGATAATAACGGTCTTAATGGCATAAAAAGTATTTGTCAGCGACAATTTTAAATGCAATATTCGTTCAAAACAGATCCGAATACCCCTTAAAATCAATTTAGAAAGTAAATGTTTAGTTTGCACACATCGGCAATTTGACCAGAAACTTCACCAAAACAAGTGAAGCATGCATGGTCCGTCGTGAGTGCACAGTAAACAAGGCATAAAAGATGACTAAGTTCAGCATTTGACCTCCCCTCATTTAGCCCCAAATGTCCCCGGGGGATGTCAAATCCTGGTGAAAATGAACAAGCAGAGCAGTTTTAGGCCTTAACATATGTACATTTGAGTTCTGCGCCATGCAAAAAAAAAAAAAAGAAAGAAAAGAAATTACCAAGTCCATTCCCCCATTTAGGCCTTAACATATTTTAATTTGAGTTTAGCACCATACAAAACTGCTAAATAGACATACACAGAAAATTTGGACAAATATGGTAAAATAGTCCCAAAAATGGAGTGTTTTTATTAGCCCTAAAAGAGCTCCTGGGGCACACCCAAGAGTTATCGCGAAGTTTAGACAAACAAAATTATATAGAAATCAGTTACTTACAACTTGTCAGAAAGTTTTACAAAAATCCAAGGCATCATTTTTTTTTTTTTTTTTAATAAGCACAAAAATGCAAATTTTAGCCATTTTAACCCGAAAGGCATCTCTAGGACGGCAACCGGAGTATTCCCGGAATATCCGTTCTGTTAGGTTTTACTCATATCATGTTTAATGTTTGTGCAAAATTTCAAAAAATTCCAAGGCGTAGTTATTGAGAAAAGTGCGGCCAGACAAACGGACGAACGGACGAATGGACAAGGGTGAATTTACTGGGCCACCCTCTTTTTGTAGTGGACCAAACCTTCATTCTAACATTAAGCCTAAGTTCGGGTGGCAAGAATTCATTCCTTTCGGTTCGGTCAACGAGAACGTTGCTACACGAACTTAGGGTTAATGATTTGGTGTTTTAGTTTTGTAAGAAAAAAATCAAAACAAAAGTTCTTAAATATTAAATTGAAATATATTACATCAGTAGTTAGCCGCTTGTTGTTGCTCGGTCGTACAATACACTTAAATATGTTATTTTAATTTATGCAGATTGCGTATGTATTATCATAGAATCAATCCTCTACATAATATTATATATTACGAGGAATAATTTGCCCGGAAGACTAATTGTCCAAAAATTAAAAAAAAAAAAATGATAACGTCGTATATCAAATTCCGTCTATGTTTGTTTACAATATCACGTCAGCTCATATTTGGCCTTGACGATAGATGCCATGGAAAACTCACCTCTGATTCATATTTAGTTTTAAAATATGCAAACGAAGAAATGATTTGCGGCGATTTTAAATGTTACCTCTTCTTTTATCGTAAACTGAACATAAGAAACAAATTAAAATAAAATGGTCAGGTACACCCGGGTTTGAAGAGGGTATCATTCGATCTGTAGTCGAATGCTTCACCACTGAACTATATTTCTAGATGTTAATTTTTTTTTTAGAAGATATAGTTTGTTGAGATTTTATTATCTCCCTTGTCGGTGTAATGTAAAATATTACATTGTAAAATTCCGCTTTTTTATATATAAGAAAGTATATTTTTAGGGTTTTAGCCGTTTCAGAACCTATAAGGAAGGACCTCACACACGCTTACATAATTGTAGAGATGAGGTTATATTAAGGTGGTGTAAGATAATGGTGGCGGTAGTATATTTTTGCGTGGGAGTAGAAGTTATTCCAGTTTCCTGTATTTATGACTATTTTAATAGAATCAGATAAGTCAAAAGGAAATGTAGAAATTACTGAAAGCAAACGAAAAAAAGTTTTTTTTTCCGAAAAAAAAAAGTGCATCAAGAATCGACTTTAAGAGTGAGCCTAGATTATATAAATTGCTTGTGTTTACAGACATATATTGTCTCAATGCGGGGGGGGATCGATTATACTTTATTATATATATATATATATAGCATGAACATTATCTTCTTAAAAATATAAGTGTGGTACGGAGTCTGTGTACCTGTTTGTATGTTTGTGTCCAATTATTTGCCTCTGACATGAATTATTAGTCATTTCTAATCTGCCGAAAACGTTTCTCATAATTTACTTATTCCTTTATTTAATTTCTTTCTCTCCCTTTTTGTCTGCCTGTCTCTCTCTGTCTGTCTGTCTGTCTGTCTCTCTCTTCCTCTCTCTCTCTCTTTCTCTCTAACTCTCTCTCTTCCTCTCTCTCTCTTTCTCTCTACCTCTCTCTCTTCCTCTCTCTCTCTTCCTCCTTCTTCCTCTCTTCCACTCCCTCTCTCTTCCTTGCTCTCTCTCTCTGTCTCTCTCCCTGTATATGTGTTGTATAACAAAATAGAGATGGCTTTCTTCTGTCTCATTTCTTTTTTTTTTAAAGTCTTTCTAGACTTTCCTTCTATTATCTCCTTTTTATGTCATTCTTATAAATTATGCCTGCTTTTATCTGTTTTCTCATCATTTAAGGTTTCACATTTTTAGCCCACCCCAACCCTCCACCCTACCGCCATGAATGATTAGTTTAATGGCTATCCGTCTCGGTCGATGGAATCGGACGAGTTCAAATTCTTTCAGATTTATTATGGTAATTTATGCATAAAAATCTAGAACTTAAAAATTCACACTGGCTATAGATAAAAGAGCAATCCTTCCTCAAACCAATGATATACGAGAAATTGTTTGCAATAAATTGTATTTCAGCATAAAATATCTCTAAACGTGTTGATACAAGATGCCTTCAATAATTTTTCAGATTTTTCTTTTTTTTGTACAGGCATTTAAAATTGTCATAGACACTTGAAAATTAAGTACGTTATTGCTATACATCTTATGAGATGACTGACGAATTTTTCTGATTTCAGGTTTAAATGGGCAGCTACAGCAGTAATTGAAATACACTCTACTAAAGTCTGATTGTCACAGCTGGTGAACTTTTTACAATGCAATCTGGACGTGAGGACACTTAGCAGAACGATATTATGTTTTAAACTTTGGAAAAATGCCAATGAAACGTATGGAATGCTCCAGACTGCTTTTAGACGATCTTGCATGAATATGGCATCAGTGTTTGAGTAGCATAAGAGATTCAAGGAAGGCAGGGAGTCTGTGAGGGATAATGAGAGGTGTGGGAGGAGTAAGGAAGTCAGAACACCAAAGTTGATTGTCCAAATAAAGAATTTCGTGGATAACAACCTTAGTGTGTCTATAGAGACAATAAGTGCACAGTTTGATGTCAGTGTGGGAACTGTACACACAATTATTCGTTAGGAACTGAAGATTCTGAAGATTTGTGCGAATGCACCAGTTCACAACTTCATCCTTGTCACAACCTTGCCATCTGTTACTTTTTGTTATTCCTTAAGCTCAAGGAAAACCGTATAGGCTGACGTTATGAGACAAATGAGGAAATGAAATAAGCTGTGACGAGGGTTATTGACAGACTCACGCAAGAGGACTTCCATGATGCCTTCCAGACGTTGTTGGAACGGTGCGACAAGTGCACTGCAGTACGAGGAGATTACTTCGAAGAGGATAAGAAATAAAAGTTTCCATATGAGAAACGCCTGGAAAATTATAAAAGGTACCTCGTATGCTTTGAAATAGAAACACATAGGCAAACTATTATGCACTTTAATCTTCTTTCCATTAATATTTTTCTCTTTTCTTCCTCAGCTATTAATACAATTATTCAATCATTTTACTTGCCATTCGTGTAACGTTACATTAATAAGTAGATATAAAAACTAACAGAATTAAAAGAAGGGGGTGAAAACCTCTAAATTTGTGCCTTTCAGTTTCAAAATATAAGGAATACGTTTTATATCTTGTGTTCAATATATAAAATAAAGTCAGTCTATTTCTTCAAGCTTTTAACCCATAAGTTTACATCTAAAATAAATGATATTTTATTCAATTTAGCCAATTTGCTGTCTTCATTAAGCATGATTTTACAACAGAATACCTCATTTCACTTTAGTTTCTTTCAACACTTACTTATTCCGACCATGTGTTACGCATTCCCTGCGGCTGGTTGTTTTATATGCGTTTGTCAAGTTTATATAACTTTTAACATCTACTGTTGTCTCTTGTATAAGATATGTAAACACTGACAGCGAGTAAAACCGCAACACAGTTGATCTATAAAAAAATATACTGCTTTTGTTTCACATCGACAAATCAGCTTTTGATTATAGTTTATTACTGGTGTTTACACTTTTCTAAAAGGCGCATCATGGGGGTGCATGATTGTGACGGATATCAGGCTCTCCTCTCTCTCTCTCTCCATCTCTCTCTCCCTCTCTCTCTTTTTTACTCTCTCTCTCTCTCTCTCGCTCTCTCTCTCTCCTTGGCCGACTGACCGGCTTTCTCTTTGTAACGATTTTATTTATATAAACATTTTTTCCTATTAGAGTGCTTATTATTTCCTATTGTCTACTGGTTCAGTCTTTTGACCGATATCCTCTCTCGATCAAATTATGCATTCCATTAGACAATGGTGAAAAGTTGCTGGGTTTCACATGGAATAAATTTGCGTGTGTGCAATACATAAAATGTTTTTTCTTCCTGGTGTTGCATGCCAATATCTTACACATAAAGATTGTTCAAACGAAGTGAACTTTGAGTAATCACATTAAAAGCAGTGTCAGCTTATGAAATTAATAAAACGATATTCTCATTACTTGATCTATTTTATCTATCAGATAAACAAGTACGAGGGGCGTGCAATAAGTAATGCCCCTGACCCACTTCCCATAGCAGTAGCACAACGAAACTTGGCACAGTTATTAGTCTTTCTCTACATAGGAACCACCCAGAGTTATGCATTTCTCCCATCGTTTGATGCAGCTCTGGAGACCGTTTTTGTAGACCGTTTTTGTACCCTTTGCTAGGAAATCTGTCATCACTACTCCGTCCTGGTCCCAGAAGACTGTGAGCATGACCTTGCCAGCGGAAGGCTGCACCCTTGCCTTCTTTGAAGGTGGTGAGTCCAAGTGCTTCCACTGCATTGAATGGGCTTTGGTCTCTGGATCATAGTGATGGACCCAGGGTCCATCCTGTGTAATCAGCCTTTTGAAAAAACTTTGACTTAACTTCTTGGCACATCTCCAAATTCATCTTCGAGCACTCGACGCGTTTTCGCTTCTGGAATGGTGTGAGCAACCTGGGAATCCATCTGGCAGACACTTTATGCATATGCAAATGCTCATGAATGATATTTTCCACAGACCCTGTACTAATCTTGACATCTTGGGCTATTTGGCTGACCCTACATTTAGATGAATTATGAGGATTGGACTTCTAAATTGTCACATCTACACGAGCTGCGTTGCCATATGCCTGAAATAGTCGGCAATAAATAAATGAATAAATTATACATTTTTGATTGAAGGCTGAATAAGCTTGTGAGTTTTAGTCAAAATTGGAATTCCTTTTTTAATCGGATTTTTTTCGGTTATCGATTTCTAACACTTATCGGAAGCATTCGGATACAAAACACATCTAAGAAAACTTCCAGATATATCAAGTATATTGTGTGAAATTTCAGAACTATCGGCCCATCGGTTTTCGAATCCATAGGGAACGAATTTACACATATACACGCAGAAAGTGCCTTTTATATATAAGTAGAGATAAAATCTGATGAAATTATTTCTCATCTTCATATTATGAACAATGTTATTGCCATCTATAATATAAATCTCACCTTTTTGTTTAAATGTATGTATGTATGTATGTATGCATGTATGTATGTATGTATGCATGCCTAAAACTTTCGACAGAGGCGACGGATTTTCACAAGATCGTTATCGTTTTGAAGATCGACCCTTCGGACGACAAATATCGGATGATTGGATAAAAACATTAATTCCTTTACGCTAAACTGGGCAGTTTTCTACGAGGAAGGGTCGCTTTTTTCGGCGATATTTTTGAAAGCCATCCACTCTTTTCGATTGACTAGTCTTAATTTAAATCTTCGCCACTTTCAGTTTGGCGATGGACGCAACAGCAAAGACGTCACTTTTTTCACGTCCTTTTCCTCCTTCATGGTATGGATCCGAACCTGCTTGCCTGCCTTCCTGCTACCACTTTTTTACTCTTTGATTAACACACCTCCAAACACCCTGAAAACTCCGCGCACCCAGGCTAGTTAAATAATACAAGACATCATTTACAAGAATAGTGGTTTTCGTTTTTTTATAAGCGATCGCTTATTCTGTCATATAGTTATATATCTATCCATCGATCTAGTTATCTATCTGTCTTTGTATATGGTTATCAATATGTCTATCTAGACGTCAAACAGAGCGAACGGTTTAACAGGCCTCCCCCCTCCCTCATCGCCCGGGAAGGGGCTGACGTGTCTCAGAATGGAGCGAAATAATAAAAATATTACGAATTCTAAATGAGATATATCAAATGAAATTTGATATTTTAATGTTGGTATGAGGATTTACACATTCAACCGTAATGAACTCTTTTAATCTCTATAAAAAAAAACGAGTCTAATACTCTCGTGGGAATTATCGCGGCATTACGTGAGATTACAAACTGTCTAACAAATAGTCGGAAAATGCCGACAACCTTTTCTTTATATTGACTTGCTTATACAATATATTCTTTTTTACCTAAAACTGTAGTTAGAGTCTTTCTTCATGACCCTTTCTGAAGGCCACGACAACTAATGACAAGGTATTCGGATTAACAACGTGGTATTCAAAGGACTCGCCTCAATAACATTGACCTTGTGACGATGATGAGCAAGATAGTGTTCCAAAAACGTACAACGAATCACTAAGAGATTCGCTAGTAGAAACCGATGACTAAACATTATAAAGACTAAGAAGCAACTCTGAAAGTGGCACTGAAATCTACAATATCACAACCTCTGAAGAAAACAACAACAAAAATTATGAATGAAAAATCCGTACGTTGATTATTTTTTTTTACCTAACAAGTAACTTCAATCTTTTTTTTCTTCTTGTCGTTTACCTCAAAGAGGAAATTAAATGTGGCATAAAAAACTTGATTTTAACGGGTTTTTTTCCATAGACAAAAGTTGAACTTTAATGGAAAGAGAGAGAGGTGTACTTTTTCGTTCGACCTCAAGATCTACATTGGGTTGATCGGTAAGAAAAAAATCTCCATGCAAAATAAAAAAATATTTTTTACACATTTAAAACCATTTGCATTTTTCCTCTTCTTAAAAGAGAAAAGTTAGAAACCATGGCGGACTTAAAATCAACTATGGCACAACTGTGAAAGTACAAATAAGAACAACAGAAAATGAAAGAAAAATTGCAACTAAACCAACAAGAGAAAACAGACTTATTACTGCAAACTTCAAAAAAAAAATAGCATAGCATTCTCACAAAACGCAGTCTGGAACTCTATCGACAATTTCATTTTATTTGCTTCCTGGACAAAGACAAGACTTTTGCCTCGTAATTTAAAAGATATGAGGACCTGTATAACATTGATTGTGTCGATTAAGCGAAGTCTAAAAAGTCTGATTATTGTGTCAAAACTAGAATTCACAGAAGACACCAAATTTGTGAATTACGTTTCATCGCGAAAAACGCGGGGCGCAACCTTTTTTTTTTTTTTTGCACCGTAAAACTCGTAGTAGAACTGTTCAGCCCGAAAACGTCGTTATTTCATATACGGTGGAATGCCTAAATTTAACTAAGAAATACGACGAGGACTATTTAACATTTGAGTCGATAGTTAATAAACATTGCGACGATTTTAAACTAGCTGAACTGAATGCTAATGATTTCAAAGGCATGATATTTGTACAAGGATTGGTATTGGCAAAAGACTCTGAAATTCGACGCAGAGTTTTAACTAAATCAGACACTAAAAAAACTGACACTACAAAATTGTACGACGCCCTACATTGGGGATAAAGACTGTTCATAAAACACAAAAGCATGCCTGACTTGAAACAGAATTGACATAAAAGCGCCTTTGTAAAGCAAATGGCAAAATTAAAAGTCGGGTACGACACACTAGAACAAACGATAACAAGCGATAAAAATACACATAAATATGTGCTAGTGAGCAGATTAAATAAAAATGAAAATGTTCGATTAGATTCAGGATTAGCTTTATCAATCCGTAACTTGCACACATGGAAAAGATTAAATAAACCTGTTATGCTGAACTCTTGCAAAACAGCCAGAACAGAAACTGAGTCTAAAATAAAGTTTGAAGGTTAATTAACCAATAATGTTACATTTAACGACAAACAAATTAAAACTGTTCGTGTTCAGAAATACTGTTACGCCTCTGTGGGGGGGAGAGGTGAAGTAAAAGAATGGTGTCTGCTTATTTTGTGTCAATGTTCAGATTTACGGCATCTCACCCCTTTTGAAGGGTTTGTAAAATAAAAGCAGAAACGTAGTTTTTTATATTTTCAACATATCTCTTGACCGTGTCGGCTCACCTTGAACAAATATGCTCACAATAACAACAACTCAAGGCTCCGTCTCGGAACAATCAAGACTTTATTACTTCCACAGTTGAATGGCGAACTCCTGTTCTCTACCTGCCCTTAGAAAGAGAGTGGGAATTTGTCTAGTGATTCATCTTCCATACATAGCTATATCTCGTCGTCTTAACTCTCAACTGACTCAAAAACCCCAATATGTGTGTTTATGTGTGTGTGAAGGGCGGTAATTCCCGTTAACCGGCTTGCACCTGAAATACACTAACTGAGCAATCTTGCAACATATGTACACACTCTGTCAACGGAAATCCTGGGTTGGATCCTTCACTGGTAACCTTTGTTGACCCCTTTGAACTTCCTGGCACAGACAAGTTGCGTTCACTCAGTACTGCGTTAACTGGGCTATTCATCTCATGGACCATCCCAAAAGGGAAAAATATCGCATGAGTGCGCGTTGTTATTATCTACTTCATTTTATATTCCCTTGATTAATTAACGAGAGTATATACACCTCAGGCCAGAATTATATGCAAATCGATATTTTTGTTCTAACTCCGAGTTTTCAATGAAAATTCCTAAAACTTCGCACGTTATACGGCAACACTTACGCATGTGCAAATATAAAATTGTAAGCTGATTTGCGCAATAGCGAGCAAACAGCCGCCATTTTGGTGACTTGCAGTTTTTTTCAGCGTGCTAACTTTATATGCAAGATAGAACGTAAAGGTGTTTCAAGTCAAGCTGAGAAGTCTAAAATTGTTCAAAGACTCCATAATAAAATTTCCACCTTAGAAATTGACAAAGAATTACACCGTTATCATCGTACAATCAAGATATATTGTACTAACCCTCAACTTTGCAACGGACGTTCTGAAAAAGGGAAAATCCGTAAGAAATCATATCTGTCACGTCGAACAATGAGCAAAATCAAGAGAGAAGTTCGCCGCAACCCACTTGAAACTAGCAAACAAGTTTTTGAAAAAGCTGGCGTTCCTGATGTGCGCAAATCAATTCGTTGTCGTATAATGAGGATGATTGCAAAATTTGGAAAGCCAAAGGTCCGCCCTCAATTGAAGGATATCCAAAAGAAAAAGAGAATGGAGTGGGCAAGAGATCGCATGAAAGTGAATTTTCAAACTGTTTTGTTCACCGATGAGTATCGAGCGACCCTTGATAGACACAATAGGTGGAGGGAAGGGTGGTACCATAATGAGGATCTACGTCCCCAAAGAACCAGGCGTCAACAAGGAGGTGGTGGTAATGTTATTGGCTGCAATCATTGGCAATGAGCTTGTAGGACCAATCAGAGTCGCAGATGGAGTGAAAATTACCGCCAAACTCTACATTGACTTCATTAAGGAACACTTGGAACCCTGGCACAAAAAGAAGAATTTGGCATTCCGGATAAAGATGGTATTCATGCATGATAATGCACCGTCTCATTCTGCAAGGATAGTCACTGAATATTTGAAGAGAGTTTTTGCCAGACATGTGAAAATAATGCGATGGCCAACCTGTTCTCCAGATTTAAATCCCATCGTAAGTCTGTGGAGCATATTGAAACAACATATTTACTCCGGAGGAAGGCAGTACAACTCCAAGGATGACCTTAGGAATGCTATTCTGACTGCTGCCAAAGACATTTCATCGGATGAAATCGAAAGTTTGGCATCTTCAATGGACCAAAATCAATGTTTCGATGATCTTTTAGCACTTCACCACATTTTAGCATGGGTTTGCATATAAAGTTGGCACGCTGAAAAAATGCAAATCACCAAAATGGCTGCCAATTGTTTATTACTGTGCAGATTAGCTTAGAATTTTAGATCTGCGCTGGTGTTAGTGTTGCCATATAATGTGCTAAGTTTCACAAACTTTCATTGAAAAGTATCGGAGTTAGAACAAAAATATCGATTTGCATATAATTCTGGCACGGGATGTATATAAATATATGCACGTTGTGTTTATGGTATAACGGACTGTTTTTCTTGTGTCCTAATATCTATCTAAATGGCCTGTGACTCACCTAGTGGGGTTGGTGCATGCGTGCCAGAACACGTATAACACGTAACATGAAGACATACCTGTTTCTGCTACTGGTCGCTTCTGTGGATTTTCCAACCGTCCTTGGGGGAGCTAGAATCTGTTTAACGGAAACGCTTCAAGACAGGGACCCAAGACGAATGTGTGGTTTTATATGGTTTATTCACTTGCAGGCATCCCGCCAGCAGAAATGGAGTGACCGATGATCTTTGACTGGGTGGGGCTTCTTTTATGTCTTCATTCTCAGACCGTTCCATCCTCATGAGGAAAACTTCTTAACCCATCTTTCTTGTTTAGCATCTCAAATCCAACTCTGACTATGCTTACGCAAACCGGAACATATGACACTTGATACGTACTGTCAGTCCCTGTTCGGATACTTTCCAGTGCAAAATGACCCGGTCACAAAGTTTGATACTTGTCAAAACATGTCACCATTCAAATCTGTTGTCCACTTAGCGCTAGATAGATAGATAGACAGATAGATAGATAGATAGATAGCAAACAATTAATACTTCTACATGGCTATAATCTAATATTCGTACTCCTTGCGAAGTAAAAGCTTGGGAGATGGTGTTAAAGAGACTCTCTCATTCACTCGTGTTGGACTCTAATAATCACTATAACGATCCCGAGCTTAATATGCTCATGAGTAATTATCGCAACCTAACGCGAGACTACTGACTGTCTAAAAATCAGAAAATACCGACAACATTTTTAAATATTCACTTTCTTGTACAATATATTCTTCTCTACCTAAACCTCATGTTCGAATCTTTCTTTATTACCTAACCTTAACCCGCAGAAAATAGATAAGTTATTTTTTTTAATTTTCTTTAATACGTCAACTTCTGCTTGTTTTTCTAACTCATTTATCTTACTCAAATCATTTCTTTGTGAGATGTGATTCCCGAATTTTTAAAAAAAATATGATATATGTTTATTTAAAAATATTTTAAGTAGTATATCAATTGCGCCGTTTTCTTTCTTTTTTTTTCTTTAATTTAGGCGATTTAGTATTATTTGGCCTTTTCCTGATACAGATCTCCCTAGTTAATATAAATGAAAGAAATGTATAGTGATGTTATTTGGCGAATGTAAATTGCTTCAGCTACATCATTTCGCAACGTTATTTCGGACTGTTGCGTCTCTTCACAAAGGGAGATAACAAAACTACTACTACTACTACTACTACTACTATTATTATTATTATTATTATCATCATCATTATTATTATTCAATTAATTTCACCGACTGCAATTGCGAATTATTCGTAAGCGATATGGACAAAATGGCGGTTCTAAGATTTGAGAGTTATTTAATCTGTGCTTTATTAGATAAATGAATAGAAATGAAAACGGCGCGAAAAAAGATGGCGCTACAGGACAAATTGGAGAGGGACAGAAAAGAAAATGACACTATGACTATCTATAGAAGACATACCTCCGCCAAAGCCAAACAGTCAAAACAAAAATGTGTAAATTAAAAACAAAATGTCCCAAAATAAAACAACTGTATAACAAATAAAACTAACTCTACATTTAAGAAGTGAGAAAAAATAGACTAATATGGCACTCTAAAGAGCACATACATCCGCCTATATCTTACCTACAACAGTATAGAATAGCCTTCCATCTGTCGGGCTGAGGTGGGTTCTGGATAGTCCTAGGAGGTCCACCCTCCCAGATCGTTGCCTCCCGTCTTTGGAGTGGTGGGTTCATTGCTTATTGCCTGAGACGTCCCTATCGGGGAATGCCGACATGATTGCCCAAATATTTTTTAAAGGCCAGAATGCGCCTCCTTTAGGGAAGCCAGCTTGACTCTGCCCCACCTTGTGTCACATCTTTCTGCGGTTTGAAGGGAGTAGATACCTACATTCGTCAATGCTTAACTTAAAAACTAAAAAAAAACCCTACTAATTAAAAAACAATAAAAGTAAAACGATCGACCATAGTCGAGGGAGACCCGAATGTTACTTTTTATTAGTTACTATTAGATATAAGGGGGAGCACTTCTTTTCCATGTTTACTTCGCCTACTATTGATCATCGCCTTATTATATTAAGCGATTAGCAAGGCGACATCAAGTACCTTTTTTTTAAGTATATGATGTGACTTGATGGAAGATTGAACCATTGGTCTCCCGTGCCATTGCCGACCACTTTTACCATTGTGCCAAATAGGCCAGCTATAAGAATAAAATGACGTATAATAAATAAATGAGGTAGCTGATATGCCCTGGAAAAGGATATATTTGCTTAAAATAACAGAGTGGTCTTGACTATACTAATTAAATAGCAAGTCGCCTTAATGAACTGTTGTTCGTAGTTGTAGCTGGTAATATGCTTAAGCTTTAGGCTTTCGGCGTATCTTTTGACGTCTCCTCCTCAAGCTTATATACTCGTCTGTATTTATGGCTTAACCAGCTAATCATATTTTGGCACAGGGGAACCCGGATGTATTCATATTCATTACACCAGTTAACCGATGAAAACAAACTAAAAATCTAATATGAAATTCATTACAAAATTACGTTGCTACTTAGATGTTGTATAAAGGTTGTTCATGAGTTTTTCGCGGGATTTTATGACGATTATTACCTCAGGGTGAACGAAAAAGCAGTATAGTAAATAAAAAGTGTAACGTAGATCGTAACAAGATGTAAGTCAGAAGTATGGGTAGACGTTGTGTTTGGAATACGATTGTGATTGTTTTGATAATTTTAAATATGAGACGAACATAAAAAAATATACACATTTTATGGTTTGTATCTTTTGTATATGCCGACCTGGGGAATTTATTTTAAACAAATATCAGAGGTCATTGATCGAGAAAGGTTCGTTGTTTGGTTTTATTTTATATCAACTAGTGATGGGACGACTTTAATATTTTTCCAGATTCGATACAATTACCGATTCCGATTCTTTATAAATCTCTTAATATTCAATTATAAAATTATAAAATTGTTATTTTTCCTGATTACCGTAAAATCACGTTAAATATGTAAATATTTTCTCAGACGTAAAAATATTCTTGTAGGGGTGGGGTGTGGTTGATCTATAGATTTTAATTTTACTGGTTGTTTAAAAATCAACAAATATTTATTATTTTAGTATTACTACCAACAAGGGCAGTTTTGTGTTAAACAAAAATTAATTGTAAGAATCGTTTTAGGCATCGGAAAATAGGCACAATTTTTCCGATTCTGATACCAATTCCGATACCCGAACAAGTCCCCATTTCTCCGATTCCGATTAATCATCCCAATACTAATATCAAACCTTTTCGGGTTATTTAATGCCGAATTTGGTCATTTTGATAAAAGTTTGTTTTTTTGTAAAAGTTTGTTTTTTTGTAATGCTTCAAGTTCTTCTTATATCCAAATATTTATTCATGGTGTTTGCTCGTTCAGCTATAATATTTTTTAAAGAAATATACAAGTTTTTGTTTTTATCAATTTCTCACTTAAACACCTTTTTCGCTTAATAACTTTTTCAGCTGACCTTGTGTTATCGTAACAGCCGTTTACTACTGATTTCTCATTGGTGGTAACCATTGGGGTTCACTAGATTTTGGGTTTAAGTCCTCTTCGCCCTCATCAAGTAAATCTCTGATTACTGATCGGTCTTTTCAATTTCTTGAGACTTTACGACTTACAATGAAGACCACTAGACCAGCAAGTGAAATGAGCTGGAATAAAGGAAGCAGGGAGTAAATTACACAATTCTGAAAAACATGTGTCATATTAGTATTTATAAAAAAGAGACTGAGACTAACAACATTTGTCTGCTGATGTCGACACCACCATGTTTTTTTTTTTTTTTTTTTTTTTTTTTAGATGGTGAAGGGTGTATTTAACTTACAAATTTGTGATTTCAGTTTCTGGGTTCCATGTGCTATTCCATTCTGCCGTTGCAGTTTCCATATGGCAGATTAGCGTTTGTAGCTCATGTTGGTTAATTTTCGTAATCGAGGGTTATCAGTTGCTTTCGGCTTTACCGTCTGCTGCATAGTTTTCGTGTTCCCCTTGATTTCAATTTCTCCGAGACGTTTTTTCCAAGTTTTTCGGGCTGTTCTTTGTCCTCTTACAATTATTGGTACTTATTATTTATGATTTATCTTCTTTTTGGTTTTCTGGCAAGTTCTGTATAGTTGCTTTTTTTTCCTTCCCCCCCCCCCTTTTTCATCTCTTTGTGTTTGCTGGGACGACAAAATATACCATTTATTAGTTGCTTTCCTTCTTCTTAATTATTATTATTATTATTATTATTATTATTATTATTATGTACTTACTAGGAGTTTTTATACAGGTCAACATCAGAGATTTCTCTTTGGAAAACTCATTTGCGTTATCGCAACAGCCGTTAACCACTGATGTCTAGTGGCGATCATTGGCTTCACTGGAATTTAGGTGGCAGTTAGCATCTCCAAAGTCCTAGTCCTCTTCGCACTCATCCAGTGGAGGTCTGGTTAGTGTTTTCTCTCCTCGGTCTTTCTGTCCTCCTTGATCCTTCTAGTAAGCTATGAGTTTATGCCATCACATTTTATTAGTGGCTCACAAGGAGCTTTTACACAGGTCTTCAGAGATTTTTCCCTGAAAACAGCCTGTGGTGTTCCCTGGAAACTGAGTGACAACAAGTCTCCCCAGGTTTCCAGTACTCTCATCCTCTTTCGATAACATTTACAAATAAATTTGCATTGTCACAACAACAAATGACTACAATATGGTTGTGTTCAAGTCTAACGTAAATAAGTTCTTGATGAGCCGTTCTGTATAAGTTATCAAATTTACCAAATTTTCATTACTAATGATTACTATATTTTCCAATGTCTACTGTACACTCTTTAACCCTTATCCTTGAGTGGCCTCCTGGTCTTGATAAGTGGTGATGTCTATGTAAAAAAAAAAAAAAAAAAAAAACTGCCTGCCATTGATTTTTCGTTGGGAGCAGCTATTGGTCTTTGCTGGGATTTGAGTGGCAATAAGCCTCCCCAAGGTCCCAGTTCTCTTCGCACTAATTCGTTCGTTATTTGGTCTCGCTCTTTGGGGGGGGGGGCAGTGATGTGGCAATGGGATTAGGGTTGGGTTAGAGAACTTATAGATATGCGGTTTCAGTGTTCTTGGTTCCATGTAGTGTTTCATGTTTTGCCTTTGCAGCATTTTGTTTGACCCACACTTGTTGCTCCTGTGTGTTAGTTTCCACATTCAAGGGGTTTTCTTAATATTTCAGTTGTTTTCATGATTGTTTATTTATTATTATTATTATTATTATTATTATTATTATTATTATTATTATTATTATTATTATCATTATTATTTACTTACTAGGAGTTTTTACACAGATCAACATCAAAGATTTCTCTTTGAGAACAATCTGCGGTGTTCCCTGGAGTCTGCGTGACAATAAGTCTCCCCAGATTTCCAGTACTCTCCACCTCTTTTGATAACATTCGCAAACTAATTTGCGTTATTGCAACAGCCGTTCACCACTGATTTCTAGTGGCGACCATTGGGGTTCACTGGAATTTAGGTGGCAGTAAGCATCCTCAGTCCCTTCACACTCATCCAGTGGAGGTCTCGTTAGTGCTTTCTCTTCTTGGTCTTTCTGTCTTCCATCAGTATATGCCATCAGTTTATGCCGTCACATTTTATTATTATTTTTTTTACAAAGGAATCATCACGTATTAAGGCTCAGAGGCCACTCGAGGATAAGGGTTAAAGAGTGTACATTGGTCAAAAGAACAATGTCATAGTAATCGTTAGAAGCATAGATTTGGTAAATTGGAGTATTTAAGGGAACGACTCATCAAGAACTTGTTTATATTATTATTATTATTATTATTATTGTTGTTGTTGTTATTGTTGTTGTTATTATTATTAATATTATGATTATGATTATTATTATTATTATGATTATTATTATTATTGTTGTTGTTATTGTTGTTGTTGTTATTATTGTTATTGTTGTTATTGTTGTTGTTATTGTTGCTGTTATTATTATTAATATTATGATTATGAATATTATTATTATTATTATTATTATGATTATTATTATTATTGTTGTTGTTATTGTTGTTGTTGTTGTTATTGTTGTTGTTGTTATTAATATTATGATTATGATTATTATTATTATTATTATTGTTGTTGTTATTGTTGTTGTTATTATTATGATTATTATTATTATGACTATTATTATTATTGTTGTTGTTGTTATTGTTATTATTATTATTATTACTATGACTATAATTATTATTATTGTTATTATTGTTGTTGTTGTTATAATTTATTATTATTATTAATATTCTTCTTTTCTTCTTCTTATTATTATTGGTCCTGGATATGACCTTAAACTATATCCAGTGGTAAGGCCCAAGCATTCGGGCTTTGGAGAGTGTACCATTGCTCCCAGGTCCACTCTGACCCGGAGTGGTAGTACCTTTTAAGGTCTCACCTATGGGTTAAATAGAAACCGACTTGAAAACAACAAATAAATTCTATTAAAAAAATGTTCTTCAAAATCTTTGGATTCGGCATTAAATAACCTGAAAAGGGTTGATATGCCGTGAAACAAAAACAACCAACCATTATTATTATTATTATTATTATTATTATTATTATTATTATTATTATTCAATTAATTTCAGCGACTGTAATTACGTATTATTAGTAAGCGATATGGAAAAAATGGCGAACGAAGTATTTGTTAGTTATTTAATACGTCCGTTCATTATGCTGGATGAATGATTGTCCATGAATGAGCGAGAAAGAAGACGCTTTAGGATAAATGCGGATGAGAAAAAGAGGAAACTTGTATGACACATCAATGGCTCTGACAAAAAAAAAAAAAAAAAAAGTAGAAGAAAAAGAATACAAATTCCAAAATTCTAAAATAATGTGTAATAAATAGAAAAAAAATTTATAAACATACAAGAAAGGAAACTATTCGCCATCCGGTGGGTATTAATCTTAAGTAAAGGGGTGGAACGATAAAATTGTCGCCCAGAAAAGATGACATGATTCCATTTCCGTTTGATTGCTTTTGTTGTTGCAGATCATCTCCTAGTTGGCCAGTTGTGCAACGAATCTAAACAGCGATTGAAGCCTTCTGTTATTTCTGAAAGTGTCACAATGTTCGAGCGAGATCGGAGATGCGCCGCTGTACAACTCATGCCAGCACCCTCAAAATTCAAAGTCGGACGGTTCAATGCTTTAGGGCACAGCTCAACGCATCGTGCGACCCACAGTTATGGTATTTGGTGTAGTTTCAAATGAGGATCACATCATGTCACCTCACAGCCTCGAAGTCGGTTGAAAGTCAACACAAAAATGTGCTTGGATGTGCTGAAGAGTGTGGTGATCCGCTGGTGCAATCAGGTGGCGACTGGCAGATCCTCGGCGATTGTTCACAAGTCCAAAGAGACCAGGCTTGGCTTCAGAAGCTATGACTTTGTATCCTTTTCTCACTGTCCCCTCTCCTTCGACCTGAGCCCGTTAGACTACTTTGTTTGGTCATATGTTGAGAACATCACTAACATGACGATCCACAACACTAAAGCCACCCTAATCGTTGCCATCCGCCGAGTATTCGCCTAGCTCCAGCCGGCACTTGTGGAGAAGACATGCTCTTAGTTCCTGACCCATATCGAGGCGGTGATTGAGGCTTAATGTGGCTACATTGAATACTAAATAGTCGCGTTACTTGAATTGATTTTTTCCAATAAATGTTTTCAAATAAGGTTGTAGTGTGGTTTTCTTTAGGGACACAATTTTATCGTTCTACCTAGTATATATGTACAACTTATATTTTTTATGGAAATCACCCGAGACAAGGCATGAAGCCACTTGATGTAAGGAGCTAACAAGAACGAAGGATGATTATTGCAAAGACAGGAGATGCTTATTGGCTATATTCTTGAAAAAAGCAAGGCAGAAGGTAGGTGGAAAACAGTGAGCCGGAAGAGAGTTCCACAACCTTGAAGTTCTTCTATAAAGAATCTGTATTACAATAGGGGTATTGTGTAGCTAATTAATGGAGACCACTAGACCAACAAGTCAAATGAGCTGGAATAAAGGAAGCAGAGAGTAAATGGAACAATTCTGAAAAACATGTACTATAATAGTATTTATAAAAAAATTATAAAAAAATAGACTGAGACTAGCAACAACACGTCTGTAACGGAGAAGTTAGAATTTTTTTTAAATAGTTTTAATTTTTATCACCTCCCTTGAAAAATGCTGAACATATCATTTTTAGAAATATTTATAAAACGTATCGTTAATAAATCAACAGCAAAAATCGACATAGTTTTAAAGGCGATAAAAATAGAATGTAATATCAGCTGAGGCTAGTAGCCTAACTGTATACACACTCGATCATAGTACCCATGGTCCGAGGTTCGAGCTCTAGAACAGCCATGCTACGTTTATGATGATCATATATGCGTACACGTGTTTCGCCCTACTACGCCATTTTTCAATTGAATTTGTTGATTGCATGCTATAGACGAGCATTCACTAGTTGATAAATATTGAAACATTCATTAAAATTCGTTACTTTCCTGATTTTTGGTGAATTTTTAAATAAAAGGGAGGGGTCATTTTGAGCCTCGGCTTTCGTTTTGCACGTACCTATAGTGCATATATAGAATGAACACGTTTCGTTAAACTTATGACTGGTTTTCTGTTATGAACAATAGTGTATTCGCTGTAAGTGTAGCCGGGCATGTCGACCTCGTTTTTTTTCTGGTCAACATCATGTTATTTATATTTAGAATACAGATAGTCACGAATTGCTCATGAAAACTTTAGAATTTCATTATCTCAAGAAATATGAGTAATGCCCCTGACCCACTTCCCATATCAGTAGAGCAACGAAACTTGGCACAGTTATTAATCTTTCTCTACATAGAAACCACCCAGAGTAAGACATTTCTCCCATCGTTTGATGCAGCTCTGCAGACACCCCAGGTTGGTCCTCCAACCACGATGTGACTTCAGAAATCAAGGCTGCATCATCTGGGAAACGCTTTCCTTTCAAAAACAACTTCATGGTTGGAAATGGGTGAAAGTCAGGGGGTGCAAGGTCAGGAGAGTAGGGAGGATGGGGTAGAATTTCATAACCACACGCCCGTGCTTCTGATCTGGCGACATGCGGGTTGTGGACCGGAGCGTTGTCCTGCAGAAGGTGGGTACCTTTGCTGATCTTGCCTCGCCTCTTGATTTTGATAGCTTCCCTTAATTTCCTCAAAAGTGAAGCATAATAGGCTCCTGTAATTGTGGTACCCTTTGTCAGGAAATCTGTTATCACTACCCCGTCCTGGTCCCAGAAGACTTTGAGCATGACCTTGCAAGCGAAGGGCTGCATCCTTGCCTACTTTGGAGGTGGTGTGTCCAAGCGCTTCCACTGCATTGACTGGACTTTGGTCTCTGGATCATAGTGATGGAGCCAGGTTTCATCCTGTGTAATCAGTCTTTTGAAAAACTTTGACTCGTCTTCTTGGCACATCTCCAAATTCATTCTCGAGCACTCGACGTGTTCTCGCTTCTGGAATGGTGTGAGCAATCTTGGAATACATCTGGCAGACACCTTATGCATATGCAAATGGACATGAATGATAGTTTCCACAGACCCTGTACTAATCTTGACATCTTGGGCTATTTGTGCGATTAGTAATGCGCCGATCTTCCAAAATGGCAGCCTCAACTTGACGGACAGATGCCTTATCAATGGCAGAAGGGGGGGGGGCGACCAAGTCTGGGAGCTGTTTCCACAGACTTCCGGCCATATTTGAATTCACGATGCCAGCATTTTATAAGGTCATATCATGGGGCATTATCACCATAATTTTCTTTCATTTCATCAAAAGTCTCCTGTGGTGTGCGTTCTTTCAAATACAAAAAACCAGATCACTGCTCGACGTTCAACAGGCTCCATTTCACACCTCAGTTCAAACACCTGTAAAACAGAAACCACAATTAGTTCAGAGCTATAATTGGCTACATAGCCCGTAGAGATATAAATCATTGTACATGCAAAATTTCAGCTAGATCAGACAACTGGAAGTTGGTCAGAGGCATTACTTATAGCACGCCCCTCGTACAATATAAGTTGACTAAACTTTTTAGCACATTAAAAACAAGTAAAAGCTATAGCCCGTTGATTTAGGATGATTGATTTATTACCAAATTGATGGTTAAATTTGTGCTCATTTTTTTGCGTCAAAGGGATATCATAATATTTTGTTCGCTGCACCTTATGATAACAAAGCTCCGTAAAATAAATTTAAGCCAGGTGGCCCTTGTAGTTTTCTGAGTTTTAAAGGAGATTTAGTATTGTAGTAACTAATCCCTATTAATCCGAAATTGTGTATCGAACGGATGCAATAATACTTAGTTCCCTGCACCGTATCATAACAAAGGTCTATACAAAATTTCAACTAGATCAGTCCAGTAGTGTTTGAGAAAAGTGGAACAGACAAACAGACAAACATACAGATTACGATAACTATAAGATAGACGTTGTAGCATTAGTTTTCTTTTACACAGAAGAGACGATGAGAGTCTATCTTTGCGTTTCAGATATTTTCATGGAAGGTGCTAAACCGAGCTTCAATTTATGCTCCTCTTCTATAAAACATTCACAACAAATACTCGTCTAGCTACAACCATTGTCAACAATTTTTTCTTCTCTCTATCTGTGCTTAAAACCAAACACATAATTCCATGAAAATTGTTTCTTTCCTAGAATTTCCAGCCTCTAGAACTGTACACAGCTGGACTGCTTTCCAGCTGACTACAACATTGTCGTTTTCAAGCCCAATGTACGCAAGTTCTTGTTGAGCCCTTAATCAATTTCTACCCAATTTCTACTATAACCGATCGTTATGCTGTTGTCTCCCTTGCATTTTTTTATTATTCAATTTTCACCTCAAACAAGGCACAGTGCCAATTTGTAGTAGTGGGCTACTATTGAGGACATAATTTGCAGGGCATTATGAAGGAAGATGAGTAGAAAGAGGTTTGTTCACATTACACTTGAACTTCTGCATATCAGTATAGTTCGGAAAGCAGTATCCCGGGAGGGAGTTCCAAAGACTTGCAGTTCTGGGGAAGAAACTATTGGAATAAAAGGCTTTCTTACACCTATGGATCTCTTGGGACTTAGTTGCTTTTCGGGTTTGTCAGGGGTAGTCACGTCGAGGAGGTACAAGAGCTTGCAGTTCGTCAGAGCATTCACCATTGAAGTATTTCTAGAACAAGCAGAGGGATGCAACATTTTGTCGATGGGACAGAGGCTGAAGCCTAGATGACAGTTCAGGACATATCAGGTTGGCGACTCTCTTTTGAACCCTGTCCAGGAGTGAGAGACAAGCAGCAGATGCACCAGTCCAAATGTGACAACAATACTCCATACATGGGCGAATGGGGGCCTTATACAGGTACAGGATAATTTCAGGCGTAAGTAATTTCTGGCACGGTAGAGAGAGCTTACCTTCTTTGCAGCAGCCTTGGCAATGCTCTCAATGTATATATTCCAGTTCAAGTTCCCTGTAAACGTTAGGCCGAGGGGTTTAAAGGAAGTACTTTCAGGCAGTGTGTTCTTGGTCATTACTATTGGTGGTAGAAAAGGTTTCTTGTAATCATTGAAGGAAACAAGCTTAGTCTTGGCAGCATTGAATGTGACCATCCATTTTTGTCCCCATTCCACTACAGATTGGAAGTCATCCTCTAGGGTTTCTGCCATTTACTTAGATATGTGTTCATCTGTTTTTCCCTCATGCCTATTATAGAGTGTGGTATCATCGGCAAATATACCCATCTCCGAAACAATTTTATCAAGGAGGTCATTTATGAATATCAGGAATAATAAGGGTCCAAGGATAGACCCCTGCGGTACTCCCACATTTATATCATATTGTTTAGATATACGACCGGATTTTTCTCTTACTTAAGAAGGATTTAATTACGTTAAGTATTCTTCCAGCAATACCATATGATCTAATTTTCCTTAGAAGACCATCGTGCTATACCCTATCAAAAGCCTTAGATATATCAAGGGCTACCGCTCTACCCTCTCCTGTTTTGTCCGGTGAATGGTATATACGTTCAGAGACTACAGTTAAGATATCTGCTGTTGAACGGGTTTGCCTGAATCCATATTGTTTGTCGGTCAGGAGTTTAGTTAGGTGCTGGACTAGGGCTTGATTAACTAAGGACTCAAATATTTTGGTGAAAAGTAGGAAGAGGCTAATGCAGCGATAATTTCATGGGCCATTTCTTTCACCAGAATTCTTGAAGATTGGTACCACAGAAGTGGTTTTCCAGCAGTCGGGAAAGCAAGATTCGTTAAGGCATTTATTGTAAAGTTTGGAGAGATTTGGCGCAACTTCAGCAGAGCATTTTTTTATTAGCACAGCCGGAATGAGATCTGGTCCACATGCTTTTGAGGTGTCTACGTTTTTTATGATACCATGCACCTGAGAAGGGGTGATTTTCAAATCGTCTAGTTGTGCGTCTGTCGGCAAAGGAAAGTCGAGGAGGGAATGGTGAGCTGGGTCCAGTGTGGAGTTTGAGGCAAACCGACTAGCAAGCAGATTAGCCTTGTCGGTTGCCGTGCAAGCACCCCCATGATTGTTTTATAGTGGGGGAATCGTTGACTGCTCATTATTTACTACACTGTTGTAGATTTTTCAAAAATCACGGGCTCTTAATTTCTGTTTCGATGCGTTTCCTGGTGGTTTCAGTGTAATCTCTCTTAGCTGTCGCTATTACTCTCTTACAATTATTTCTGGCTTCTATATACTCCTGTCTGTTTGAAAGGGACTTATGTCGGTTGAATCTGCGGTATGCATGCTGCCTTTGAGCAATAGCAGCTGCACAAGCAGAGGTAAACCATTGGGGAGAGTGGGGCTTGCCATAGAATTTGCTTGTAGGAACATGTGCCTCAATTGCAGTTTTGAACCATTCAGTGGTCTTATTTGCACACTGTTCAGCTGGGAGAGAAAAGATATTTTGCCATGGGGCATCTCTGATGAATTCCCTGATGGCTTCCCAGTTAGTCTTTTTGTAGTACCTCGTTGTTTTGAGTAGTGGGTGTTCAGTTTTAGGGCGAGAATTTAGGGTAATTTCTACCATTATCACAGCATGATCAGCATTCCCGAGTGTGCTGTGGGCATTTGTTGTACAATCATCGGGAACTGTTGTCATAAATAGATCTAGAGGTGAGGCATATTGGTCTTGCTGGTCTGGGAAACGTATATATATATATATATATATATATATATATATATATATATATATATATATATATATATATATATAGTCGCAAATGTAAGCAAAACATTAATATCTGGCAAATTAAGTATATACGGCATAATCATGTTGACACACAAGTTAAGCAATGTTGAGCCGGGTCAGTACTAGAATAGGTGACCATTTGGGTATTCCAGGTGCTATATGTACTCTCTGCTTATTTCGACTTGATTTAGTCATCTCTTTGTATCTGAACTCAAGCAGTGCCGATTCAAGAGAGGTATGGTGGTAACTGTGCAAACTTGCCTCATAATTTCATGCGCAGCTACTCTTACAGAGGGTATCCATTGTCTTTCAAAACTGAACGGAAATATCGATTGTCTCACCTGACACTCGTTATTCTTTATACTCGAGTGGCTTTTGGGTCTTGACACCTAAGTAATATATATATATGTATATGTATATATATATATATATATATATATATATATATATATATATATATATATATATATATACATAGTCGCAAATGTAAGCAAAACATTAATATCAGGCAAATGGTTTAGTTCATGAAGTTGACACGATTGCACAAAAACAATTTTATTTGGGATTCAGCGCATTTGAATTATCGTAAATCAGTTAAAAATTGGGAAATAGACCAAAACATGATTTTTGATCAAGTATGCGGAACGGGTCATTAATACTTGCATATTTCAACAAAGGGAGTGGCCTAGTGATGCACTACAGCGCAAGGCTATTTAAACTGTTTATTCATGCAGGTGAATACGGCGACACACTCAGGATGTAAGCCATTTTTAAAGCGAAAGAAAGAAAACAAAAGACGACATTAGACACACACACACACACACACACACACACGCGCGCGCGCATATGTATCAATTTATATTTTTCTATGTCTGACTCAAAAAAGAATTCTATTGTTTTATATATATGTGTGCGGTGTGTGTGTATGTGTGTGTGTGTGTGTGTGTGCGTACTAGCAAATGTACCTGGCGTTGCTCGGTATTAAATGTAACGTTAAAAAAAAACGGAAAGAAACTGAGACATATGCACACGCGTATTCTGTTTTTTTTTTCCTAAACAGTTCATTTCTTTTAAGTAAAAAAAATAAAAAATACTCGAGCTGAGATCGAAACCTAAAACCTAAAAAACAGTAAGACAAGTACGATAACCATTAAGCCAGCTGGCTACGCTTTTTAAAAAGTTTTTTTTTTCAAAACATACTTATTCTTAACATTAGGAAGCTGTCATGTAAGTGCTTCACGCATGCGCAGTTGTGAAACAGTTAATAAACAGATAAAAATCCGATGACCACCCCAAGTACTAGTTTTTACACATGGATCTCTTAGCAGCCCCTTTTTTCCGGAGGAAAACCGATTGAAACGTTTTCCGCATATCTTAATACCCTATATACTAAATTTCAAGTCCTTAGATAAAAAATCGGTGAGTATATAGGTTGAGTTTTCCTCACACACATTCTCATATATATATATATATATATATATATATATATATATATATATATATATATATATATATATTCTAGCTGAATCCACTGTGAAAAATTTAATATATATATATATATATATATATATATATATATATATATATATTCTAGCTGAATCCACTGCGAAAAATTTCCCCCACTCTTTATCGCTGGATTCCATGAACAAAGCTTCTTTCTTAGAACTGCACGCCTGTGGAACTCTGTTCCGTCTGCCTGCTTCCCACCTCACTACAACTTGGATGTCTTCAAGTCCAACGTTAACAAATTCCTAATGAACCGCCCCCTTAAGTAAACACTTCATCAAATCTCCACACTAACGTACTGTACTTGCAATAACCCTTATCCCTGAGTGGCTTCTGGGCCTTGATAAGTGGTGACCACCGTGTAAAATATATATATATATATATATATATATATATATATATATATATATATAGATATATATATATATATATACTGTTTCATGTATATATGAGCATGCGTATGTAGACGTTTATGTAAACTAGTCCAGTACAGTAGAACCCCGGGGATACAGTGGCCCTAGGACACGGTTTTTTCAGGTTACGATGTGGCATACTATATTTTTCCAGACACTGGTTTCTGTATTTGCCCCGCCTTACGGTGTTATTTATAATGTTATTTGATTATATACGTGTGTATTATGTACTGTACTGTATTTTGTTACTAATTTTTAATGCGGGGTTCTACACTACTAAGAGCAATGCACTGAACTAATAGAGATTATTAGGGGTTATAAATAATACCACATTTACTCTAGAAATTTTCTTGGAAAGTACTGGGCTGATCTGGCTGATGTTTTGTATATACCTGATAAGATACAGCAAATTAAGAATATATAAATATAAGTATATACAGTGTCCAACAATCAGCTGATGCATTTGTTGGTAAAACAAACAAACAAACAAACAAAACAATTAAACAAAGAAAGTATATTTTTAATGTACATAAAATACCATTTTATTTCACACAGTCTTAAATATTAAATCGGCCAAATGTTTCCCATCATTTCAAACACACGACTGTAGACGTTCACAAAAATTTATATAACTCGATGGATCATTACGGGTGGAATAGTAGCATTTTCAGAATGAATAGCTCTTTTTAATTCTTCAGGTGATCGAGGGCGGCGGCTGAATACTTTGACCTCAAATATTCCCACAAGAAAATATTTAGATCAGGCGATCTTGCGGGCCAACCAATATAACCATATTCAATTAATTTGAAAATTGAATTGATTTGATCAAGTAGTTTACTTTTTTACGGCGGGAAAACAATTTGTTTGAGAGCGAGCAAAAGGTATGCCATGTTTGGATTTTTAGACCACGAGGAAGGGAGGGGGCGCCACGTGGAGATAACTCTGTGTAAAGCGCCGACACCCCCTCCTATGTTAAGTAATAACTTCTTTCCCTTCCTCGTGATCTAAAAACCCAAACATGGCTATCTTTTGCTCGCTGCCATAATACAATGTTTTTTTCTACTGTAAAAGAAAAACTGCTTGATTAGATTATGTGAATTTTTTTTTCGGAGAACTTCATTCCATAACGGGTACATGCAATATAACTTTTTTATATATATATTTTCATTTTTTTTATTTTTTAATGTCTTGATTAAACTAAACAATAAACTAAACAACAGTCCGATTTATAAGAGAGGTTTAAAATTAAAAAAAAAATGCATAAATACAGATATAAATGAATTTTGACCTAATTAAAATAAAATGGTATTCTACGTACATTTGAAAATTATTTTTCTTTGTTTAATTGTTATTTATTCATTTACAAATGTGTCAGGTCATTTTGGGACACCATATGTGTGTGCGTGCATTTGTGTGTCGGTGTGTGCATGTGGCTGTGCGTGTATTATTACATGTATCCACATCAAATGTTATAAGGCGGTATAATATTTGAATATATCGATTTTCTACATGTAATAACACACATACATGTATAGATACGTGTGTTCAACTAAAGGTTTTCTTTAACTCTTAAATATTCAGTTTGGAATTGACCATTTAACTATTAGTTTAATTGTAACTTTTACTTTAATAATGTCATTGTATATCTTTATTGTATTCTAGTCTGGTGGAGTATCCAGCTAAGTACTGTTACCCTATCGAAGAGATTTTATTTGGGCTTTGAATTCTCTGTTATTTTGAATATTTGATCAGGGTTCATTTATAGGGTGGAATATCTTGATGTCAGGTTGTCCTGAAAAATCCCTGCACAGAGAAACGGGAGACACCCAAGTATAGTATATTTAAACTTAAGCTTCATCAAATCTCCACGCTAACGTAATGTACTTGCAATAACCCTTATCCCTGAGTGGCTTCCGGGCCTTGATAAGTGGTGATCACTGTGTAAAAAAAAAAAAGCTTTAAATGTCAATGATATTTGTTAGACAATCGAGAATTCATGTGGGAATGAAATTCAATCAGGAAAAAGATGTCTCGCACTTGTTTAGTTTAATCAAGAGATTAAAAAATGAAAATATTGAAAAAAAAATTATATTGTACGTAATCGTTATGGAATGAAGTTTTCCGAAAAAATTACTTGATTTAATCAAGCATTTTTTTTTATTATTTTACAGCGGGAAAAAAAAATTGTGATGACAACGAGCAAAAGATAGCCATGTTTGGATTTTTAGACCACGAGGAAGGAGAGAAGTTATTGTTTTACATAGAGAGGTGGTGTCGGCGCTTTAGACTGAGATATCTCTAAGTGGCGCCCCCTTCCTTCCACGTGGTCAAAAAATCCAAATATGGCTACCTTTTGCTCGCTCTCATAACAAATTGTTTTTCACCTGTAAAAAAGCCTACTTGATCAAATTAATTGAGATTTTATTCTTTTTCGGAGAACTTCCTTCCATAACGGGTACGTACAATATATATATATATTTTTTAATATTTTATTTTTTAATGTCTTCATTAAACTGTAGAAGTACCGAAGTCGTAAACTGAATTCAGAACCCTCTCAAATCGATAGCTGTCGCATGTTCCAAGCGAAATCGTTAGCAGTTCGAATGTCAGTAGTTCGTTCGCATCATTCGGGCCGCTGAAGCTCGACTGGTTTCCAGAGAAACAAGACGCTTAGATACGTCCGGTTCAAAATCTGCACAAGAACTCCTTTTAATTTTTTTTTCTTCGCTGTTACAATAATATTTACTCCCTCGTTTATAATTTAAATCACAAAAATACAAAGAAAAATTAAGTTCATAAATGCACAAAAACTAATTTTAGAAATCTTGTTCACAAATAAGTTCAGGTTCAGCTTAGATGTGTTTGATGGATGGAAGTAAGGTCGGATCTGTTAGCAATTAGTAATTCAAGACAATTTTTTTAAACAACAACCAGGTGGGAAGGTGTTCATGATATGGAATGGTGTCGTTACCAGTTAGCTTGTGGGTCCTTTGAAATCGATGACGAAGTGAAAATGAAATCGATAGAACTAAATCAGTTTGCATGTTTGGATTAACAACCTTCAGCAAACCGTGAATCGTTGATATTTATGCGGTATAATACACGCAGTCACGCTACAAAGTTCATGAAAATAAAGAAAAAAAAATAAAGTAATAATAGATTTGTATATGAATTGGCCATCTGACACTTCTGACTTAAATCCTATTAAGAATTTGTGGTATAACCTTAGGAGAGATATTTATTCTACTGGTAATCAGTTTAACAGCAAGTAGGAACCCTGGCAAGCAGTAAAAAAAAAAAAAAAATAGGGTATTTACTTCTCTCCCACCGCAACAGGTGTGACATAAGGGTCGGAAAGTGGGATTGAAAAAGCCAGTGATCCGTAGGAGGAGGCCTCTGACTTTGCAAAAAAAAAAAAAAAAAAAAATGCCTGTGCAGCCCAGTCGGCATTTCCGGCAGAGGCGCCTCTGGCGATTAGCAATAAACTAACCTCTTCTCAAAGAGAGGAGGCGAAACCTGAGAACTGCAAAAAGCAGCTTTACCCCGCAATAAACAGGGACCATTTCATTAGAGGAATGGTGCAGTCTCTGTTGATTTTTGAGGCCGAGACCTCTGCGAGGGTCTTATCTTTTGCTACGATAGCAAATCTAACATCGGCTGTCGATAACACTCTCTTAAAAATTACAGTGTAACCCGGATATAAGAGACTCAATTAGAAGTAAAACAGATATGAAACAGATTTTCTCTGGTCCCAAATACGAGCCTTTGTATGTTCTGCGGAGAAGTCTCTTATATCCGGGTTACATTGTATTTAAAAAAAAAACGAGCATATGTGCATTAAATAATGTATTTGTTATTTTTACTTTTATTAATTTGAATTTGGATTGTTGTTTAATATACATGTGCTTATAATGTATAACATCTAGTGGTGGGACGATTCCAATATTTTTCCCGCTTCCAATACAATTACCGATTCCGATTCCGAGTCTTTATAAATCTCTAAATATTTAATTATAAAAGTGTTATTTGGTCCCGATTGCTGTAAAAACACATCTTAAATGTGCCTATATGTATTTTAAAATTTTTTTTTTGTATTACATTTTCACCCCAAACAAGGCACATTGCCACTTTGGTGTACGGGGCTACTATCAGGGGCAGCAACTACGGGGGCACTATGTTGGGATTTGGGCAGCAAGATGTCGGTTCACGTTGCACTTGAACTTCTGCATGTCAGTACAGTTAATAAAGCAGGAACCTGGAATGGAATTCCAGAGTCTAGCGGTTCTGGGTAAGAAACTACTGGAGTAGAAAGATATTTTACATTTAGGGATCTCTACTGTGTGGGGGTGGGATTTAGCTGCCTGTCGGGTTTGTCGAGGGTGTCTACGTCGTGGGGGCACAAGTGTCTGCAGTTCGTCAGAGCATTCACCATTAAAATACTTGTAGAACAGGCAGAGGGATGCAACGTTTCGTCGATGGGACATAGGCTGAAGCTTAAATGCCAATTCAGGGCCCATCAGATTGGCGACTCTTTTTTGAACCTTGTCTAAGAGTGAGAGACTAGTAGCAGATGCACCAGCCCAAATGTGACAACAATACTCCATACATGGGCGAATGGTGGCCTTACAGAGGTACAGGATACCTTCAGGTGTCAGTAGTTTTCTAGCACGGTAGAGAGAGCCTGCCTTTTTCGCAGCGGCCCTGGCAATGTTTTCAATATAATTGTTCCAACTCATGTTTCCTTTGAACGTTAGGCCAAGCAGTTTGAAAGATGTACTCTCAGACAAGGAGTCACTGGCCATTGCTATTGGTGGCAGAGAAGGTTTCTTGTAATTATTGAAGGAAACCAGTTTAGTCTTGGCAGCATTGAATGTGACCATCCATTTGTGTCCCCATTCCACTACAGATTGGATGTCATCCTCTAATGTTTTTGCCATTTCTTTAGATATGTGTTCATTTGTTTTCCTGTCATGCCTGTTATAGAGTGTAATGTCATCAGCATATATACCCATCTCAGAGGCAGTTTTGTCGGGGAGGTCATTAATAAATATCAGGAACAATAGAGGACCAAGGATAGACCCCTGAGGCGCTCCCGCATTTATATCACACTGTTTAGATGTACGACCATCGAGGACAACCTGGATTTTTCTCTTATCTGAGAAGGATTTAATCATGTTAAGTATTCTACCAGTGATACCGTATGATTTAATTTTCTTGAGGAGACCCTTGTGCCATACCCTGTCAAAAGCCTTAGATATATCTAGATCTACCGCTCTGCCCTCCCCCGCTTTGACGTAAAAACACACGTGAGGGGTGATCTAAAGATTTTAGTCTCACTGGAAGTTTAAATCAGTAAATATTTATTTTATTATTGCTACAAATAATGGAAGATGTTTGTTAAACCAAAATCGAATACAAAATATAATTTAAGGAATCGGTTTTGGCATCAGAAAATAGGCGCAAATTTTTCCGATTCCGATACCATTTGTGATACCCCCCAAAAAGCTCGGATTTTTCCGATTCCCGATTCCGATTAATCGTCCTAACACTAATAACAGCCTAACGTTTTTAACTTTTTTTATATCGTGCATCTTTCTGACAACAGTATCATTGCTAAACACCTTACCAAACAATATTCTTATTCCCGTCTCCAATTTTTTAGTAAACAACATATCTATTCTTGAACATACCAATAACAAGTAAAAACTGTTCCTATTTACAATGCCTCCCCACGGGACAGAGTTAGACACCAGGGTCGTTTTTTAATGTGGAGAAGAGGAACAAAAAGAAAAATTGTCTCAGTCGTGAAGGATATCTCCTCCACTGACAGAAGCATAGATCTGAAGAACAGATACTACACTTTGATCTTGACCCGAAAAACTGTTCATATACTAGAAGCATTAATACCATTGCCACCATTCGAGTATTGTATCCACATTTGGTTTGATGCATCTGCTACTAGTCTTTCATTCTTAAACAAGATTAAAAAAATCGTTAATAGGTCCCGCACTGTCAACCAAACTCTAACCTCTGTCCTATCGACGAAATGCTGCCTCCATGTACTTATTTTGCAAGTATTTAAAAGGAAGGTGTTCTGACGAGCTCCAACAAGACCTTGTACACTCTCGGTGTAAATAACCCCGCCTAACTCGACAAGAAGCAAAATCCCACCCCTTCACCGTAGAGAGTCCTTCTACTCAAATAATTTCCTCCCTCGAACTGCTAGACTTTGAAATTCCCACCGGATCTCTGTTTCCTCGACTGTACTGACACGCAAAAGTTCAAGAACAGACCTCTTGCTGCTCAACTCCCTACATTGTATCATTGCAAATTTTGTCCTAAATAATAGCCTCCAAAATCCACGAAGCATTTGTATTATTATTCATCGGACTACTGTTCTCATCGTGAGTGTGATTTTCACAACGTTGCGGTCGATATAACTTCCGACCTTCTTCAGGTGTAACTTGTCGAACTTGGGAATGCTTCAGAGGCACTGTGTCTTGTTTGGGGTGAAAAATGAATTCAAAAAATTAAAGCTATAAAACCAAATATTAACAAAATAAGTTGTAATAACAGTAATAACATACTTAAATGCGTTTAAAAGTAACACGCAATCCCCTAATATAGTTTACAACGTGTAATTTACTTGGAGAAAAATAACACGCTTCTATAAATATCCTACAATCAGTTCTGCTAATTATTCCTAACTAGCGGGACCTGTGGAAATTCCACAGAGGACTCATTCATATGTAATATATTGATGTTGGCATTCTGTAGATGTTCAGCAAATGGAGACGCTCTGGTATTATTGTAGCTCTTTTGTTAAAACTGCAAAAGTAGTTAGATAAGCAAGGTGGGATGCCCGGTGTAACCCGGTCATAAAGTACGCAAATATATGATATTTTCATTCTTGCAGATTTCGTAAATATTATTACAGAGTTAATGTTCTATCGACTTTCATATATTATAAAATTACGACTTCAATATATATATATATATATATATATATATATATATGTGTGTGTGTGTGTGTGTGTGTGTGTGTGTGTGTATTAGTCCTCGCACGAAAGTGCAGGACACAAAATGTTTTAAATGATAACAATAATAGAATAACAATAACAAACACTTTCGCTGGTGAGGACTACTATTGAGCGTAACCAGTTATACAGTCCTTTTGAAAGTTTCATCTCTATTTTTCTCGTTATGTACTGAATATGTGTTAATGAAATATGTGTTAATATGTGTTAATGAAGTTTCTCTATTTTTCTCGTTATGTACTGAATATGTGTTAATGAAATATGTGTGAATATGTGTTAATGAAATATGTTCTTTATTAAATTTTAAAGATTTTCTATTCTGAAAGGAGTTTAAAAAATTTAATCTAAAAAAGTTATTTTAAAGATTTTGTTTAAAAAAATCAGATTTTCTCATTATTCAGACCTGTATTACTAAGAGGGAGTTGCAAAAAATGAGTTGTGATGTAAGGAGAAATACAAACTGAAACAGAGAGAATATTCACACCTGTAATAATACAAAGAGGGGTTTGCAAAAATGAGCTGTGGTGTGAGGAGAAACACAAACTGAAATAGAGAGTAGGAGAGTTTTAAAATATAATCTTAAAAATATAAGATACAAGTTAGAAAAGCATTTCATCCAAGGTATGAAAATTGTTAAACAAAATGTTTTTAGTATAGGCTTTAAAAATAAAGGTCCAAGATTCAATTTGAAATTTATTTATCTTCAAAGTGCACTTTTATAAATTTTACAAAGTAAGGAATAAAAATTGCAATTTAAAAACATTATCTTTCATTTAGCAATTAATGATATAGATATAAATTTTTCAATGATTTTTTTTAAAGTGCAACAGAATGTACATTACATAAAATAAATCCAAGGTAATTTTTTGATTCAATTTAAATTAAATTTTTATACCTTACTTTATAAAATTTATAAAATGAAGTAGTTTCTAATATTAAGCCCTCTTACCACCTCAAGTTAAGACCGGGAGGAAATATACATATTCTACAGATTTTGTGCTTGAACCTTTTGTAACTGGATAATAAACTCAGACATAACATAATTTTTCCATTTCTCAATTAAAGAATAATAAATTTCTCCCTTGACAAATTCCGCCCATTCTTATTGGCTGAGCAATTCGATTGTTCCGGAATCTCAATACATAAACAGTCGTTCTAAAATTTTTCAAATATGGGGGCACTCTCTACAAGAAGCACTTGTTTTAAACATAGCCAAATACAAACATAATAACAGCTCATAAACAGAAATTTACATAATGATAACCTTACACTTACCTATGCACACATTACCAACATACCACTGTTCTCCTCAACCAAAAATCACGCTAAAAAAAACAAAAAACTAATGTACGGGTACCATTGTTTTGTTTTTTTTATTTCAGAGCGAACTTTACACGATGCTATTTTTTTGTTTTCTTTTACACTGCCACCCCCATTTTTGTTTATATTATTTACGGGTAGTATCCTGCCAACGCTTACCAAGGTTAAATTTGAGGCAAATACTTTGACAACCCCCTTCACAAAATGTCTATTCCGATAACCGTTATGTTTGATTTTATACTTTTTCTGGAGTATTTTCTTTTCCGGACTTTTTATCGACACTGCACATACATTACTCTTGTTTGCGTTTTTTATAGGTAATTTTTTACTTTAGCTCCACCTCCACATTTTTCCTTAAAATGACGACTTTTAAAGGTTTTCGACAATGCTGATTAAGCAAATCTCATTTATGTTTGGCAGATACACATAGTTTTCGATATATGAATACCTGTTTTATATACTTTAAATCAGTGGCCGCCAGATTTGTACGTACGTGCAAGGAACAAATCTAATTCTGTCTGACCGACACTGCCACCCCCTCCTCCCACCAATTTTTTTATTGGTTTATTTGCTAGTGGATATCCTGCAAAAAATGATCGAAGTTAAATCTGGAGCAATATTTTGATAACCTCCCTCACAAAATGGGGTGTCTAATCCGATAGCCACCCTTAACATGCGGAGGTTGGGGGTGTCTATTCCGAAAGCCGTTATTAACATGAGAAGACTGGGGTATCCATTACGAAAGCCGTTCTTTACATGAGGAGGTTTGGGTTTCCATTCCGAAAGCTGTTCTTAACATGAGGGGGGTGGAAGTTGGGCAACAACAACAACAACAACAACAACAATAACAACTGTACTTCAATTATTTACAAACGTGGGGAATACTTCGACCGGTCAACGCCGGTCAGCAGGTCGTGCTATTTTAATATATTTTAATTAATGCAGATTTCATATTTATTATTATACAGCCAATTTTTTTTTACCCCGTTAGCAGTTATTTTTACTGGGTAAAAATTAAATCGAATTTGTTTTGACACGTCCAAATCCCCTACATATCAAGTTTCAAAACTGTTGACCAAAAATTGACAGTTACAGACCGTATAGATCGTCCATTTCAAAAACCCTAACTTTAAGCTAAATTGATTGCAACTGTTTAAACAAATTATACCTCATTTGATTCACCTTTTATTCCTCTATAATTTTACCTGCTCATATCTGATTTTTAATTGAAGTATTCTAGTGTCCACATCAATTAAAAAAAATACTTTAAATTGAGAAGGCAAAAAGAAACTCTGCACAATGGAAAATTGTTATTTAAGTGTAACTTTAGAACATTAATGCAGCATAAATACAACAGAGATACAATGAACTAGTTATTATTTATTAGCATAGCCCTTCTGCAATTTGACAGTCTGCAAAATTTGGGGCATTCTTTTGAATTAGTTTGCAGCAATACTCGAGGTATATGGACCAAAGGTTACGCTGTATAACCTAGAAACAAGAATTACGATTAGAGATGCTAAAAGTTCATATTTTACGATAAGAGATGCTAAAGTGGAGAGATTTTAAGCTGGGTTTAAGTTCATTTGTTGCTGCGAAGTTTCTATTTGCCTTCTCGATTGAAGCTAGTTTTTTTTTTTAAATTGAATACTTCAATTAAAACTCAAATACGAACAGGTAAAATTATAGAGGAATAAAAGGCCAACCAAATGAAGTATAGGTTGCTTAAGCAGTTACATTCAATTTAGCTTAAATTTGCAGTTTTTGAAAAAATTACAAGTGCGGTCTTTCTTTTTGGCGGCACTTCATATATATATATATATATACATATATATATATATATATGAACAAATGATTAATAAAACATGTTAAAAAACATCTTGAAAAAGAGTTAAAAACATATTTAATTAATTAACTATCCATTCATGTGAAATCTTTTTATCATTTTTTCTTTTACCTCCTATTCCCCTTACCTCACCCTTTTTTAACCAAGTAAGATATGTGACTTACTTGTGGCTTCATTAAATACTTTTACATTCAAAATCCGATCCCGCATTTTGCTATTTCCTGCCCTCTGATGAGAAGGAGAGTATTTCTTCGAAACTCCGCGGATTAAGGACTATCCACTTATTTTGTGCTTCCTTTTTAAAATTAAATATGTTTTTAACTCTTTTTCAAGATGTTTTTTAACATGTTTTATTAATCATTTGTTCATATTATAAGCTCTATTTCCTTTTCGGTTTTATTGAGCTTTTACAGCTGGTTGAGATTACTTTACTTGTAAATATTAACTCTTTAATATTTATAATATATTTTAAGTTTACCATTTTGATTACCTTGGTAAACTTATTGTAATTTTTATTTCTTTATATATATACATATATATATATATATATATATATATATATATATATATATATATATATGCAGTTTGTTTATTATACAACAATTATTGGTTACATATGTGCATACATGTTTCAGTGGGATCCCAATTCATGGATAACACTTCATCGGACCAAAATTCTTGAATGTAGCACTTTTTATGCTCGTTAAAGATGACATCACGGCAACCAATCAGCAATAGAACCATTCAGAATGTGAGAGAGTATACAATCAGCCAACGTCACAGCTCACAAGAACCATGACAGCCAATATATATATATATATATATATATATATATATATATATATATATATATATATATATATATATATGTGTGTGTGTGTGTGTGTTTGTATGTGTATGTGTTAGTGTGTGTGTATGTGTTAGTGTGGGTGTGTTTATGTGTGTGTGTGTTTGTGTGTGTGTATGTGTGTGTGTTTGTGTGTGTGTATCTGTTAGTGTGTGTGTGTGTGTGTGTGTGTATGTGTGCGTGTGTGTGTGTATGTGTGGAATCTACCAGTTTATTTTCCCTTTTGGAAGAATGTCTCTCACACAATTACAGTAAAAGGAGTTACATTTGTCATACACTTAACATACTGTCCCGACGACTAACAATTCATCTCTCAGACACCAGTTCCGTAAGTCAACATCTTTAAAAAAAAACATGACTGCTCATACTCAGAATTTAGGAAAATTATGATTGAAAACATAAACTCTTACATAATGATCCCAACGTAAAACGACTCAAAATTCTAGAGGCTTTGTATATAAAAAGGAAACGTCCAAAGATAAATGATATTAACTACGAATCCAGTCGTAATATATTAAAATATCTACGTGCGTGATTAACAATAAGTAGAGGGAAAGGGAAGGATTTAAAAATTTAAATTGTAAATTTTATTGTAATTTTAATATACCTGTTTAAATATTGTACATACATCCAATTGGATATGACTTAAACACGTGACCATATCTTCCAATTTATTTCTGTAAATAGCCATACGTTTTTTAAACCCAGCAGACAAACAACCGCCTGAAGTCGACTGAGGTTTCAGTAGAAAGTGTTAACAGAAACAATGCAACAACACGTAACACATAGATCCTACATACAAACATTCGATAATAATGCAAAAAGATTAATATGTAAATTGAAAAAAATCAAACAGAAATTCGTTAAACAGAAAATCTCCGTGATTTTCAACAGTATGCGTTTAAATATAGGTGGGTTTATGTGTGTGTGTGTGTGTGTGTGTGTGTGTGTGTGTGTGTGTGTGTGTGTTATTCAAGTGTATAAGCAGAAACAGCAGATGATATCCCGGCAAGAGTTTATCTTAAATGGCCATCTGGTAATTAATGGTGAAATAACTAGAGACAGAAATGTGTCAAGAATGTTTTGGCGGAGCAGGTGAAATTGATAAAGGCGTCTATTAAATTTCTGATAAAATATTTTTTTTCAAAATTTTTTTTTTTACATTAAGGTGGATAATTTTTATTGCTTGGATTGTTCTGCATCCATCCATCCATTCATCCAGCGCGGCCGAAGCCGTGATTGAACTCACTACACGAGTTTTGTAGAATAATTCAAATCTTGTCGGTAGCTGAATACTTTATGCTTCGCCAGGGTTGTCAAGGATTTTTTTTTTTATCGTGACGCCATCACTAGATGGGTTGCCTACCACGGCTTAAGAGAGGCCCATATACCCTTTAGAGAAGGATAAACCGCACCAGTTTCTCAACCTGGTATTTTACCTCGCAGTACATACAGCGCCTTGCTTTCCCAAATGGTCACCCATCTGCTACTGGCCAGGATCAACATTGCTTAAGTTCTGTATCTGGCGAAAACCGTTGTGTCAACGTGATTGTGCCGTGTACTATTCGGCTTACTGTTCTCATTCTGCGTTTTCCTCAGACAACTTTATTTATGATTATAGAATTTACACTTTTAAGATTTAAATCTTGTGCGTTTCTTTGTTCGGAAAATTGCAGATAGATATCCAATAACTATATATACTAAAATTACCTTACATAGAATACACGAAGAAATATATATCAGTTTTAAATAAAGTACATCAATGGTCTGGAAGAGTATACGTTCTAGTTGGAATTTATTTTGACTTAAAAATGGAGGGAGTCTATCTTAACAATCAATCAATCTATATATCTATATCTATCTATCTATCTATTTATCCATCTATCTATTTATCTATATATATATACACACACACGCACATATATATATAGAGATAGATAGATACACACACACACACACACACACATATATATATATATATATATATATATATATATATATATATATGAAAGTGAACGTGTATGTGTGTGTGTCTGTGTACATTTCTCTACGCAATAACCCTGTCAATTTTTAGTCTACAGACTAGAAATTTGATATACAGGATACTGAGATTTGGGAAAATCGATGTGATCGATTTTTGGCTAGAAATTTGGCGGTTAATGGGTCAAAGTTCAACGAATTGACCTTTGAGAATTCTACCAAACTCCTCCGACAATTTTGGGTCTACGCACTTGAAATTTTAGATATAGGTTCCTTGGACATGGCTCTAACTTAATAACTTGATTTGAGCCAAAAACAATAAATTTTAAGGGGTCATAATAGGGGTCAAATTTTAAAAAAATTGACCTCTGCGGTCTCTTCCAAATTACTCAGACAATTTCTGGTCTAAATATTTGAAATTTTACATAAAGGGTATTTAGAGATAGGGCAAGCTTTTTCATCAGTTTGGATCGAAAATGTTTAGTTACCAATATATAAATGTATGTATGTATGTCTGTTTGCATGTCTGCCTTAAACTTTCAATAGAGGCGACGGATTTTATCAAGATCAGTATCGTTTTATAGTTCGACCTTTCATAGGCAAATATCGAACAATTGACTAAAAACATTAATATCTTCCCCTTCAACTAGGCACCTTTCTACAGGGGCGGGGTCACTTTTTTCGCCGATATTTTTGAAAGTTATCCTCTCCTTTAGATTGTCTAGCCTTAATTTAAAAAAATGTCGCTTCCGGTTTGGGAGTGGTCATAACAGCATAAACGTTAGGTTTTACCCCGTTCTTTTCCTCCTTTGCGGTACGGGTTCGAGCCTGCCTTCCTACTATCACTTTTTGTTTTTTGCTTAACATACACATCCAAACATCCGGGCAAAGCCGGGCTGAAATGCTAGAATATCTATAAAAGTGAACGTGTGTGTGTGTGTGTACATTTCCCTACGCAATAACTCTGTCAATTTTCAGTGTACGGACTCGAAATTTGATTTACAGGCTGCTGAGATTTGGGAAAATCTTTATGATCCGTTTTCGGTCAGAAAATTGGCTGTTAAGGGGTCAAAGTTCAACGATTTGACCTTTGGGAACTCTACCAAACTCCTCCGAAAATTTTGAGTATAAACACTTGAAATTTTAGATATAGGTTCCTTGGACATGGATTTTACTTAATAACTTGATTTGAGCCCCCCAAAAAAGGAGAGATGAAAAATTAACAGACCAAATTATATATTTATCAACGTTTCGTCTTTATTTTTAAGCTTCCTCCGGTTGATTAATTTGATAAAAACAAAATACAAGTACAATATTTGAAAATGTACTTGGTTTGTTTGTAACGCGAAAAGAATGTATTGGTTATATATCTGAACGAAAAAAAGTCGTTAGTATTTAAAGTCGTGGAATAGAGAGTGAGATTTTTTAACGTCATTAGATGTTTAAAAATACATGATGCAATTTCCGGTAATTTTTTTTAATGAATATAGCCAGTAGAATTCAAATGTTGGATACGTAATTGAAATTAAATAAGTATCTTTGTCATGTCTTGATTATATATATATATATATATATATATATATATATATATATATATATATATATATATATTATGTCTTGATTATATATATATATATATAATCAAGACATAATAAAGACAAGACACACTTATTTAATTTCAATATATATATATATATATATATATATATATTATAAAAACAATATTTTTTTCAAAAGTGATCAGTACATTTGAAGAGTTATTATAAGTAAAACATATACACATCAGAAAATTCCCTACGCAAATCAACGTACGTTTCGTCAGAGGTTCGATATCATGCCATCTCACAATCTCAATCCTATCAAGAACATATAAATAAAAGGACCTAGATAGGCTAAGAATTAAGGGGCCACTGCTCATAGAAATAAGTGTTTAGCAATTCAACACAAAAATAAAAAGAGTCAAGCTCAACTGCAGTTTCTTGATATAAACACTATTAGCATGAATGAACTACTTAGCTATAATGAAAACAATAATTATCATACACTACTAATATTTGATGCGCACGTATTCTGAAATATCAGCAGACACACGAAACTGGCATTCATGCATAACACTAGCATGCAGTAATAGAACTCTGGAATATAAGAAAGGTAATTAATATGCAATTACATTATATATATATATATATATATATATATATATATATATATATATATATATATATATATATATATATATATATATATATATGCAGAGTAGCGTCCAAAACTAAGGGAAAAATTTAAAAAACCTAATATTTCATAGAAATAACAACTGTGAAAAGCTGAAATTTTGACAACTGGTAGTCGTTATCATCCATAATAACATACTAAAATGTTCCAATTACACACCTGTTTGCAAACTCTAATCTCTTATTATTGTTATTATTATTCGAACTATCAAGTGGTTTCTTCCCTGGGGTTCAATTAAACAGCTCTATTTCTTGCAGGTCTCTAGAAACAGCCTGTCTTGACACATTAACACATGCGATACTATTCATAACCCTTTTAATTTCTGTGTAAGACTATAAACGGTCCTTTAATGACATACGCTGCATTATTCGATCTTCTCTTACCGAAGTTTTGCGGGGTCTGTCGGTTTTAAAAACACTAACTATTTTGCCAGTATCATTGTAGGATTTAACAACCCTGCCTACAACACTCTTGGAACGTTTCACTTTCTCTGAAATCTCTCGAATGGTGGGCTTTTCCTTGTGTAGCTTCACAATAGCTTGTATCACAGAACAATCAAGTTTTTGGCGTTTCGCCATGGTGCCGGCAGATGCAACGTTTACAAATGGCTACGTAAGACTTATTCTTTAGAGGAAATCAAAATATTTGAATAAAGAATACTATTTACATTGTTTTTTCTCAATTTTGTCCCTTACTTTTGGACGTTCCTATTTTTAAAATAGAAAATTGTTTTAATTCTTTTTCTATCCTTTGCAAATGATTAAAATTTTAGTATGTTACTATGGATGATAACGACTACCAGTGATCAAAATTTCAGCTTTTCACAGTTATTTCTAATAAATATAAGGTTTCAAAATGTTGTCCCTTGGTTTTGAACACTACTGTATATATATATATATATATATATATATATATATATATATATATATATATATATATATAGAGAGAGAGAGAGAGAGAGAGAGAGAGATAGATAACTACACACCCAAATAAACCCATAATATAATATAATAAACAACTCTTATTCCCTTGAAGATAATTTAAAAAAGTAATAGTATATAAATATAAATAAAATAATAAAGTTGCAATTAAAAATATACTACACATAATATACTACACATAATATACTACACAGGGTAAATAACTGTATTCAACGTCTAAATTCTCCCCAGTAGTTATGCTCATTACACCTAATTAGTAAACAATACTAAATTACAACACTTACAATAAATATGTAAGCCTATATATAAATAAGTAAATAAATAAGGAAAATAAGTTATAAAATCAAAAGAATAACATATATAGATTACTAGCAAATGGAAATAACCCTAACCCAATATTCATCACAATATTATACAATACAATAGTTATTTTCCTTAGGTATTATTACCAAACAATACAGAATGCAAGATAATATCTGTATGTACGTGTGTATAATACTAAGTAATAATAAGTGAGCAATTATAAGTGAAACACATAATTATTAATGATAAATGTTTAATAATATTTAACAATAACTAACACAAATTCCGACCTAAATGCAAAAAATAATTTATCAATTATGCGGACCTGTCCGACTGCTGTTCCTTGCTTCCGGCATGAACACACCTCCACCGAGTGATTGCACTTATTTTTTTCTCTTTCTTCTCCTTGAAGATGAGGTATACCTCGAAAATTTGGGAACTTTATACCTCATTACCATCATAGTGCTACAAATTGTGTAAGTAAATAAATATTTAATTGAATTGATTGAAAATTATTGAAATCTTTTAATCTTGATAAATGTTCAAAACCGGTTTCGAAATCTAGTAGGTGATGCCCTTTTCTCTTTCTCTGCAACCTTTTTTCTCACAGAAGAGACGTTGCGAGCCTGTCTCTGCTCTATAGTTATAGTTTCATGGCAAGTATTCGACTGAACTTCAATCTACGGTCACCTTTGCCAAACTTTAAAAATAAAGCACACGTCTAACTATAACCACTATATACGATTTCCCTCAATCTCTATATGTGCCTAAATCTAAACGCATATTCCATGTACAAGGCTTCTTCCTAGAACTGCTCGCCCGTGGAACACTGTTCCGCTGGCTTCTTCCTGGTTGAATACAACATGGTAACCTTCAAATCCAATGTAAACAAGTTCTCGTTGAGTCGTCTCTATAGATCAAATTTTACCCAATTTGCACAATTAACGATTACTAAACTACCACATTACATTCATTAATCCTTATCCTTGAATTGCCTTCAGGCCTTGATGTGGTGACTCCCCAGCAAAAAAACGGAGCCAACAATGTTATTTTACCACACTGCATTGTCATAATCTTTAAACTATTTCAAAATATTTTTTTCTTTTTTTTAACATTAAGATGTCAAAATGTGATTATATAAGGAGACAAAAATGAAAAATCTTGAATTTTAATTGAAAACCTTACTATTTTGGCAAAATCCGACACATGCCTTATATTTATGTCCAGACATTGATTAGCATAACATATTGGCCAAAATAAAAAAGCGGAGACATATGCAGACGTATCACCAGAAATATAATGTAGGAATAATGCTCGTCTGGGCACCAATCTATCCCTCCCCTTGCCAAACGTTCACACACACACACAAAAAAAAAAAACACTCGTCTAATTGAAATCACTATCAATAATTTCTCCCACTCTTTATCTGTGCCTAAACCTAAACATGGACTCCATGAACAAAAATTATTAGAACTGAACGCCTGTGGAATTCTCTTCCGCCTGCTAGCTTTTCAGCTGACTACAATATGGTCGTCTTCAAGTCCAATGTGAACAAGTTCTTGTTGAACCATCCCCTCAAGTAATCCAATTTACCAAATTTTCCTTATTTTCGATTAATTCGATATTGTCTCATTGTACACTCATTAAACCCCCTTACCCTCGAGTGGTCTCATACTCTTGATAAAAGGTGAATCCTTTGTAAAAAGAAAAAAAAATCCAAATATCATGTATAAAATCTCGAAAATTAAGAAAAATGTAATATTTATCAGATAATATTTTCATTTTTACTGTTGCCGAATGTTCATTTAATCTCTCTCTGCACATCACATAGCTTTTGGGCAGAATAGTTTAACAGAAAATAAATAAAACGATGTAATTAAAATTCAAAGTTTCTGCATTTTTGTAATAATTTATATTTTTTAAATCCGTAATTAATATTAATATTAATGCAATTGATATGTATAATAATAATAATAATAATAATAATAATAATAATAATAATAATAATAATAATAATAATTAGCATATTAGTATTGTGATCTCTACCTACCAGACATTGGCTGGCGATAACTAACTTATTAACATTGTGATCTGTCCCTACCAGACACTGGCTAGCGATCAATAACTTATTAGTATTGTGATCTGCACCCACTATACACTGGCTGGCCATAAATACTTTATTAGTATTGTGATTTCCACCCACGAGACACTGGCTGGCGTTAAATAACTTATTAGTACTGTGGTCTGCCCCCACCAGACACCGGTTGGCGATAACTTATTCATTTTAAACAATTGTTTATTGGGCTTTTTAGAATAATCCATTTTCGTATTATTCAACATAATAACGGTTAATGCGATTTGAAATATTCGATCTTTATTTTAAGGGCTGTTTATGATGATGAAGGTCGAAGCAAATTAGCATATTAATATATAGATAATAATAATAATAATAATAATAATAATAATAATAATAATAATAATAATAATGGTAATAATAATACAATATTACTACTACTACTACTACTACTACTAATAATAATAATAATAATATAAACCAATGGTCGTTGGCAACAAGAAACCAATGATAAGCGGCTGTTGCAATGTTTACAGACACACACACACATACATAAATCTATTGTTTTATTTATAAAGATAAAATGTTTGTTTATAGAAAAGCTTTTAATTATTTATATATAATATGGGAGGCTGAAATTGATATTTTCAATCATATTATACCTCCATGCATTAATCAAATTTTGCAAAAAGAAATCTAGTATGGCGCTTATCGAGTTTGCCAACTGATTTTCGAATAAAAAATTTGTAAAAAAAAGATAGTGGTGTGTGGTAGAATTGAATGGTGTTTATCGCCTTTTGTAACCGAACTCATTATATATATATATATATATATATATATATATATATATATATATATAATATATTTTTTTATATATTATATATTATATATATATCATACACACACGCGCGCGCACCCCCCACACACGCACACACACACACACACATATATATATATATATATATATATATATATATATATATATATATTATAAAATTCAAATCGTCTCGCTTAGGTGTTGAACTTATGTTTCCGCATGCATAAAGAAATGATAAGAAGTCATGAAAGCTTTTTTTAATCGACAATTTTTTCGTGTTGAATATGCAAATAAATAGAAAACTAAATCATTTTTGCTTTTTTTATATCGGCATTTTACAAATTTTATTTTTATTTCACATTGCAAGTTGGAATCCTTTTCAAACAAAAGTTTTAAAAAATGTTTACAATTTAATGTCTTTATATATCTGTAATTGACAGCTTAAAGGCGACAAAATTACTCAAATCAGCTTGCCCAGTCGCTAGACCTGTTGATATAAAGAAAATCCTTAACTGTCAACACATAATAACATCTAACTTTTTTATAAATATTTTTTTAAAAATTGGTTTGTCTTACAAATAAAAAAAACCTCGAGCAACATTGGAAATTGAGTATCAAAATATATTCGATCCCTACATCGTATAAAAGGAACCAATTTCCCCTAATCACCGTTATGCTATTATGCAGAACTTTTTTTTTAATTTTAAACAATATAAATAAAACTTTTATATAACTTTTAAACCATATTAACGGTTTTATTTTTAATTTTAAAGAATATAACTAGATTTTTTTTATAATTTTAAACAATATAAACATTTTTATTTTTAATTTAAATCAGTTTAAATAAAAGTTTTTATAATTTTATACAATATAAACGCATTTATTTTTAATTTTAAACAATATAAATAGAAGTTTTTATAATTTGAAAAATATACAAATTTTTATTGTTAATGTTAAATAATATAAATAAAAGTTTTTTTTTATAATTTTACGCAATATAAAATGTTTAATTTTTAATTTAAAACAATATTAATAGACATTTTCATAATTTTAAACAATATAAATGTTTTATTTTTAATTGTAAAAAATATAAATAAAAGTTTTTATAATTTTATAAAATATAACGATTTTATTTTTAACAATATAAACATATTTTTTAACAAACATTGTTCACGAATGCTTTTGTTCCTTCAATAACTACAAGACACCTTCTCTACCACCAATAGCAATGGCCAAGAACACATTGCCTGAAAGTACTTCTTTTAAACTCCTTGGCCTAACGTTTACCGGGAATATGAACTGGAATATATACATTGAGAGCATTGCCAAGGCTGCTGCAAGGAAGGTTGGCTCCCTCTACCGTGCTACCGTTGGCTCCCTCTACCGTACAGTATCCTGTACCTCTATAAGGCCATCATTCGCCCATGTATGGAGTACTGTTGTCACATTTGGGCTGGTGCATCTGCTGCTTGTCCCTCGCTCCTGGACAGGGTTCAAAAGAGAGTCATCAACCTGATAGGTCCTGAACTGTCATCTAGGCTTCAGCCTCTGTCCCATCGACGAGATGTTGCACCCCTCTGCCTGTTCTACAAATACCTTAATGGTGAATGCTCTGACGAACTGCAAACACTTGTACCTCCTCGACGTAACTACCCCTGACAAATCCGACAAGCTACTAACTCCCACCCCTTTACAGTAGAAATCCCTAGGTGCAAGAAAGCCTTTTACTCCAATAGTTTCTTCCCCAGAACTGCAAGTCTTTGGAACTCCCTTCCGGGATTCTGCTTTCCCAACTGTACTGATATGTAGATGTTCAAGTGTAATGTGAACAAACATCTTTCAACTCATCTCCCTTAATAATGCCCCTGCTAATTAAGTCCCTGATAGTAGCCTCCCCCTGCTTCAAAGTGGCACTATGCATTGTTTGGGGTGAAAATTGAATATAAAAAAAGTATGGTTTTAAAGTCCCAAATTTTTTAAAGAATTATTCTCATTGTATTTACATTGGAAATTGGGATCATTTTCATCCAAAAAAATTAATGTTTTTTTTTCTAATATAAAAACATCAATTTACATATTTTTAAAAATATCTGATATTTTTTACGACAAACTTTTAACGTTATTTACCTTCTAAAAAGAAATCAAAACCTTTTTTTTTTGGCTAACACGTTTCAACGGCCTTTAACGATAATTTAAAGTAAGCAATTTTTAATAACGATAATTTAAAGTAAGTAATTTTTAATAACGATAATTTAAAGTAAGTAATTTTTAATAACGATAATTTAAAGTAAGTAATTTTTAATAACGATAATTTAAAGTAAGTAATTTTTAATAACGATAATTTAAAGTAAGTAATTTTTAATAACGATAATTTAAAGTAAGTAATTTTTAATAACGATAATTTAAAGTAAGCAATTTTTAATAACGATAATTTAAAGTAAGTAATTTTTAATAACGATAATTTAAAGTAAGTAATTTTTAATAACGATAATTTAAAGTAAGCAATTTTTAATAATGATAATTTAAACTAAGTAATTTTTAATAACGATAATTTAAAGTAAGTAATTTTTAATAACGATAATTTAAAGTAAGCAATTTTTAATAACGATAATTTAAAGTAAGTATTTTTTAATAACGATAATTTAAAGTAAGCAATTTTTAATAACGATAATTTAAAGTAAGCAATTTTTAATAACGACCATTTAAAGTAAGTAATTTTTAATAAAATAATAAAAAACATAATATATATTTTAATGTGGGGGGTCACTTTTCTACATAGATATTACTTAAAATGAGAACCCACTTCCTGGCTACGTAGCAGTAACCGAGACATGTATCGTTAGCATTTTGTAAAGTTTGGTGGCGGGGATGGGCAAAAAGAGGGAACGGGGTGAGGAAGAGTCAGAAGTTCTAAACATTTTAAAAATACGTAGAAACACTTCAAAACGTATGGGGGAGGAATAAGATTAGCTTTAAAAATTCCTCATCGTTAAAGATTACATAATTATTTCCCGATGATTTTAAGGCGGTTAACATAAACACACACACACACACACATACACACACACACACACACACACACACACACACACAAAACTAGGGTAGACCTTACAATGCACATTCTTTCTTTGTATTTTTTTTTTCGTTATTTTTTTTTACAATTTTTCAACGGATTACACACCTCTTATATCATGGATTTTGCATTTAATCTAAGGGTAATGATGCCAGGACCTTCATTATCCAATGCGTTCCGTATTGCTTTCACTGATCGCCATGTTTGTTTTCGTTCGTGCGTGCATTAAATTTTTGCGCGTTTATACATTAATTCTGTATGCTAACTTGTACATTTATGCATTAATTTTGCATATTCACTTTTCCATAGTTAGCTATAACATATACTGACCCAACAGATCACGGGTAGTTTAGTATATATATATATATATATATATATATATATATATATATATATATATATATATATATATATATATATATATAAAATAAAATATATTTTAGTCATCGACATACAGACCTGTTTCGTTGTTTCACAACTCATCAGTGCCGCTAGACTAACACCTCTCCCAAGCCGAGGATCGAACATAGAACCGTCGTGATGACAGTCGGCAGTCCTACCCCCTGACTACGGAATCGGTGGCCGAAATTAAACTGTCCGAAGAGAGAGAGAGAGAGAGAGAGAGAGAGAGAGAGAGAGAGAGGCAATAAAATATGAGAATCCTAGAAAATTTCTTTAAAATTAGAATTACATTTTTATTTTTAAATTATTATTTACTATACGTTTTAGCGCAAAAGTTATAGCCCGTTGACTAAGAATGAGGGCTTTACGTTAAATTGATAGTTGAATATGGTTAAATTTGTACTCATTTCTTTGCATTAAATACTAATCCCTATTAATCCTGAACTGTGCATCGAACACATACCATAATACTTAATTCGTTGCACATAATCGTAATGAAACCCATCTAAAATTCCAGCCAGATTGGCCCAGCAGTTCCTGGAAAAAAAATGAAGCATGCATGGTCCTCCGTGGGTGCACAGTGAACGCGGCATAAAAAATGACAAATTTCAGCATTTGAGCCCCCCCCCTCCACCTCTCTCTCTGCATTTAGCCTCAAAAGTTTCCAGGGGACGTCAAATCCTGGTGAAAATGAATAAACGGTGCAGTTTTAGGCCTTAATATATGCAAATTTGAGTTCTGCACCATGCAAAAAAAAAAAAAAAAAAAGAAATGACTAAGTCCATCATTTGATCCCCCCTCCATTTAGCCCCAAAAGTCTCCAAGACCTTAACGTATTTAAATTTGAGTTCAGCACCATGCAAAACTACTAAATAGACATACACAGAAAATTTTGGACAAATATGGTAAAATAGTCCCCAAAATGGAGTGTTTTTATTAGCCCGAAAAGAGCCCCTGGGGCAGACCCAAGAGTTATCGCGAAGTATAAACAAACAAAATTATATAGAAATTACTCACAACTTTTCAGAAAGTTTTATAAAAATGCAAGGCATCATTTTTTTTTTTTAATAAGCACAAAAGTATCTATTTTAGTCATTTTAAACCGAAAGGCACCCCTAGAGGGGGAGGAGCAACTGGAGTTTTCCCGGAAAATCTGTTCTGTTACTTTTTACTCATATCATGTTTAATGTTTGTGCAAAATTTCAAAAATTTTCAAGGCGTAATTATTGAGAAAAGTGCGGACAGACGAACGGACGAACGGACAAATGTGAATTTACAAGTCCACTCTCCTGTTGTCGAAGAACCAAAAAGTGAGAGTAGCTGTGGTATTGTGATCACGAATGCTAAGTAAACCCTGTGTATTGAATAGATACCATAATACTTAATTCGCAACATCTTATTATAACAAAGGTGGGCACGAAAAATTCAGCAAAATCAGCTCTGTAGTTTGTGAGAAAAAGTAAAAATAGTCAGAGAAAGATAAAGAGAAATCTATATATCTATACAAGTGAGAATGCGTGTGTGTGAGGATACTTCTCAACCTATATACTCAATGAATTTTTGGTCTACAGGCTTAAAATTTGGTATATAGGATATTGACATACGTGGAAAACTTTTTAATTCGTTTTCATCCGGAAAAAGGGGCTGCTAAGGAGTCAAAATTTAAAACATTGGTACGTGGGAGTCATCGGATTTTTATATTTGCTGTTTCACTAATTCGCATGCGTGAATATTTCACATTCCAGATGACTTATGTTAAACATTTTTTAAAGATCGTGCCATGTTGTCATACTTGACTCACTGTCCTTACTTGGGTATTTTTTCTTTTCTTTTTCTTTTTTACAAGAATTGAACCGTTTAAAAAAACATAATACTCGCATGCACATGTCTCAGTTTTTTTCCGTTGTGTTTATTTATTTATTTTTTTTTTTTAAGAAATTTAACGTTACGTGCATATGTCTCAGTTTTTTTCCGTTTTTTTTTTTCAAGGAATTTAACGTTACGTTTAATACCCACGGTATGTCTGTTTATTATTAAACTGTTAACAAAAAATACGTTACGATATCACATTTATACGGATATTAAGAATGAACTTTTAAATGACGTGTTGCGTTTCATTTGTTGTTGTTTATTTTTTTCATTTTGAAATCATTACTACTTTGACAGGCAAAATTATCTATCTGTATAAATAAAACAGTATGTATATATATATATATATGTATGTATGTATGTATTATCGCCAAAGGGCGAATGAACTCTTTTTCTGGGTCAATGGCCAACTAGCACAGTGTATATTTGTGTGTGTGTGTGTGTGTGTGTATGTGTATTGGGGTGGAGAGGGCTCCCGTAAGCCGTGGCGAAGGCAACCTTTCTAGGAGAAGCAACTCTCTGATTTAAAAAACAAAGCGGGAGACCAGTACCCGCATTAAGCTGGTCTGTAGTTTAATTTGTTGCTGGCTATCTTGCTCTTGCTTGTTGCTGGATCTCAACATTTTGAACCGAGAGAGAGACTTAGCTGTCGTACAAAGCTAAGACTCTGTAACATCATCTTTGTATAGATACTCCCTCAGGCATTTGGGCTCATGGATTTTAAATGTCTGAGGGAGTGGCACTTGTCTGACAAGACGTTGCAATCATCATCATCATCATCATGTATGTATTTATGTGCATGTTTGTGTGAAAATATTTAGCCGATAAACTCTTAAACTATTAGTCACATAACCCTGAAATTAACAGGAAATAGTAATCATACACCAAGGATGGTTTTTACCGAGTAAGCTCTTTGTTTGGATGGATTAATAACTCGTACAGAAGTCGGCAAGTTTGAATGAAAAAAATGCCTATTTAAAGTTGTAGAGATATTTGTATTAGTTTCCGCATGCGTAAAACTAATCATAGCTACAAGTGTTTTAATTAGAAAACTATCATTTCTATCTGACATGTTAGTTCAAACGGTAGGGAATGTGGTTGAAACGCTAAATGTTTTAGTTTCGATTCTAGTTGACGGCATCCAAGTCATTTTTTTTTTTAACTTTTAAAATCAGTACCATTCATTAAATATAATATAATATTCAATAAAGTACACACACACACACACATACAGAGAGAGAGAGAGAGAGAGAGAGAGAGAGAGAGAGAGAGAGAGAGAGAGAGAGAGAGAGAGGTGTACATTAGAACACCCTATACGAGGGAACGAGCGTTTCAATGTTAATACATCACTAGGGAAATGCCAATTCAATTTTATATCCTAGTAGTGATATAAAATATAAGGCTGCTTAAAACTTTCGACAGCGGCGGATTTTCACAAGATCAGTATCGTTTTGAAGCTCGACCCTTCAGACGACAAAGACCAAAAAATTGGCCAAAAACATTACTTCAGCCTCAACTGGGCACTTTTCAACAGGAACAGGGAGGGGTCGCTTTTTTCGACGATATTTACGGAAGTCATCCCCTCTTTCCGATTGAATAGCCTTAATTTAAACCTACGTCGGTTTGGCGGTGGTCGTAAAAGCAAAGACATCATGTTTTTTCCTATATATATATCATCATGTTTTTTCCTATATATATATATATATATATATATATATATATATATATATATATATATATATATATATATATATATATATATGCTTTCCTACTACCACTTTTTTTTTTTTTTGCTTAACACACACCTCCAAAACCTCGGGCTACGCCGGGATGAAATGCTAGTATACAAAATAGACTTCGTGGTTTAGTGGGGGATGCCCTTTTCTCTACCCTGCAACCTCTCTCCCACAGAAGAGACGTTGCGAACCTATCCTTGTTTCATCATTATTTCCATGGCAGGTGCTCGTCTGAACTCCAATCTCTGGTCCCCCCTCGCCAATCTTTCACGAAAAACACCCGTCTAGCTGAATCCACTGTGAAAAAGTTCCCCCACTCTTTATCTGTGCCTAAATCAAAACGTGGATTCCTTGAACAAAGCTTCTTTCTTAGAACTGCACGCCTGTGGAACTCTGTTCCGTCTGCCTGCTTCCCACCGGACTACAACTTGGATGTCTTCAAGTCCAACGTTAAAAAATTCCTAATGAACCGCCCCCTTAAGTAAACACTTCATCAAATCTCCACACCAACGTACAGTACTTGCGATAACCCTTATCCCTGAGTGGCTTCCGGGCCTTGATAAGTGGTGACCACTGTGTGTATATATATATATATATATATATATATATATATTTCTGTAGAAATATATTTTCATATAATATATACCAATCGTTATTTAAGAAGCACAATATAATTACAGAGCAATATAGAGAATAAATGACAAAAATTTATATTCCAAAATTCATGATGTTGATCATCTTATAATTCATTCCTTTTAATTAAGTGGACTTATACAATTCTTGACAGATATATATATATATATATATATATATATATATATATATATATATATATATATAGAGAGAGAGAGAGAGAGAGAGAGAGAGTCATCCACATACAGTATTGCTTCGGTGTATCACAGCTCGATAGTGCGGCTAGATCAGCACTTTTCCCTAGCCAGGGATTGAAGCCACACGTATCACATTGATAGTCGGTAATTCTAACCATCAGCCCATGGGATCGGTGCTCGCAAATGATCTCATCAAATGTCGATTTTAAATAGACATTCACTCACCGCTTTTACTGTGCTCGAGCTGCTTGTTTATTGACAAGCAAACAGAGAACCTCGCTTTATAGTCAATTAAGCAGCGGGTGAGATACATTTACGACAGTGCTCTACCCACCGAAGGGGGGGGGCTTAAAATATAGTCATTTACATACATTACTGTTTCGCTGTATCACAGCTCATCAGTGCGGCTATATACGCACATTATATATATATATATATATATATATATATATATATATATATATATATATATATATTAGTATTGAAGCGATTAATCGGAGTGTTGAATCAAAAAAATCAGAATGTTGAGGGTATGAATCAGAAAAATCTGTGCCTATTTTCCAATGCCAAAAACGATTCTTTTGTCTTTTTTATTTGATTTCGTTGGTCTATTGGTTATAATGTTGAAACAATATATACTTATTGATTTTAGACAACCAGTAAAACATTAGATCATTCCCCACAAGTTTGTTTTTACGTTTGAGAAAATATAAGCACATTTATTGCGTGTCTTTACGGTAATCGAGAAAAAAATAACAACTCTTATAATTGAATATTTAGATGTTTATAAAGAATCGGAATGGAAATCGGTAATTGTATCGGAATCGAGAAAAATATTGAAATCATCCTATTACTAATATATATATATATATATATATATATATATATATATATATAGATAATGTATTGTATATATATATATATATATATATATATATATATATAATGTATTGTATATATAATATATATAATGTATGCACACACACACACACACACACACACACACACACACACACACACACACACACACATATATATATATATATATATATATATATATATATATATATATATATATATATATACTTCATGGTAAAAAACTGAAGATGTCTCCAATAATATTGGGACTGGAGCAAAGAAATTAATTGATTTACAAGCAACGGAGTTTTCCAACCGACTTTTTTTTAATATTACATTTTCACCACAAACAAGGCGCATTGCCACTTTGATGTAGGGGGCTACTATCGGTGACATAAGCTGCAGGGGTACTGTGTGGGGTGTTGGGCAGCAAGATGTCGGTTCACGTTACACTTGAACTTCTGTCAGTACAGTTTGGGAAGCAGGAACCCGGCAGGGAATTCCAAAGTTTAGCGGTTCTGGAGAAGAAACTACTGGAGTAGAAGGCTCTCTTACATCTAGAGATCTCAACTGTGAAAGGGTGGGATTTTGCTGTTTGTCGAGGGTATTTATGTCGAGGAGGGTATAAGTGCTTGCAATTCGTCGGGGCATTTACCGTTAAAGTACTTGTAGAACAGGCAGAGATATGCAACATTTTGTCGGTGGGACAAAGGCTGAAGCTTAGCTGACAGTTCAGGACCTATTAGGTTGGCGACTCTCTTTTGAACCCTGTCTAGGAGCGAGAGACTAGTAGCAGATGCACCAGCGCAAATATGGCAACAATACTTCATAGATGGCCGAATGGTGGCCTTATAGAGGTACAGCATACTTTCGGGCGTTAGTAGATTTCTAGCACGGTAGAGAGAAACTACATTCTTTGCAGCGGTCCTGGCAATGCATCAATGTAAATTTTCCAACTCATGCTTCCTGTGAAGAGTTTAAAAGATGTACTTTCTGATAAAGTCATTGGCCATTGCTATTGGTGGTAGAGAAGGTTTCTTGTAATTATTGAAGGAAACGAATTTAGTCTTGGCAGCATTGAATGTGACCATCCATTTATGTCTCCATTCCACTACAGATCGGAGGTCATCCTCTAGTGCTTCTGCCATTTCTTTAGATATTTGTTCATTTGTTTTCCTGTCATGTCTGTTATAGAGCGTGGTGTCATCAGCATATATACGCATCTCACAGATAATTTTGTCAGGGAGGTCATTTATGAATATTAGGAATAATAGAGGTCCAAGGACTGATCCCTGAGGCACTCCCGCATTTATATCATATAGTTTAGATGCACGACCATCCAGAACAACCTGGAATTTTCTCTTATCTAAGAAGGATTTAATTATGTTAAGTATTCTTCCAGTGATACCGTATGATCTGATTTTCCTGAGAAAACCTTCATGCCATACCCTGTCCAAAGCCTTAGATATATCTAGAGCTACCGCTCTACTCTCCCCTGCTTTGTCAACTTTCATTTTCACGTAGCTTTAAAGAAATATATATATATATATATATATATATATATATATATATATATATATATATATATATATATATATATTTATATATGTGTGTGCGTGTAAAGATATATGTGTGTATATATATGTGTTTTATATATATATATGTGTGTGTGTGTGTGTTTATATGTATGTGTGTATATATATGTGTGTGTGTGTATATAGATGTGTGTACATGTGTATATATACATATATGCGTGTGTGCGTGTTTGTATATATATGTGTGTGTGTATATGTGTGTGCGTGTTTGTATGTATATGTGTGTGCGTGTGTGTATATATATGTGTGTGCGCGTGTATATGTGTCTATGTGTGTGTGTGTGTGTGTGTGTGTGTTGTGAAAACGGGCAAAATTTATAAATTGTTGATTTAGAATGAATGGTTGCTGAATACTAAATAAATGGTGAGTATGGTTACATGTGAGTTCATTTTTATATTAAATACTAATCCCTATTAATCCATAACTGTGCATCGAACGGATACCATAATACTTAGTTTTACAGCAATTTACCATAACAAAGGTTCATACAAACTTCAGCTAGACTAGCCGAGTAATTTCCGAGGGAAAAGTTTAACGGAATATTCAGTGTAGCTTAATCGCCATATATATTTTATAACTTACTAACTAGCTCTAGCTACGAATTGAGCACTGTTGAAGTAAATACTTAAATGTTACACATAAATTTATACTTTCGTATATTAATTTATGTGATTAAATGAAATAGTTATAGAAATACATATATATATATATATATATATATATATATATATATATATTCATTCATGCAAAAACAGCACTTTAGTGTGGCTAGATGCAGCTAAGATCCAAAATTCGATCGTTTAGTCAAACCTTTTACACCGACACTACAAAGTTAAGGAAATTATAATGATTATATTTGCCCACATTAACATTATCGGCCGCCTACAGAGCTTAATTATTTTCTCTGTGTGTGTGTGTGTGTGTGTGTGTGTGTGTGTGTGTGTGTGTGTGTGTAAAAGTATGTAAATTGGCATAAAAGAACACATCAGTGTGAATAGGTCGAATAATAGCAAGCGAGCGAGAGAAACGGAGAGAGAGAGAGAGAGAGAGAGAGAGAGAGAGAGAGAGAGAGAGAGAGAGAGAGAGAGAGGACACGAAGAGCGAACGAACCGTTGCCGGGACGAATTGAAGAAGCAGTAAAGGCAGTCATAACCGGAGCTGAACAGTTGGGATAGCCCTTTTCCCGACCAGTCGCTTTACGTCTTCTTTTCGTCCCCCCCCCTCACACACAATATGTTCGTCCCTTTCATAATTAATGCCCATAACACGAAACAAACAAACGGACTAAGATACAAACAAGAAAACAGAAACGCCCAAACTATCCAGGAAATAAGAAAAATACACCTAGCACGTACGCGTACTTGATTATATATATATATATATATATATATATATATATATATATATATATATATATATATATATATATATATATATATATATGTATGTATGCTAGTGTTAATCTGACAACTGGTGCGCGACTCCGATGTTAAACGCGGCTCCGTCAAATTAGAATGGCAGTTGCACGTTGTTTATTGCTTAGCGAGATTTTGTAAAGTTTGCGTGTGTGTGTGTGTGTGTGTGTGTGTGTGCATGCGTGTGTGTGTGTCTGTCTGTCTGTCTGTGTGCGTGTGTGTATGTTTGTACACATGCATTAGGAGTGCATGTGTGCGGGAATGTCGATATACACGTCAGGATAATTTATTAAAAAAAGAAGATAATAAAATTGAAAAGAAAAATATTATATCAAGAGAAACGACTTTTTTTTTTTTTTTTTTTTTTTTTTAACTTACTTGCCCCGCCCCGACCCTGTTCGCTAGTGTGGAGAGAGTCCAGCTTTTCAAAAAAAGAAAAGAAAAGAAAAAAAAAACAATTGATTGGAAACTAAAGTCTAAAAGAAGTTTCCTCTATCATACCGGATTTCTTCTCCTCGGAGTGAGAACAGCTTCAGTCTTTAACTAATTAAATGTTTAATGCATACGTAACCCGGCGTCTAACGACGCAAGTTTCAACTTACCGGCGTCACCCGAGGACACTCTCTGAATACTTTGATCTCCGTGGATTATACTTACATAAAATTTGAGCAGCCAATTTTCCTTGGCTACGTCTTCGTGGATATTGTTTATTTAAAAAAATTATTTTTACGAAAAAAAAAAAAAAACAAAAAAAAAACGCATAAAACATGTTTTGCTTTTAATTTCTAAAACGAAGTGAAATTTATTCCAAGATTTGATGTGCCTGTTTTTAAACAAAACCTTAAAAAATTAAAAAGTATTTATAAAGAGCTTTTTTTTAATTAAAAAAAAGAAGGAAGGAAGACATTCTGTTTATTAAATAAGGAGAGAGAGAGAGAGAGAGAGAGAGAGAGAGAGAGAGAGAGAGAGAAGCAAACCAGCCCTGTGTGTCGTGTCTTTCTTTCTTTCTTTCTTTTTAACAAAATAAATCATAACAGACAAAAAAAAAAAAAAAAAAAAAACGCACTATAGTAACAAATATATAATACTAATGTCCCTAGTCTGTACGTCTGTTTCTCACGATCTGTTTACCCCGGAAACCAGGTGATTCTACAAATTACGAATCACCAAATACCTGGGATGTTTTGTAACACAAACAAAAGTTCGAGACTAGCAAGACAACCCGGTGTTTTCCGGTTCAATTTCCAACGTGAACAATTGGTCCCTGGTTTTCGGACTGTTCACATCAAATCGATTACCATATCGAAAACTGTTAATATTTTTTTCCATCATAAATACGCTCTGGGCCACATAGTCGGTTGATTTTTACAAGTCATAAATAAATATTTTTAGTGAAACTAAAGAAAGAGCAAGTACGTTGCTTTGTAAGTATGTAATTATGACATGCATTTTACTCGGCTGAGACTTAATAAATAAATAAATACAAAGACGTTCGCACCGGAATTTGGAGTAACGCTCTGTGCATGATTCCGGTCGCAGAAATTTTGGTTTTCTGTTTATATGTACTTCTTATACAAGAAATTATTGAAATCTTCGTTTTCGGCAAAAGGACAAACGATAACTCGAACGCTCTCCAGTTGAAAAAAACAGGTGGTGGATCTACCAATTATCAGAGGCAAGTATTTTATTTTATTTTTTTTTATACCTTTACTTATATAGTCGGGACCCCTGGAAATCCCAAGGTGTCTTCTCTACCTTTTTTTTTTCTTTTTTTTTTTAATATGTTTACTTATATAGCCGGGGACCCCTGGAAATCCCAAGGTGTATTCTCTACTTTTTTTAAAAATATGTTTGCTTATATAGCAGGGTCAGAGACCCCTGGAAATCCCAAGGTGCCTTCTCTACCTTTCTTTCTTTTTTTTTTTTTTAATTTTTTAATACGAGTTATATAGCAGGGGGCCCCTGGAAATCCCAAGGTGTATTTTCTACTTTTTTTAAAAAATATGTTTGCTTATATAGCAGGGTCAGAGACCCCTGGAAATCCCAAGGTGTATTCTCTACTTTTTTTAAAAAAAAATGTTTACTTATATAGCAGGGTCAGAGACCCCTGGAAATCCAAGGTGTCTTCTCTACTTTTTTTTCTTTTTTTTTCTTACTGTAAAATATTTATAGGCTATGTTTTTTGAGGCATTTGTTTTTATTTACAATAGCAAAAAAAAAAAAAAAAAAAAAAATGTGAAAAAATATTCAACAAATAAATGTTACCAAAAGCAATATAATTTACTCTTCTTACTAGCTGGATGAGTATTTATGTTCTAACTTATTTTAAAGTGTTTATTTACATTGAAGCAAAAGTAGTATCAAGTCTGTTAGAACAAAATATAACGATCTTGTAATTGCCTCGACAACCGTTCAAAATTCGAAAAAATAAACAAAACATTGGCAGAAGCCCATCTAATGAATGTCGCCAGTCATGCTATCCGAGTGCGTAAAAAGTCATTTATCTTGCCTTTGGTAACTGTTATTTGTTGTATATTTATTTTTTCATCCACTTTTTCTCATATTTTTTAATAAATAAAACAAACTTGTATTATTCTCACGGATGTTTGCATCTAGGATGCTATTCTCTCAACGTTTCGAGCAATCTTCGGCCTTCTTTGTGTGTATCGTGTCAAATTAAGCTATCTTTGTGTCGAATTCGAGCATATTTACGGAATTTCGAACAGAACCCGTTATTAAATCCACGCAGGTGGATTGTTCTTGTTTAGTCAATCATGGATAGGTATAATTCTTAATATTTATTAATTATATACTTAGTATCTTTTAAAAGAGAATTCAACTTTCAATCTCCGGAAGACTGTCACAAAGAACTGGCTATAACTTAGCACATTTATCTTCTTTTTTTTTTAATTGTATTTTCACCATAAACAAGACACAGCGCCTCTTTGGTGTAGGAGGCTACTGTCTGGGACATAAAATACAGGAATACTATGTAGGGAGTTGAGCAACAAGATGTCTGTTTACATTACACTTGAACTTCTGCATGTCAGTACAGCCAAGGAAGCAGGAAGCCAGAAGGGAATTCCAAAGTCTAGCAGTCCTAGGGAAGAAACTATTAGAGTAGAGAGCTTTCTGGCATCTACGAGTCTCTGCTACCTGTCGGGTTTGTCGGGGGTATTTACGTCGAAAGGGTACAAGGGCTAGTAGTTCGTCAGAGCACCTACTAAACTTATAAAACATGCAGAGGGGGTGCAATATTTTGTCGATGGGACAGAGGTTGCAGCCTAGATGACAGTGCGGGACCTATTAGGTTGGCGACTCTCTTTTGAACCCTGTCTAAGAGTGAGAGACTAGTAGCAGATGCACCGGTTCAAATATGACAACAATACTCAATATATATGATCTTTTAGATGTGTAACTTATTATTTGAGGGTGGGGGATCACACGGAACAAGGCATATTGCCATTTGGAACGTAATGGGCTACTATTTCGGATCGTGTCTAACAGAGAAACATGAGGAGTTGAGCAGCGAGATGTCTGTTCATATTGCATTTAATTTTTTGTGAGTTAGTAATGTCAGGGAAGAAAGAAACAGGGATGGAATTCCAAAGTCTAGCAGTCTGAAGGAAGAAACTATTAGAGTAGAAATCTTCCCGGCATTCTAAGAGCTCAAAAATGAAGGAGTGTATTTTGCTGCTTGAAGGGTTAGTCGGGAGTATGTACGTCGAGGGGAGCACACTTGCTATGATTTCATTCGAGCACATTTTATTAAAATACTTCTAAAACAGAAACAAAGATGCAACATTGTGGTAATATGACGGGAGGTGAAAATGAGCTAACAGTGTGGATCCTATTTGATTTGAAACTTTTTGTAGGACCCTGTCTAAGAGGAAGAGATCACTGGTAGAAGAACCAATGCAGATATGGCAACAATACGCCAAGCATGGGTTAATTGTGGCTTTGAGAATATATCGGATACTCTATAATGTGAGAAATTTTCTAGCACGGTAAGGGGAGCCCAATTTCTTTGCAGCAGTGTATTTGTTCAAATTCATATTGCCTTCCAAACTTATATATATATATATATATATATATATATATATATATATATATATACATATATATATATATATATATATATATATATATATATATATATATATACACACACACACACATATATATATATATATATATATAATTTTACGTGATTTCGATACTATACATGCCAATGTTTTGGACAAATGATCAGTAAAAACCAAAAGTCCTTGTCAGACGACTGAATAGCACTCCAGTGTCACGACCATGTAAATTTGATTATATTAATAAAAAATATATTTTGTTCTCCTTTTATTGAGCGTTCTAAATAACCTCGTTAAATTCATGCGTTATCAGTCTTGACTACCTTTAACGTGTTATATATAGATATATATACATATGTACTTTTTATTTGTTTTACATAAGCATTAATATGTCACTACAAATTCATGCGCATGTTTCGGTCAGTCAGATACAAGTACCTAGAGATCTCTTCAGGCGATATTTCCTATATAAAAGTTTAGTCCGTAATAATAACAATAATAATAATAATAATAATAATAATAATAATAATAATAATAATAATACTAGAAGAAAATAAACATATGTGTAACGGACTATACACTTGTATGAACAATATATGTAGCGACATATTAATGCTCATGTATAGAAAATAAAACTATATCTGGAGAACTCTTGCATAAACCTCGTTAAACTTCATGTGCTGTTTTACCTCTGCAAAATATGAACCTAAAATTATATATATATATATATATATATATATATATATATATAACTACCAATATACAGTACTGTTTTGCTGCACCACAACTCATCAGTAGGCTAGACTAGCACCTGCCTAAAGCCAGGTGTGCAACTCGACCACTTAGACGATAGTCGATGCTCCTGTTACGCTATTCAGCTGCTGCTAAATAAGTATGTGAATAAGCAATGTTCATAACACAATATATATATATATATATATATATATATATATATATATATGTATGTATGTATTATATATATGTATTATATATACGTATTATATATGTATTATATATATATGTATTATATGTGTATTATATATATGTATTATATATATATATATGTATCATATATGTATTATATGTATTATATATATATGTATTATATATGTATTATATATACGTATTATATATGTATGTATTATATATATATGTATTATATATATATGTATTATATATATATGTATTATATATATGTATTATATATATATGTATTATATATATGTATTATATATATATATGTATAATATATATGTATGTATTATATATATATGTATATATATATATGTATTATATATATGTATTATATATATATATATGTATTATATATATATGTATTATATATATGTATAATATATATATGTATTGTATATATGTATTATATATATGTGTATTATATATATGTATTATATATATATGTATTATATATATGTATTTTATATATATATATATGTATTATATATATGTATTATATATATATGTATTTTATATATATATGTGTATTTTATATATATATGTATTTATATATATATGTATTATGTATATGTATTATATATTTATTATATATATGTATTATATACATATATGTATTATATATGTATTATATATATGTATTATATATGTATTATATATATGTATTATATATGTATTATATATATATATGTATTATATATGTATTATATATGTATAATATATATGTATTATATATGTATAATATATATGTATTATATATATGTATTATATATATGTATTATATATATGTATTATATATATGTATAATATATATGCATTATATATATGTATTATATATATTTATATGTATTATATATATGTATTATATATATGTATTATATATATGTATTATATGTACATATGTGTTATAAATATATATATATGTATTATATATATATGTATTATATATAAATTATATATATATGTATTATATATAAATCTATATATATATGTATTATATATATTATATATATATATGTATTATATATATATTATATATATGTATTATATATGTATTATATATACATTATATATATATGTATTATATATGTATTATATATTATATACATATATTATATATGTATTATCTATATATTATATATATATGTAATTTGTATGTATTATATCTATTATATATATACATGTATTATATATGTATTATATATATTATATATATATATGTATTATATATGTATTATATATGTATATATATATTATATATATATGTATTATATATTATATATATATTATATATATTATATATATATGTATTATATATATTATATATATTATATATATGTATTATATATATGTATATATATGTATTATATATATATGCATTATATATATGTATTAAATATATATATAATATATATATGTATATAATATATATAAATATATATAATATATATAAATATATATATAATAAATATAATTATATATAATATATATAAATATATATATAATACATATAAATATATATAATATATATAAATATATATATAATATATATAAATATATATATAATATATATAAATATATATATAATATATATAAATATATATATAATATATATAAATATATATATAATATATATATAAATATATATAATATATATAAATATATATATAATATATATAAATATATATAATATATATAAATATATATATAATATATATAAATATATAATATATATAAATATGTATATATAATATATATAAATGTATATATAATATGTAAATATATATAATATTATTTATATATATATATATATATATGATATATATAATATATATATAAATATATAATCTATATATGTAATATATATAATATATACACATATAAATATATATAATATATATAAATATATATAATATATATAATATATAATATATATAATACATACACATATAAATATATATAATATATATATAAATATATATATATATAAATATATATATAAATATATATTAATATATATACAAATATATATATAATATATATATAATATATATAAATATATGTAATATATATATATATAATATATATATATAAATATATATATAATATGTATATAATATATATAACTAGAATTTCTATAAATATATATAACATATATAATATGTATATAATATATATAATATCTATAAATATATATAATATATATAATGTATATAATATATATAATATCTATAAATATATATAATATGTATAATATATATAATATATATAACATCTATTATATCTATAAATATATGTAATATATATATATAAATATATATATAATATATATTATATATATAAATATTTATATAATATATATATAAATAATTATATCATATATATATGTAAATATATATATATATATATATATATATATATATATACATACATATATATATGCTGCTTTTGTAAGAAATTCCGAAACAAAATACAACGAGCGTTCATTCAAAAGTTGTAATTCATTTTTCATGACAATATATATGGCATTTCAAAACCAAATCTTTGTTTACCGCATTAAAAATAAAATAAAATAAAATAAACGCAACATTTAAATCGATGATGGAAACAGAATTCTATTTATGACATCTTAATCGATTTTTGAACAATTCATTTTGAAATGGTTAAAATCTTAATTTCATGAAAACAGTACTCGTTACGAAGCGAATAATGAGGATGAATCTCATCCAGTGATTTTAAATAGACACCAGACATTAATTCATCCCCGCGAAATGTATACAGCGCTTAGTATTTCACGCATCTGGTTTATTATTGCTTGACTTCATACATGTAACGAGAATGAGTGTGTCAAAGTATTTTGTATATATATGTATGTATATATATATATATATATATATATATATATATATATATATATATATATATATATTATAATTTCAACCTCGTTTTTTTTTTTGCTTAAATCATAACAAATTGTTTCAATCGAAAGGACAACAAAATTATCCTACCGATCTCTTCGAATAATTCCAGTAAAAACTTGATTTATCTGAAGAGATTGGTAGAATGATTTTGTTGTACTATCGATTGAAACAATTTGTTATTATTTAAGCAAAAAAACAAAAAACAAAAAAAAACCCGAAGTTGAAATAATATAAACATATTAAGCTATACTTAAGTATTTAGCACTATTAACATCAAAACTTGCTGCTATTGTTTCAAATGGTTTTAAATAACAGCAAGGAGAGACTTGATTTCAAACATTTCTCATGTTATATCTCCCCTCTTTTAGAAAGTAGGATTATGAATATCTCCAGTATCAAATAATACTTATACACTGTGAAATTTACTTTCTGGATGAAAAGCAAAGTAAGGAGATATAAAATATGATAAATATTTGGAATCAAGTTTCCCCTTGTTTTTATTTCAGATAAATTGAAACCATAGCAGTAAGTTTTAGTCTTCCTTCCGTCAATGCTAGAGGTTTTGGGGAAATATCAGATATTTTGTAATTCATATTCAAAACTAGGAAAACAATGATTATTATTAAAACATTTTATGGCTGTTAAAAGTGCCAAAATTAGGCTCTGGATGATGGATGATCTCCTTAATGTGTACATAGCCCACTACCAAATTCAGGTCATTTTCTTTTCGAACAAGCTTTCATTTATTAAATTCTTATCAATAGTTGCTGAGATTTGGAACTTATAAAATGACAAAAATAAGTGTTGTATCTATATATGTACGAATATATCTGTAGTTGTAGCCAAATTGAATATTGAAATGGCAATATCTTTGGTTCTATGGAAAGAAACTACATGAAAATTTGCATTATAATACTATTCTATGGTTAAAGTTTTTTGACAATTGGTAAAAAAGAAGCCATATATTCAAACAAAAAAAATATGCCGAAAGTTACCTACATTTATATATATATATATATATATATATATATATATATATATATATATATATATATTGTATATATATATTCTTAATATTTACTTCAAAAGTTCTCAGAGTGAATATTCATAAGGATGAAACGTGGAAAATTCTGTGTAGCTTAATTGCCGTATATATTATACACACACACACACACACACACACACACACATATATATATATATATATATATATATATATATATATATATATATATATATATATATATATATATATATATATATACATCTCCTGTGCGTCATGAGTAAGTTGCTGGAATCTGTGTTAAATAGAGAAGTAATCAACCATCTCAGCAAAAATAACCTTCTTAGTGACACACAATATGGTTTCCGTTCTGCTAGATCTACAGCAGATGTGCTTACAGTTATATCTCATAGGATTAGCGAATCTCTCGACAGAGGCAACCTTTCTAGGGCAATTGCTCGACATATCAAAGGCCTTTGATAGGGTATGGCGTAAAGGTTTACTTCACAAGATCTCCAGCTATGGTATAGCTGGAAATGTCTTCTCAATTATTAAATCATTTCTCTCTGATAGGTTCATAAGACTAGTAGTTGATGGGCAAAAATCAGAAGCTCACAGTATAAATGCTGGAGTCCCTCAGGGGTCCATCCTTGGCCCAACTCTTTTCCTGATCTACATTAATGATCTTCCAAATCACATCCTTATATCATTCGTAGACATTTTTGCTGACGACACTACCATCTATGGTAGCACATCTAAGACAGTAAACGACCAAGTTCTCTCCGATTCTCTCTCCTCTGATCTTGATCACGTTGTACAATGGGGAAAGGAGTGGCTGGTTACTTTTAATGCATCTAAAACCAAGCTTCTATCTTTACATCATCAACGTTCTGATCCCCATCTGGCATCAATTGAAATGAATGGCTCTCGTCTTGGGGAGGCCTCAAGTTTTGACAGGCTTCTGGGCTTGACCTTTACTCCTGATCTTAAATGGAATACGTACATCAAATCTGTTGCCAAGGCCGCTGGAAAAATGGTCGGATCCTTCTATCGATCCAGTAGATATCTCACCGCTGGTGCAATTCTCTATCTATATAAGAGCCAGATACGTCTAAGGATGGAATACTGTTGCCACCTATGGACAGGAGCTGCTAGAAAAGACTTGTCCTGCCTTGATAGGGTTCAAAATAGACTTCGTGGCCTGGTGGGAGATGTCTTTTTCTCTTCACTGCAACCTCTATCTCACAGAAGAGATGTTGTGAGTTTGTCTCTGCTTTATCGTTATTTTCATGGAAAGTGTTCGACTGAGCTTCAATCTATGGTCCCCCCTACCCAAACTTTCACAAGAAACACTAGACTAGCTGAAAACATTATCAATAATTTTCCCCAATCTTTATCTGTGCCTAAACCTAAACGTAGATTCCATGATCAAAGCTTCTTTCTTAGAACTGCATGCCTGTGGAATTGCCTTCCGTTTTTCTACTTTCCAGCTGTCTATAATATGGCTGTCTTCAAGTCCAACGTGAACAAGTTTCTGATGAGCCGTTCCATTTAAGTTAACAAATTTACCGAACTTCCATTATTATCGATTACTATATTGTCCTTTTGACTCTGTACACTCTTTAATCCTTATCCTTGAGTGGCCGATCGGCCTTGATAAGTGGTGACGCCTATGTAAAAAATACATATATATACATATATATATACATATATATATACATATATATATACACACATATATATACATATATATACACATATATATACATATATATGCACATATATATACATATATATACACATATATATACACATATATATACATATATATATACACATATATATACATACATATATACATATATATACATATATATATATATACATATATATATGTATATATATGTATATGTATGTATACGTACATATATATGTATATGTATATATATACATATATATACATATATATACATATACATATATATACATATACATATATATACATATATATACTTATACATATATATACATATACATATACATATACATATATATACATATACATATATATACATATATATACATATACATATATATATACATATACATATATATACATATATATGCATATATATATATACATATACATATATATACATATATATACATATATATACATATATATACATATACATATATATACACATATATATACATATACATATATATACATATATATACATGTACATATATATACATATATATACATATACATATATATACATATATATATATACATATACATATATATACATATATATACATATATATACATATATATACGTATGTATATATATATACATATATATATGCATATATATACATATATATATATACATACGTATATATATGTATATATATATATATATATATATATATATATATATATATATATATATATATGCAAGCGGTTGTAGCTAAGTTTGTATACTTGGGTAGCACATTAAGTATGTCCGGTGACCTGGGTGACGAGGTATCGTCACGGATCAGGAAAGCAATGATGTTTTTTGACAAGCATTTGTGGAACTGTCGTGGAATCTCGCCACCAACAAACAAGGTTTATGCCACATGCGTTCTCCCTGCTCTTCTCTATGCATGTGAGACTTGGACAACATACAGGAAGAATTTGAGACGTCTCGAGCGGTTTCACCAGGTGTGCCTACGGCGAATCTTAGGTGTGTGTTGGTAAATGTATATCAGTGATATTGAGGTTCTTGAACGGGCCCGATGTCTAAGCATTGAAACTTTTATTATCAAACATAGACTAAGATGGAGTGGTCATGTCAGACAGTCGACTTCGCAAACAACTCATTTATAGCGAGCTTGCCGAGAGAAGGCGTCTGGTTCAAAAATCTAAAATGAGGTTCAACGATTGCTTGAAGTCCACCTTGAAAAAATGTGAGATGGATGAGAATACCTGGATACTTTGGATCGTGGAGAAGGACCTTGCGGGTAGGTGTGGACAAGTTTGAGGCTGATCGAACCCAGAAGGAACGACTGAAGCGTGATATTCGGAAAGGGAACGTGCGAGAAGCAGTTGATGAGTTGGGGCCCCAAATTGATCTGGAGTGGGAGGCGTGAGGGAGATTATGTCTGAGCAGAGCTGGGCTGATAACCCACCAGACTGCTTATCAGCGCAATGGGCCACAAAACAGTCTTGTGTTGTCAGATCTAATTGTATCAACTGCAGGCAGACGTGCAAGACAGCAGGCGGTTTAAAACGGCATATGAATGTTCATAGAAGTGACCGTCAAGCACGTGCTGCTAGTGGCGCTCATGTCTGCACCATGTGTGCCAACGAATGTCAGAGTTTGGCTTTCGTGCGGCTCATCACTGATCTGTCTGCATGTTTCAATTTTTTTTCAATGTTTTCAATTTTCAATGCTATATCAAGTAATGGCAATATGCGAGAACGAATTTGCTGCCATCATATATATATATATATATATATATATATATATATATATATATATATATATATATATATATATGTGTGTGTGTGTGTGTGTATGTACGTTTATATACGTATAAATATATGTGTATATGGGTGTACATTTATATATATATATATATTATTCAGATCAATTCTTATGAGATTTAATTTTTGCAAACAAGTATATAACAATATAGCATTTGAAATATTTTCTGAATAACGATGATTGTATGATAGTATATATATATATATATATATATATATATATATATATACAGAGAGAGAGAGAGAGAGAGAGAGAGAGAGAGAGAGAGAGGAGACAAAGGAGAAACGGGGAAAGGCGAGAGAGAAAAGAAGGTTATCTAAATAAACAGAAAGAAAAGACAAAGTAAAAACATTAAATGTATATGAAATGTCTGTGTGCATATATATATATATAAACACACATACGCACACACAAACACGCATATATATATATATAGTTTATTTATTATACAAACTATTATTGATTGCATATGTACATACATGATCCAGTGGAGTCCCAATTCAAATATTACACTTCATCAGAACAAAAAAGAATCGATATTGAAAGGGGGGGTGTCAAAATTTAATTAGTTTTTTTAAAGATATTTGGGTGTGGTTTACGTTCTGGAAGAAAGTGGGGTGTATACTTTGTGAATGTGAGCATTAGGGGTTTTGGAGGGAGGTATAGTGAAAGAATAAAATAGGAGTGAGGTGGAGCGATTTCGTGTGGTTAAGCTGCCGTAGTGGGTGTGTGTTAGCATTCTTTAACTTGGCGGTTGTTTATTGGTCTTAGCTTTTGCATTGATTTAAAGTAATATTATACTCTTATTGTCTGTACTTCCCCATCTTAGGTTTTTATGTTTGTTTTTTTTTTCATTTTCGTATTGGCAAGTTTTGTTTATTTATTTATTCATTCATTTTTATATTCTTATTTATTTATTTATTTTTATTCTATTCATCGCGTTTTTTTATCCGTTCATTTGTTTCTAGTTTTCATATAATTTATTTATTTATTCATTTATAAGATATATGTCCATATGGTCAAATTAACAATTATTTGAACAGATACATGGCCGTTTTCATATGATTTAAATAAAGGTTGTGTACCGATGGTTATATTTTCTTCTCTACCGCGGTGTTTGAGGTAATTATCGTGGTAAAATCTTTTATATTTATATATAAACTTAATTTCGATGGTTGTCATTCTTTCATTTGGGTTGTTTATCCTGTCTCTAATACTAAAATGTGTATATATTTGATAGGTTTATATGCTTATGCTTACATAAATTATCGTTACAAAATGAATGTTCAATAATAGGACACACCTATCCGGATAGAAAAGGTTCTAGCCAGTTAAGCAGAGCAAATCATGGAAAAAAATTAAAGGATAAGTAGTCAAGTTACAAAGGAGCTTTATTACATTAACCTGTCAATAAGAATTAAAGAAAAAAAGGGGGGAAAGAAACCTCTTTAGGCTATAGCATTTCGAAGATAAATGCTTCTTATCAAAAAAGAAGAAAATATCGGCATTATAGTAAGAGTAACAAGACAGCACTGACTTTAAGAAAATATTGAGGAGGAGATAGTATAAAGATGAAGAAAAAGAAGGGCACAGAATGAGAGTTCAGAAAAGTTGAAAAATGGGGAAAGAAATAATAAGGAACTAGAAAAATGAATAATGAATATAAGATAAAGAGATTTAAAGAAAAATGAAAAAGAACAAGGGCAAAAGAAAAAGGAAAATAAAAAGTGAATAAAATATTAAAAGTAAATAAAGACAAGAAACCAGCTTAAGTCAATTATAGTAATTCGAATACGATAGGAGTACTCCCCCAAAATAGAACGACTCGAGTTAATATCCAAGACATTCAAAGGTAAAAAAAATTCTAAAGATGTGATCGAGTAAAGATATCAAAAACGGTTTCTTCACGGTTTTATTGGAGAGAATGTATCTAGGAGAGAGAGTATTTTCTGCGGAACGCCACCAGAAGCGATGAAAGGAAAATCAATGCTTCCGCTTTTTTATGTATTTCATACGGTTTTTCTGATGTTTGAAATTCGTTACTTTGATTACAATAATTTCATTTGTTATTTTGATTTCAATAATTTTATTTATATGCATATATTTATTATATATAAATTCGAATAAACTGTTATTTTTAAACTAAAAAAAATATTTTTTTCTAATTTCATAAGCATATATTTCTTATAAAATTTTAAATGAAATAAAAGCTTAATTTGTTAATTTTGCTACCAAAAGTGCACATAAAGACTTAGTGTGTTATGTTTATCTGTATAATTTTGTAAACTGTTATAGCAAAATTTTCAGTAATATCTTTTTCTGATATTTTGTTTGAATAAATCGCTCTACATTAAAAATACTAAAGAACAATAACAGTGAAGGAACAAATTTGCACAAAATTAAAAAGTATGTTAGCTGACTATAACCTGAGCATCAGTTTTCTACATCATTAAGTCATGTCTCATTCGCATGGCTTCCACCGAGATAACAAACGTAAAACTTAGCTTTCTATCACTCGAAAATATAATACGTCATATCCTCATGTTATTCAACTATTTTGTCTGCTGCGGTTTACCTCTGCTCTCTGCTTCAAATACACGTTACTCATTTCTGATTACAATTCTGTTTGCCCATTAAAGTTATCATGGCATGCACTAAAGGTGACCCTTGTCAAATTCCCGGCTAACCTAATCGCTACTGAGGAAGAGTTCTTACTATATATATATATACACACTAGCAAGAGTACCCGTCGATGACTGGGTTCAAAAACAGCCTACAGAAAATGAACTCTGATTTATGAAACTATGATAGGTTATGAAAAGGAATGGTTGTAAAGAGATAGCTTCGAATTTGGGGGTATCAAAACCAAAGCAAAATATGATGAAAGTAAAAATAAAATAGATAAACCCCATAATTTATTATACCATACCTGTTCACTCTGAAACACTTATCACAATATTCTGTGGATCTATATTCCAAAACCTTGTTAAACTTTGTGACATATTTCCATTCTATGGAGGTCAGGCACGGACGAACACCCCATAATTTTATTATACCATATTTCTTCAAACTGAAACATAATTATCAGAGCATACTTACGCAGATAGATATGAAAAGTCTTTATTAAAGTTTGTGCCTGTTTCCATTCTATGGAGGCCAGGCGCGAACGCAGACCCCACAATTTTATGATACCATCCTTATTTAAGTTAAAACATACTTATCAAAGTATTATTATGTACATCTATATCAAAAACACTTGTAAACGTTTTTTTTTAATTTTTACTTTTTTTATTTCCATACTTTGTGGACCAGGCGCGTACACAGACCCCACAATTTTAATGAATCATCATTATGCCAGATCAAACATACCCATTCCTGTGTCTTGATACATCTTCTATCATTATATGTGATCAGTTTTCTATAATAATCAAGCATATAGGAGCCTATTCATGACCAGACACACACACACACACACACACACACACACACACACACACACAGGCGTTCATCTTTATATATATATATATATATATATATATATATATATATATATATATATATATATATATAATCAAATCAAACTACACAGGCGGCAAAAAGCAAGTCCGCACTTGTAATTTATTTCAAGAACTGCAAATTTAAGCTAAATTTAATGTAACTGTTCGAACAAACGAACCTCATTTGATTAGCCTTTTATTCTTCTATAATTTCACCTGTTCATATTTGACTTTTAATTGAAATATTCTAGTGTTAACGTCAATTAAAAAAAAATAGCTTCAAATTGAGAAGGCAAAATACAGTCCACACAATGGAAAATTGTTATTTAAATGTAACTTTAGGACATTAATGCAACACAAATACAGCAGGAATACAATGAACTAGTTAATATTTAGTAGCATAACCCTTCTGCAATTTGACAGCCTGCAATCTTTTGGGAATTCCTTGAATTAGACTGCAGCAATACTTTGGGGAAAGGGCATCCCACTTTTCTTTGATTTTTCTCTTCTTCCAAATTTGAAATTTTATCTGTTGCTAAGTGTAATGCCATACGTTTTCGATAGGATTGAGGTCTGGAGATTGTGCATGCCAATCCAAACACGGAATATCATGCTTTTCAGGAACTTCTTGACATTGTCAGCTGTGTGAATTGGAGCATTATCCTGCATGAAGATGTGATTATCATCCAAATTCCGACCAAAGTAGGGTAGAAAATGCTCAGTCAACATATTATTGTACTTGGTCGATTAATTCGACCTTGCAAGTGAACTATAGGCGCTGGACCATTGGTACTAACCCCACACCAAAACTGAACTTCCACCACCTTGCAGCGTTGAAACTGAGCCCTTAGGATTAAATTTTTCGTCTTTCCTCCGACGGACGTACTGACTACCATCACTGTCTAGTCTATTGAACTTGCTTTCATCGCGAAAAAGCACTTTTGAACAATATGAAGAGTCATGATCTTTTAACAAGATTGCACTGTTGTTGGATTTGTGGATCCGTTCCAAATCTGTTTCTTAGGCTGCGGATCTTGATAGCATCCCTGCAAGAAGTAATTCCAGTATGACCAGATTTAGCGGCATCACGAATACTGTCGGTGTTTTGGTGCTTTTGCACAGTCTTTCTCACACATTTCAATCTGTGGCCGATTTCTCGATTGGATGAACTAGAAAGGTAGAGATTAATGAGCTCCTGACGATCACTAAGAGAAAGTCGTAGCATATGGACTAAATGTTACGTTGTATAACCTGGAACAGCAACAATTACGATCATAGATGCTTTGTTGTCTGTTGGTGGATATTTTCAACTGATTCAGGAGCGATAATTTAAGCTGGTTTTAAGCGAATTTGTTGCTGCGGATTTTCTTTTTGCCTCCTCAATTTAAAGTTATTTTTTTAAATTCACGTGAACACTAAGATAGTTCAATTAAAAGTCACATATGAACAGGTAAAATTATAGAGGAATGAAAGCCAAATCAAATGAGGTATAGTTTATTTAAACAGATACATAAAATTTTGCTTAAATTTGAAGTTTTTGAAGAAATTACAGGTGCGGACTTTCTTTTTTCCGGCACTGTATATATGAAACACCTTGTGTTACTTTCTTCATTAAAAGGAGAGGGAAATCGTGTAAAGAGCAAGCACGTACAAACAGCCGCATTTATGTCTAAGGAACTTCTGTATTTATTATTGAAAATACTACACTAATGGTGTAATGAAAATATACCGAATAAAAAAAAAAAACTATTCATGTGTTTTTCTTTTTATTTATATATTGTTTGGTATAATTTTGTACGTTCTTATGTTGATGCCTTCCCAGGAGGGCAATGTCAGATACAAGATCGGGTTTAAACACTCTGGGTTCGAGGAAAAATAAAGAAGTATACGGCATTTGTGCATTTTAGCCCTTCCCGGCAAATTTAGAAATACAAGTTCTTAACATTTCCCTTGCCGCAGACGGAGCTCCCCTAAAATGAAGACAATTAATCAGGGATGTTAAAATGTCCAAGTGCCAGTTCCATGAACAAAGTTTCTTTCTTAGAATTCTAGAACTGTCTGTCTATGGGACACAATGCCGTGGGGCTGCTTTCCGGTTGGATATAACATGTTGGTTTTAAAGTCTAATGTAAATAAGTTTTTGTTGAGCCGTCGTCTTAAATAATTAAACTCATCACGGTGTTGTCTTACTGTCTTCCTGACACTCATTAAACACTTGAGTGGCCTTTGAATCTTGATAAGCGATGACCCCTTCACCTCACCCACCTATTAAAAATAAAATAGTTATATTATTTGGCGACACGTGTAAGTGCAGCTGTACCGGAAACTCATCCTATTTGTATTGCAAACACAGCTCTAAACTTAAAGCAAATCACTATTTTTCGACTCTGATTTCATTCGTCGATGAAGGTGTTGGGCGAAGGGGGAGGACGCGTTTGTGTTTAAACGTTATGGACCGTTGATTAGTACCGATTATGAGCGGAAAACAATCTGACCTGACAGTGAAGGTAGTGTAACATGACCGTTACTTTTTAACTCTCGTTACAGTCCAAACCTCTCAGACCCACACGCTGTCTGGTACCGGCGCAAAAAAAAAAAAAAATAAATAAATAAAAATAAAAAAAAAAATAAAAAAGAAGAGAAACAAAAATCTGATTCGGTCGGCATTTTTTTTTTTTTTTAGAGCAAATGAAATGCATTTGACGTTTCTGAATTTTTGAGATGAGGATTGGTTATTCGTATTTTTTTGATTCATCGGAATACTGTTCTCACTTGTAGTGTAATTGTCACAACGTTTCGGTCGATACAACCTCCGCTCTTCTTCAGGTGTATCTTGTCGAACTTGGGAATGTTTCTGTCGAATTTATTACTCTTTATTTACTTCACGGGGGCAGCGTGCTCTTGTTCCGTCAGCCATGACTGGATAGAGGTCCTAAGTAATTCGCAATTGTATTTTTCGGTCGCCTATACTGAGGATTGAACCATCACCTTTCAGGAGAATATTACTTTTTACAATTGATTTTTTCAAGTACTCTAACCACTGCGCCACGGGTCCTGTGGAAATGCATTTATTCGTGGTTCTTCCAAAACAACGTATTTCATTATATTTCCAAAGTATTTTCTCACACACATATGTTTTTTAAAAGTTTCTGTCGCCCCCACATCCAGCGCTTTCTCACCCGCATTCACACGTCCACCTTGCCCGGTTCCAGGTTGTTTCTTTTTCAACCACGTACCGTCCTTTTTTCTCTGCTTTTCTTGTAACGCATGCTCACGTACACTTGTTAATTTTAATTTAATTGAGGGATGAATTTACAGTAAGTTTATATACGAAACAGATCCGCCACACAAAATTCTAAAATAATAGTTTTGGTAAAACCTCCAGAGAACGCTCTGTTTTACAGCTGTTATAAAAATGGAACGGAAATTTAAATTTCGTTTCGTTTTGAAAACAACCGTAAAACAGGGCGTTCACCGCAAGTTTTACCTACTTTTTATATATAAAAAAAAACGAAATAATTTAAATTTTAAACGAAAAAAGTCAATTTGGTATACCTTTTTTGTGTTTTTTTTTTCCCATAAATTCAACTCACCGCTTCCATTGGAATTGTCGACTTTTATAGGTTTACGGGCATGCTTACAACGAATAGACACCCTTAACCTAGTATAGACTAACAAAATTATATAGAAATCAGTTAGTTTCAACTTTTCAGGAAGTTATATAAAAATCCAAGGCATAATTTTTTTTTAATAAGCAGAAAAGTGTCAATTTTAGCCATTTTAATCCGAAAGGCATCCCTGGGGGGGACAACCGGAGTTTTCTCGGAAAATCCGTTCTGTTACTTTTTTTTTTACTTATATCATATTTAATGTTTGTGCAAAATTTCCAAAAATTCCAAGGCGTAGTTACTGAGAAAACTGCGGACAGACGAACGGACAACGGACAAGGGTGAATTTACAGGTCCATCCTCCTTTTGTTGAGGGACCAAAACGATCTAATAGAAAGGTAACAAACAAAAATAATATACGAACGTAGGTATTGACTGGGCTTGACTACCTTCTTGCCTAACAGGGATTATTCCATCCTTTTTCACTTTGGACTCAATTCACGGACCTAGCCGGATTTCTTATTAGTCTTCTCGACCGTGTCCTCCTTGCCACTTCTTGGTTGGTTTTAATGGAGGTAGTATTGGGTTCTCTTTTATCATTTTGTTGTTTAGATTTCTGGGAGTCACACGTCTCTGTAATATCTGGTTCCCCATTCGCTGGTATCTCATTTTGCACTTAATATGGCTGGTAAACCGGAGATAGTAATGTTTTTTTTTGTTTTGTTTTTTGATTTCAAATCTACCCTATTCTGTCGATACAGCTCTCTATTAACATAGATTGTTGTTTAGATTTCTGGGAGTCACACGTCTCTTTAATATCTTAATATCTGGTCCTCCATTCGCTTGTACCTCACTGATATGGCTGGTAGACCGGAGATGGAAATGGGGGTTTTCTGTTTGTTTATTTATTTATTTTTTGTGTGTGTTTAAAATTTTTTTTCTTTTTCAAACCTACTCTATTCTGTCGATACAGCTCTCTATTAACATAGTGTGACCTCTCATCCAATACAATGGCTTTCTTCCACTCTTTCAAACTTTTTACGTGTGGTCCTATTCGTACCACATCTCCGTGATGCAAAGATTGGAGTGGTTTTACATTGTAATTGAAGTACTGTTCTTGCTTCCTTCTCTCTCACTTAATCTTGTTTAAATTTTCTGGATAATTCTGATTTGTGTAGATTCCCTCGGAAGAAGTGTTTTTGTTCCTCTGGGCATCATTTTCTGTGCTCGTGATAACAGACCTTTAGCTGGCGTATTCCTGTTATCCAGCATCGATAGGTATAGATCAGCCTTATCACCCATCGCTTTCTGAGAAAGGTTCTTTGCCATCTTTACCGCAGATTCTACTTTTCAATTTGTCTTGCTATTGTAAGGACTGACATATGTGTGTATAAAACACCATTTTCTTGCAAAGGTTGAAAATTCCTGGCTATTGAAGTGGGGTCGATTATCAGTAACTAACTCATCTGGTATTCCATGTCGTGCAAAATGGTGTTTAAGTTTAGTAATCACCATCTTTGTCTGTGTAGTTAAAATATGATCAATTTCTCAGAAATTGCTCCTATAATCAATTGTGCAGAGATAGTCCTTGTCTGCAAACATAAAGAGATATACTCCTACTGTTGCTCAGGGTCACTCAGGAATCTCGTGGGCCATTAAGGGCTCTGCTGGATTGGTTATCTCATACTTTCTACGGGTGGGGAATTTTGAAACAGAGTCCCTGATGTCATTGTTCGCATTTGGCCAGTAGCAACATTCTCTCAATCCTTTGACCACTAAGTGTGTGGAATGTAATCTTTCTTTTAACACAGACTGCTGGATAGTTGGTACCACTACTCGGTTTCCCATGGAAATTACCCTGTCTTGTACTGTCATTTCATTCCGCATACTCACCTCTGGGTCAAGATGTACTTTGTCTTCTGGCCATCCTACCACAATACCCGCGGCAATATCTGCATACTTCTGTCTTCCTTTGTGGCTCAGCGCAATTCCAGCAATCTTCCCTTTGTCACAGGAATATATTCGGTTTCCTTGACATCGTCATCATCTATATATTCGCTATTCACTCTATGTATATATGTCTTTGATAATGTATCTGCAAGGAACATCTTTTTGCCAGGATGATACAGAACTATTACCTTGTACACTTTTAATCGCATCAACAAATTTTGCAGTTGCTTTGACCATTTTTTCAATTCTTTTTTTTTATTATTACTGTTTTCAATTGCTTATGATCGATCAGCACTGTGACCTGTTGATAAAACGTACATCGGTGAAACTGTTCACATGCGTGTACTACTGCTAACAGTTATTTTTCAATCTGTGCATATCTGGTCTCCTGTACCTTCTTGTAGCAATACAGCTCCTATGCCTTTTTCACTTGCATCACACTGAATGACCAACGTTTTTTTTTGTGTGATCATAGTATCTCTATATTGGTGCTTCACTCACCAGCTTAAAAAATGATTTTGCAAAAGCCTCTTCATGGATTTGCAATCATGTCCAAGCCACACTCTGCTTGTTAAATTTAGAATTAGGGCCATCACATCAGAGATATGAGGTAGAAACTTTGCTCCCAATAGTTTCACTCGTTTTATGTCTTTTGAACTGGGCATATCATTTATGACCTTTACTTTCTCATGGCTAGGATGTAATCCCTCACTGGTTATAATGTGCCTCAGAAATTATAGAGATGTTTGTCTCAGATTCATCTTTTCCGCGTTTAATCGCATCCCACGTTCACAACATCTCTGCAGCAGCTTCTGGAGCGTTATATCATGTTCCACCAGTGATTTCCCTTTTTCCACTACAAGAAAATCATCTGCTTTATTGAAAACTCCCTTCGAGTCAGCTACATTGTTATAGCACTGCTAAATAGTAATACCGGCCAACGAAACCTACCATATGGGGCAGTAAATGTTGTCAAACTACTAATGGCTTCTTCTAATTTTAGATGTCAAAATCTATCTCGCAGATAGAATTAGAGTCGAGAAGACTTTACCATACTTTGTGGACCAGGCGCGTACGCAGACCCCACAATTTTAATGAATCATCATTATGCCAGATTTAACATACCCATTCCTGTGTCTCGATACATCTTCTATCATTATATGTGATCAGTTTTTTGTAATAGTCAATCATATAGGAGCGTATTCGTGACCAGACACACACAGAGACTTTCAGCTTTATATTATAGATATATATAGGTAAACGCTCATTTTTCTTGACTAATACCGCTAATGCTCTTACCCTCAGTTACAGGTTAAATTACCTTCTTTTTTACGAGATTTTCTAATTCCGTTTTCACTTTGTCCTTAACTGCTACAGGTAGTTTCCGTTCTGCTGCAACATTTGGTGCTATGCTCGGATCCACCTCCAAGTGTACCTCTCCCGATAATTCACTCAGTAAGTCCTTAAATCAATCTCTAAATTCTGTTATGAGGCTTCCGGGGTGCTGCTGCTGACTTCGTCCATATGAGATACTTTGACAACCCTCTGCCATTATTGATTGTGATGAGTGCCATCTTCTGAATCGCATTAGCCCCAAATAGGGGGTGGAAATCATCCTTTGCAATAACAAACTTTACTGCATATTTCTGTCAAGTCTTTTGGGTTCATCATTTTCATCTGACACTTCCCTAATGGCTTCATTTCTGTCCCATTCTATATGACAAGAGTCTTATTTTTACCCCTCACATACTTATCATTCAATATATTGACCGATGCTCCACTATCAAGCTGAAAAAACAATGGGCTTTCTCTCCACCATAATCTCCGCCTTTATTACTTCTGGTCTTTTTCTTTTGTTGTGACCATGTCTACATGTCCGTAGTCCGAGCCACTGCTATTGTCATCCTGTTGTGTTTCGGCTCTACGGATATTCTTTTTTCTCGCGGATCTGCATTTAATAGCAAAGTGTTTTTTCCCCATTGCATTCAAAACATACCTGATGATTAAACGTCCGATCTTATACAGGTGTAACTTGTTCAACTCGGCTCTTTATTTAATCCATAGGGGTAGCATGTTCTCGTGCAGTGAGCTATAATCAGGCAGAAGTCATGAATTCGGGATTTTATTCTTAGCATCGTCGTTCACTACGGATTGAATCATAAATCTTCAGAAAAATGTCACTTACAAGTGTTATCTATTTCGCAATGTTCTGCAAGTAAAACTCAACATGTGATTAGTTGTTCAAATAATTCGTTATATCTTAAATTTTTTGCAAAGAGACATAAAAGTGGAGGAAAAAGGGGACATAAATGTGGAGTAAAAAGGGGACATAAAAGTGGCGTAAGAAGGGGACAGGAAAGTGGAGGAAAAAGGGGACATAAAAGTGGAGTAAGAACGGGACATAAATGTGGAGGAAGAAGAGGACATAAACGTGGAGTAAGAAGGAGACATAAAAGTGGAGTAAAAAGGAGACATAAAAGTGGAGTAAGAACGGGACATAAATGTGGAGTAAATAAGGGACATAAAAGTGGAGTAAGAAGGGGACAGGAAAGCGGAGTAAGAATGAGACATAAAAGTGAAGTAAGAAGACATAAGAGTGGAGGAAAAAGGAGACATAAACTTGGAATAAAAAGGGGACATAAAAGCGGAGTAAGAAGGGGGCATAAAAGTGGAGTAAGAAGGAGACATAAATGTAGAGCAAGAAGGGGACAGGAAAGTGGAGGAAGAAGAGGACATGACCGTGGAGAAAAAAGGGGACATAAAAGTGGAGTAAGAAGGGGACATAAAAGTGGAGTAAGAAGGGGACAGTTAGTGGGGGAAAAAGGGGATATAAAAGTGGAGTAAAAAGGGGACATAAATGTAGAGCAAGAAGTTGACAGGAAAGTGGAGTAAGAACGGGACATAAATGTGGAGTAAGAAGGGGACATAAAAGTGGAGTAAGAAGGGGACAGGAAAGTGGAGTAAGAAGGGGGCAGGAAAGTGAAGTAAGAAGGAGACATAAAAGTGGAGTAAAAATGGGTCATAAATGTGGAGTAAAAAGGGGACATAAATGTGGAGTAAAAAGGGACATAAAAGCGGAGTAAAAAGGGGACATAAATGTGGAGTAAGAAAGGGACATAAAAGTGGAGGAAAAAGGGACATAAAAGCTGAGTAAGAAGGAGACATAAAATTGAGTAAGAAGGAGACATAAAAGTGGAGTAAGAAGACATAAAAGTGGAGGAAAAGGGGACATAAACGTGGAGTAAACGGGAGCATAAATGTGGAGTAAGAAGGAGACATAAAAGTAGAATAAAAAGGGGACATAAAAGTGGAGCAAGAAGGGGACAGGAAAGTGGAGGAAAAAGGGACATAAAAGCGGAGTAAGAACGGGAACATAAAAGTGGAGTAAGAAGTGGGGTAAAATGGGACATAAACGTGGGGTGAAAGAGAACATAAACGTGGAGTAAGAAGGGACATATTGTGGAGTAAAAAGCAGACATATAGCGGAGTAAATAGGGGACATAAAAGTGGAGTAAAAAGTGGACATAAAAGTTCCGCAAAATGGAACATAAAAATCGTTAAACGCTCTTATATTTTGTGAATTCATTTTACACGTCATGGAATTTATTTTGTCAACAATTAATGTGATTTACAAAAGCATAAAACGAAAACATTGCAAATTCTTGGGGAGAATAAATAGTATTTGGATACTCTGGTATTATCGTCATACAAAATTTCTAGCCATCTCGAAAATACATAATCATGTGATGTTTTTATCTGTCTTTGGTAAATTATCTCTGCATCGGAATAAAAACATGAAGTACGCATTTTTTTTTTAGTATTACCATTCAGACTTGGGGTTAGTGGTAGGGTTTATGAAGAACATTTACTTATGACTTTAAACACTAACATCTTGAGGTGAATGTAAACGGGAATGTCCGTAGATGCCTGAAAGCCTTTTACTCTAATCATTTCTTCTGTCTGACACCTAGATTTTGGAACTCCCTTCCTGTTTTCTGCTTCGTGACCCACCAAAAGTTTACATGTAATGTAGAAGAGATATCTGCTTGCTCAACCCCACGGACCCCTGTTAAACACGATCCTAAATAGTAGTCCCTTAGTCCCCTACGTTCCACATTGCAATATGCTCGGCTTGGGGTGAAAAAAGAGTGAAAAGAAAGCGTAGAGCATTGTCCCACTCAGAAATGTGTAACAATATGGTTGCAAACGAATATAAAATTTTAATTTAATTTTAACTTAAAAAATCGCATAAAAACACGTAAGCTTATTTAACCTTATCACTTAATTCTGCCACTAACCCTAAGCCCGAGT
>NC_136511.1:54013500-54031000 GCF_053919585.1 Euprymna scolopes | reverse complement strand
CATTCTAGCACTGACCAGGCTTAACGATGGTTAACTTCGTTGATCTAACGGAGACCAGTGTGTCAGCGTGATACGTAAGTTAAATATGTTTGAATATCTCACGGGTAAAGACTCTAACACGTCTCTTGTGAATACCTCCCTAAATAAAACACTTATTATCGTTAACTCTCTTTCTTTACCTCTATCTCTCTTTTTTATTCTTTCTTTTTTTAAAAGATGAGAAAGAATGAAAGAATTAAAGAAAACTATAGAAAGAGAGAATGAAAGCGAGACAGAAAGAGAGTGAAGGATATTTAGCGATAACAGTTTTTGAAGAGAGAAAAGGGAAAGAAAGAAAAAAGAGAAAATAAAAACGGAAAGAGAAAGAGGGGCATAAAGATTTCTCTTTCTTTCCTTTTCTCTGTCTTTATCTCTTTGTCTTTATCGCTTTAAGGCTGGAATGACAAAATTGTCGCCATAGAAAAGACGACATGATTTCATTTCCGTTTGATAAAAACCGGTTTTCCTTTTCTGTTGAAGACCATCTACTTGTTGGCCAGTTGTGTGCAAATGACAAGAACAATAGGAGCCTTCCATCATGTCTGAAAATGACAGAATGATCAACGAGCTAGATCAGAGATGCGCTGCTGTACAACTCATGCTCACTACCGATCCAAGTTATGACAAGAGAACCGTTGGTAGCACCTGAAGATTGCCACGAATAACAGGGACGTGATCAGGGTGATTAAAACAAAGTTTCCGGCCACGGCTATGGTCTTTGGTGCAGTTTCAAGTTAGAGCCATATCATGCCACCTCACACCTTCGAATTCGGATTGAAAGTCAACATCAAAGTGTACCTGGATGTGCTGAAGAGTGTGGTGATACTCTAGTGTAATCAGGTGGCCGCAGGCAGACCCTAGATGTGGCAGCAAGACTCGGTGCCGACCCACGTCCAAAGAGATCCAGGCTTGACTTCGGAAGGAGTGCTACGACTTTGTACCTTTCTCTTGTTGGCCTTTCTCCTACCCCGACCTAAACCCTCTGCACTACTTGATGTTCGTCGAGAAAACCAGCAACATGACCTCCCACAACACCAAAACAAGCCTGATCGGCGTCATCTGCCGAGTATTCGCCGAATATTCGCCGAGCTCCCGCTGGCGCTTGTGGAAAAGGCATGCTCTCAGTTCCAGACCCGTATCGAGGCGGTGATTGAGGTTGAAGGCGTCTATATTGAGTAGATGTCAGCTCCACTACATACTCAAGTTCCCTGAATAGATTTTTTTCAATAATAGTTTTAAAATAAAGCAGTAGTGTTGTTTTATTTATGGTCACAACTTTTATTGTTCCACCCTGTATCTCTCCCCCCCTCTCTCTCTCTCTCTCTCTCTCTCTCTCTCTCTCTTTCTCTCTCTCCTTGTCCACCTTTTTCTCTTTCTTTCACTTTCTTTTCTCTCCCTCTCTTTATCTCTTTTTATCCTTTACCCACTCTCTCTCTCTCTCCCTCTCTCTCCGAAGCAAAATGTAGCAGATGTTCGAGAGCTTATAGGTCGCTACGAATGACGAAACATTGTAACCCTTAGATCAACAATTTGAATCAGCCTCACTGAATCTCGCATTTTTGTTCGAAGCTTTTGTGTACAACGCGGGCGATTCTTTGTCGCTCACTAAAAAAGGATTGGTTTAAAAAAAGATTGGTCCATTTAAATAGCACCTTTCCTGACAGTCCAACATTCAAACTCGCTGGTCTAACATTCACAAGTAGTATGAATTAATATGAAACGAACTCAGAGAACGAGAAATCCAAAAACCTTTAAAAGAATGCATCTTCAGAGATAAGATCCGCAAATACCAGCTATTTGCAAAACACATTCATTTCTTTATTTCCCCAAATATCTTTTATTGTATTTTGAAATACACGTTTCTTATTACATTTTCGTCTGTATTGTGCGTCTTTCTTCTTGCCGGCGTCGCCATATCTCTGTTCCCGTATATAATTAGAAAAACCCCAATAAAGTTTGTTTTTTTATGTATTTATGCTTCTTTGTCCATTTGTTTTAAACAATCAAACTATTTTAGATCTACGTGGAGAGATAATAAGAAAAGTCCATACAACGATCTCATTTAAGTAGATCAAAAAACATATTTTCGTTAGATGAGTGGTCTTGTAGATATATGTTCGCTTTCAGTCGTAATATTTTCTGCGATCTTGGTTTCGAATCTCATATTGCTGTAACATTCCAAGCTGATATTGATCATCATCGTAAACCTGTTTGTTTTAATAATAGATGTAACATATTTGATAAATATTAACCCTTAAAAGTCAAGGATACTTTAGAAATCCAGCAATGTGCTATTTTACGATGAAACAAAAATTTTTCTCTAAACACCTATTGAGTATATGATCTTAGATTAAACGTTCTAGTCATATGATACAATAAAGAGCTACTACATACACTTTTATGTGAATGTGAAGAAAGTTATATAAAATATATATTATATTTCTTTAAGTCTGTCTGTTTGTCTGTCTGTCCATTCAAGTCCCAAAAACTACTGTCCCGATCTGTCTGAAATTTTGTATGGACCTTTGTCATGATAAGTTGCAGCGAACAAAGTATTATCGTATCTGTTTGATATACAGTTATAGTCTAATACTATACGACATTTACTCGGAAACTACTGGTCCGATCTAGATTAAATTTTGCGAGTGCCTGTGATTGTTGGTTGGTTGGTTGTTCTTGTTTTACGGCATATCAACACTTTTCCGGTTATTTAATACCGAATCCAGTGATTTTCAAGAACATTTTTTTTTAATAGAATATATTCGTTTTTTCCAAGTCGGTTTCTATTTAACCCATAATTTGGACCCTAACAGGCACTACCACTCCGGGTCAGAGTGGACCTGGGAGCAATGGCAATTAAAGGGTGGCTCCACACTCTCCAAAGCCCGCAAATTGGGGCCTCACCATCGGATATAGTTTAAGGTCATATCCAGGACCGCAAGAGTCTTTGATATGAAAAGGTGCAGCAAACTAAGTATTACTGTATCCTTTCAGTGTACAGTTGGGGATTAATAGGGATTATTATTTAATGCAAAATGATCACACATTTAAACATATATAACTATTAGGTTGATATAAAGCACTCATTCTGAATCAACGGTTCATAACTTTTACCCGTTTTTAAGATGCAAACGTCTAGTATATAGTATGTGCACGGGCTTGTTCGTGGGTGTAGTTTTTCAATGCTCGGTTTTACACAAAGTCGCAATACTTATTCGCATGTCACGAACTCATGAAACTTTCTTATTCCCTTTCGAAATATTTGACAGCTTCGAAAGTACATAATAGATATCGTTTTCATATTTTCGCGGCGATCGCGATAAAATAATGTAACAAAAAATCGTTCAAAATATCACTTAAAAGCAAATATTTTCATTTAAAAACAAAAAAATTAATTTAAATACTTAAGAAAATTAAAATAAAAACAAAGTTATTATCAAAATAAAAACAAAACACTAATTTAAATACTCAGGAAAATTAAAATACAAAGTTATTATCAAAATAAAAACAAAACACTAATTTAAATACTCAAGAAAATTAAAAAAACAACATTATAACTTAACACTATAATTGGAATACCGTCAGGATCAGTTGCTTTACTGGAATCAAGATTCTTGATTAGCTTGGCGACCTCACGCACAGATATTTGTATGTTGCATAGCGTGTTGTCTGTTATAGGAGGGAATATGGGGAGTTGATGGCCTTCGTCGCACAGGGTAGAATTTGCCGCAAAGTTTTTGGCAAATAGTTTGGCCTTGTCGGATGTTGTCGAGATTACCTCTGGTCCATTGATAATGGTTGGGATAGAACGCACGTTTCTGTTCAGGATCCTATTTGCTATTTGCCAGAACTGGTGGGAACCAAGCCGCTGCTCAGCTACTTTGGATTTAACGGATTGAGCATATAGTTCTCTTGCATTTTTTATTACTCTTTTACAGTGGTTGCTGGCGGTCCTGAAAACAGCATTAGTTTCAGTGCATCTATTACGTTGGTAGCTACGGAAAAAGTGATTTCTGTGTGCGATGGCAGCAGCACATTCAGGAGAGAACCATGGCTAGCTGTTAGGTTTTTGTTGGAATTTTTTAGAGGGTATGAATTGGTCTATGCCTACAAGTAACCATTCAGTCAGGTCTGATACTATTAAGGACACATCCTTTTTAAACATGGAATGGAGAGGTAGATCAGATATGAATGTACGGAAGCTATCCCAGTCCGCCATAGAGTATCGGTATACAGTACAGTGGAGAGGCACGACTGTAGATTTATTATATTTCATTTTTATCTTAACTGATACGACGCAATGGTCGGATGATCCCAGAGGAGATAGAGCGGAACATGAGCATAGCTCAGGGGAAGTGGATAGAAAAAGGTCTAGAAGGGTTGCGTACTGACCGGTAGTATCGGGCACACAGGTGGGCTCGCGGACAATCTGAGTGAGGTCATAGGCAATGGCAAAATCATGACAGAACCTCCCCTCCTCATCAGTCTTATTTTAGTGGGCCAGCCATTCCACATTATGGACATTGAAGTCACCGCAAATGTGAATGTTAGCCGAGGGATGAGCAGACAGGATGTTGTCAATTTTCTCTGATATACTCTTAAAGACAATAACCCCGCTGTTGTGGGGGCGATAGAGGGCAAATATAAATGCGGCGGTGTAAGCAAGTGCCACCCGGAAGTACATATAAGGTAGATTAGGGTGTTCTCTGGAGATACCCCTGCCACATGGGAAGCCATCTTTAATGTAGGCACACATTCCATTCGCGTGGCGATCTTGGGGGTCAGATTTAGATGTTAGAGTATCCTTTAATTATGAACTAATCTAGGGAGGTGGTCGGCCCTATTCCAGTTTCGCTTAGAAAGAATATGTCAGGTTTCGTCTCCTGTAATTGGGTTTCAACCTCTGGAAGGTTAGAACGTAGACCCCTGAGGTTGGAGAAGGAGACATGGTAGTAGGGATCTACGTAGGAGGATGGGGTTCTAGGTTTATTCGTGTTTTCTTTTTTGAGATATTTCATGTTGAGGATTTTGGGATTTGTGGAACAGGTCAGCATACTTGGTTAGAGCAGAACAGAGAAGGAAAGTAAGAGAGGAAAGACGGGAAATTTTTTTGTAGCACATGATAAGGTAAAGCCGTAACAATTACCCACTAGTATGGCATCGAGAGGCCCCACCAGAGACTACTGCATGGTCCAGAATCCATTCACCAAATGACAATACAGCAGCCCCAGTACTTTGCACCTGCTGATAGGACAGCCTCCTTAGTGGTTATTCTAAGGTTCGGGTCCCTGACTATCAGACGGTTAACGTCAGCCCAGATAAAACGTTTACCTCCAGCACCCTTACTAGTGACGTGACCGCTAGGATAGACATAGAGACAGAAAGTTTCCGACATCTCAGACTACTGTCCACGAAGTACTACCGACCTAGGAAGCAGCTTTTTCTTCACCCTTTGTCAGAAACATCACCCATTAGAAATGAGGAATGAGGAACAAAAAAGGAGAAGCGAGAGTTACTGGAGCTGCCGATAACACATCCACTGCATTATCTACTCTCCATTAAAAAAAAAATGAAAAACAATAGTAAGAGGGACTTATTTATATCTACTTAGTAGAAGTCCTTTGCCCATTCCCAGTTTAGAATAGAATTTGAAGATAGTCTCCCCTCCCATATTAATCCGTGGAAGTTTTTTTTTTGCTTTAGGTACTTTGCGATAGAACCTTCGAGATTCACCTTATAATTACGTTTCAATAATGTAACTTTTGAAGTCGGCTCATGTTTGTAGATTTGGGGCATCTTATTTAAAGGCTGGTTTAGGGTAATACCAGGCCTATTTAACAAAAAAAGTTTAAATCACGAGTAATAATTTTTAGTAAGACTGCAATAAGAGAACAAAGATAAATAAATAATATATATATAAATATATATATATATTTAATACACAAAAATTGGCAAAATTAACACAAGATACATTTCAACAGTTATGAATAAAGATTTTAACTTAGCTCTGAAGGCACCGACCCTTTCTTCCGAGGTCATCTAGAAAACTGACTAGTAGCTAGCAGACCTGGGTTGTTCTGGTACTTAAGGGGTATGGTGGGTGTGGGGGTTAAATGCTTTTAACTTTTTTTCTTTTTAATTATTTTTATATATATATTATTAGTTTATAAGTCTTATATTTTTATATTGATTTTTCCCATAATCCTTTGCATTTTCATCCCTTTACTCTACCGTCCGTTTATCCTGATTCACTTAAAACTTTTTCTATATTTTATTCCTTATAATTTATGCCCTCACCTTTATCTTATTATAGTATTATTTCTATTAATTAATACTTCATTTAAATCCTGTTATAATTACAGATATCCCTTATATAATACCCCGACACAGCATAAAACCCCTATTTCAAGTAAACCCTTTCAATAGCTATAGCCCATTAATACATCTGATTAAATAAGCATCTTCTTTCTATTCAGTTACCCTAATATTCTCCCCCGAGAGTTTGATCACACATATTCTACACATATATTAAACCCACCATGGCAGACATGCTATTCACGTACCTTCATTATATAATAAACGCTATACTCTTCCCCCTATATCATTGAGATTAATTTCGTTCTCCCACCCCCAAACAGTCTCAATATTTTATCTTTCACTGCACAATTATTTCGTTTCTAATCTATCGCTAGACGTCACACTCCTATTACGTTTCCTATCATCTTCGCTCTTCTTCTGATGAGAATAATTAGGCTTTGAAATAACATGGTACCAATATTTCTTACATCAATTAGGGACGTAAGATAAGTATCACCCTTATTGAATAATATGAATAAATCTGTATACATCAATACATATTTTTATATTATCATGTTCTTATTTTGTTAATACTTTATATAAACTTCGAAACAATTTGTTGAGCTTTGCATTATCCCGATAAGTCTCTTAAAGAATCGATATTATTCTTAACTTTTAACTCCTCTCTCTCTCTCTCTCTCTCTCTCTCTCTCTATATATATATATATATATATATATATATATATATATATATATATATATATATATATATATATATATTTGTTGCAATATTTTTGGATCCATCGAAATAAAGACGCACGCTGGGCCCATAACATCTAGAAGTGTAAGCCATGTTTAGTTTCAGAACAGTTTCCGATGGTTCGTTGTTCTAAACAAGTCTTGAGAGGTGACTGGTTTGCAGTAGACAGAACAGTTTCCGATGGTTCGTTGTTACACACAAGTCCTGAGAAGTGACTTGTTTGCAGTAGACAGTTCCACAGAGCAAAATATTCTTACCGTGTCGAGACGGAAAAAACATACGAAATTGCTACAGAAAAGGTTTAATATTTATGGAGCAATTCTGGTTTCTGATTGGTTGGTAGCAGAACGAGAATTGATTCTATTCGTCAGTTCCTAGCAGCATCGTTTATAAATAGAATCGCCCGACTGTGTCGGATCATACCCCACTAAGATTAAAAAATATAGCAACATATATATATATATATATATATATATATAATGCGAACATGAAAAGTAATATGGTTAAGATTAAGCTAAGAAAAGTAAAAGGACTAATTGTTAAAACTGGAAAGGAAAAAGACAAAATATTCTAGTAAAAAATATAATAAATTTACAACGTAAAATATTGCAACATTAACCATTTTTTTTAAATTCAATTTTACATTATATATAAATCCTTCATGGTGCAATATTTTAAGTCATAAATTCATTATAGTTTTTACTAGAATATCTTGTCTCTTTCTTTTCCAGTTCTAACGACTAGTTCTTTTACTTTTCTTAGCTTAATCTTACCCATATTACTTTTCATGCTAGCATTTTTCTATGTAATCCATGATTTTCGCTTTGAAATAATATTTTCTTTTTCGTGTTTAATATTATACGCATCGTCAACAATCCACCAAAAATTATTACCAACTTCTTAAATTGACTAAATAAAAAAATGAAATAAAAGACGTAATTAAGTAAATAAACAGAAAGGGACAAACAAGAGAAACCGAATTAGTGGGCAACGTCGTAAGCGAAATATCAGCCCTAACATGGCAAGAGCATCGCTTTTCTTAACTCTCTCTTTATGACCCAAATAAGATGGCATGTGAGCGACATTCCCGCCATGATTTATGAAGGTGTCCACTTTGAAAAAGTTGCTATGGTAACCATCAGCCAATCAGAAGAAACTGTCTCTTACGTTTATTACTAATCCTGGGGGCTTTTGAACACCAGTAATTTTATTATAACTTTCGCGTTAATAAACAAAAATTTAAAATTTTTATTTCAAAATATAGCTAAGAAGGTGACCTATGAACTGTAAAACTTTGAAATTGGTCGCAAAATGAGTGAGCAGTGAAGGTTTAAAGCAGTTCTAAATGAGTAAAACTAATACAATATTCAAACACTACCGTATTTTAATGATATATAATGATGTTAGCTGATATATTTTTTCATACAACAATACTCAACCCTCGCCATTCATAGGCAATTATTTTTTCTGTAGTCTACATCTTCAGAAGAGCTAGATAGACTAATTTTTCAGGTTTAGATTGAAATCGGATAAGTATTTGATTGTATGATTCTATCCAATACGCTATCCTCACAAGCCAGAAGACAAGGAAATCTCACTCTTTGTAAACTATATAAACTTACTGTTGTAGACCCGTGCTAGGGATTTCAAATGAAAGAAACCACAAGTAGTGTAAAGTGTATAAATATAATATGCATTTATCATAAAGAATACGGGGGCCACTAAAGTGGTATGAGAGGAACGTGTTCGTAGCATGCGGTTAAACATGGCATGAATGTTTCCATTTAGTCTCTGAACCCAGTGGTATTCATAGAACTGGTTAATTCCACTTCGTACTCAAATAGGGATGATTTGTACCCCACAACACCCCCTCCCCAGCTTTTCATTCCTCTGGGATGATCGTATAGCTCTTTTTCCTGGGGTTGATCTCTATCGGGTCGGTCATTTTCCTTTTCTTGGAGGACAGACGTTGTCCGGCTGCTGCTGGTGTTACCAAGTCGAACGTGTCATATATCTGGTCCATTACTTCTTCTTGTTCAGCAGGAGGTTGTCTTTTGTCATCAGTTATACGTTTCCGAATTTGGTTTAAATGTTTCTTGTGCGTAAATCTTGGACCTTCGATAATGTAGACCATCTGCCTGACTCTTTTTCTGGACCTTTCCTAGTTCCCACATCGTACTATCATTTTTGTGTACCTGGAAAAATACCTGCTCACACAGTAAATATCTCTTTTTAGGAACTATAGTATTTAGCGGTTTCACCTGTTCTGGTATAAGTTCCTCGAAGACTGGCCTAATTTTTCTCGCAAACATTAACTCTGCCGGCGACATCTTCGCTGGAGCGCTTTCATTTGGCGTAATTCGGTAAACTTGTAAAAACTGTTGTACTGCCTTTTCTGAGGGCGTTCCTTTAGCCTTCTCCAGGGCTCTTTTCAACCTGTCTACAAACCTCTCTGTCTAACTGTTCGACCGGGGATGATAGGTTGGCGTCATTATGTGATTAACCTGGAAATTCTCGCAGAAGCTTTTAAAATCTGCTGAAGTGAATTGTGTGCCATTGTCGAACACTAGACAATCAACCTCACCAAACCTAGTGAACAATTCGTAAAGAGCACTGATTGTAAAATCCGTTGTTGGACTTTTACATCGAAATACCTCAGGCCTTTTTGAAGAACTGTCTACCACTATTAAATAATAGTTTCAATCCAGTAGGCCTGCGTAATCCACGTGTATTCCGGGCTAAATTGTATTGGGCGTGTTTTTGCAGCCAATGCGCATCCCTTACACGAATTTACCGTATCTTCTATATCAGTGTCCATATTCTTTCAGTAAACGTAGGCCCTCATGAGGCTCTTCATTCACGTAGCCCCAGGGCGCCCTGTATAGAAATAGAATTTTCTTTTGTAGTGTAGATGGGATTACTACTCTTTCTCTGTACAACAGTAGCTCATTGCACATAGAATAAGTTTCCGCCACCGATTCATCCGATTGAATTTTTTGTTTCATTTCTTTGATGATTTTTGATGAAAATATCTTCTTCAGCCTCCCTTATTATATCTTCCAAAACTACTGGTAGTTCCTTGATCGTATTACATAGTATTTGTGTATAGTCCTTTTCACTTTGTAGTGACGCTATTACTGTGTCTTCTAGTGGTTCCCTTGATTTAGGGATTAATCGCGACAATCCGTCTGCGTGACTTCATTCGCAGATGTAACAAATTCCATACTGAAATCGTAATTCAGTAGAATGTTCCCCCATCTTTGCAGTCCGTTGGCTGTGTAAGTTGGCAAATCTTTTTAGAGCCAAAGATGGTTATAAGCGGTTTATGGTTAGTTTGCAATGTAAATTTACGACCGTGTAAAAATCGGTGGAATTTTGTAACACCGAATATGATCCTCAGTGCTTCCTTTTCGATTTGGGAGTAATTCTTTTGGGCAGGAAGTAAAGTTCTTGACGCATGGGCGATCGGCTTAGTGGACCCATCAGGAATCTTGCGTAGAATGCACACCCCAATCCCATAAGAACTTGAGTCAGTTGCGACAATAATCTCTTGTTTTGGATTGAAATGAGTCAAGGATAAATCTGATGTTAATACATCTTTCAATTTCTTAAACGCTGCCATGCACTCAGGCGTCCATTTTTTACATTTTTTAATAGTACATTCAATGGCGCACGCAATTCATGCATGTTCTTAATGGACGTTTGATAATAGTTCGCGAGCCCTAAAAAAAACTCTGCAATGTAGTTACATTAATAGGCTCTGGCATGTCTTTTATAGCTGTGAACCTGTCTGGATCGGGTTTCCTCCCGTCCTTATCTATTATATGACCCAGGTATTTAATCCGTTCAAAAAAAAATCGCATTTTGCACCCTTCAATGTGAATGCGTATTCTTTTATTCTGTCAAACACTTGAAATACATGATCTCTATGTTGTTCAACATGTTGACTGCGCATAAGAGTATCGTCCAAATAGCCTATTGCGAAATTCAAACCGCTTAGCAAAGTATCTACTACCTCTTGCTACTTTTATACCAAATACTAATCTATTGAATTTATAAAGTCCTTTATGCGTTGAGATACACAAAAGTTTCGAGCTATCTTCCTCTACTGGTATTTGTAGGTACGCCTCGCTTGAGTCTATTTTGGAAAAATATTTTCCGTCATTTAACTTAGGGAATATTTCGTATGGGTTTGTTAGTGGGTAGTGATGATTCTTGAGCGAAAAGTCCGCGCAAACCCTATTCTCCTTAGATTTTTTTCACGTATACGGTGGGGGCTGCCCACTCACTATAGTTAATAGGGGTTTAAATCCCAGTGTTAACTAGTCTTTCCAATTCTTTTTCAATTTTTTCCCTCGAAGCGAACGGTACGCTCCATGGCTTTTTGAATATTGGTTTTGTTTCTTCCAGCAATTCGAATCTCGCCTTTGTTTTTGTGCAGCATCCAAGCTTTTCCGATAAAACACTTGGGAAGGATTATTTAAGATCTTTTTTGAGTTCGTCGGCTTCGGCCGTTAGGTTTTCGACTTTGTGACAAAAATCACTCATTGGCGAGTCCCATAATTCAAATTCCTGAATCCAATCGGTCCCGAATAAGTTCGTTGCGTTCTTTAGAACGAAACCCTATAGTATTTTTGTCGTATTTTTTAGTGACACATTAATAACAACCTCACCCTCAAAATTTATTTTTTCACCAGTTACCGATCTTGCAACTTTATTCATCTTTGCCATCGTGGACTTTTCTATTCGCTTCCACGTGTGAAAATTTAAAATTGATAAATCTAACCCTGAATCGAGATGCAGTTTTATTTCGTTATTTCTGATTCTCACCGTAACATATTTCCTTATGTTCTCTGTTAGTGAAGGGTCCATTTTTTGCTGGTTTTACGTAGCTCTTTTTTGCCACCTTTGCTCTGCAATATGAGGCCTTGTGCCCTGCTCGCTTGCATAGGTTTTCTTTGGTACTGACATGCATTGTACCCATGAGGTTCTCCACATTTGCTACAAGAGGTCCTAGGATTTTGTCTATCCTGATAATTTTGTGAACGGTTCTTTTATCCTCTTCGTTGGTAATTACTGGCGGGCGGGTGTCCTTTATTTTTGAAGCGTATTTTTTAATGTGCATCCCTTACACTGCTTCCTCTATGTTTCGGGAATCTTGCTTCATTGAACCGAAGGCTGACAATTTTCAGCCAGTTTCTGAAGCGTCAAATCAGGTTCTAATTCCAATTTATTTAGAGCACGACGTCTTATATCGGCGTCTTTTGTGGATATTAAACCTTGTGTGATTATAAAGCATTTGAAATTGTCCGCCGTTAATGACGACAATTTGAAATCGTCACAGTGCCTACTATTTATAGACGCAAATGTTGTATAGTCCCAACTCTCCTTACGTGTAAGATTCATACATTTCCATCTTTTATGAAAAAGGCTTCTTTTTGAACAGTATAACTTCATTAACAGTTTGACTGCCTCGTCAAATGACAATTCGTTGGTAAAATATAGTCCACGAATTTGTTATGTTCGGATGTACAAATCCATTTTTTATCTGACTGGATTTGTTGCTCTAAATGTAATTTTTTCAATTCCAATATTTGTTCGTTCATTTCTTTCTTTTCTCTTCCTAGTTCTTCTTCGAGATATTTTATTAAATTTAACTGTTTGTCTTCGTTTTGTTTCTATATTGCCAATTGTTTCTCTTGTTTTGTTTCTGTATTGCCAATTGTTTCCCTTCGTTTTGTTTCTATATTGCCAATTGTTCCTCTTCGTTTTGTTTCTATATTGCCAATTGTTTCTCTTCGTTTTGTTTCTATATTGCCAATTGTTCCTCTTCGTTTTGTTTCTATATTGCCAATTGTTGCTCTTGTTTTGTTACTATATTGCCAATTGTTTCCCTTCGTTTTGTTTCTATATTGCCAATTGTTCCTCTTCGTTTTGTTTCTATATTGCCAATTGTTTCCCTTCGTTTTGTTTCTATATTGCCAATTGTTTCTCTTGTTTTGTTACTATATTGCCAATTGTTTCCCTTCGTTTTGTTTCTATATTGTCAATTGTTCCTCTTCGTTTTGTTTCTATATTGCCAATTGTTCCTCTTCGTTTTGTTTCTATATTGCCAATTGTTTCTCTTCGTTTTCTTTCTATATTGCACATTGTTCCTCTTGTTTTTTTTCTATATTGCCAATTGTTTCTCTTCGTTTTGTTTCTATATTGCCAATTGTTTCCCTTCGTTTTGTTTCTATATTGCCAATTGTTCCTCTTCGTTTTGTTTCTATATTGCCAATTGATTCCCTTCGTTTTGTTTCTATATTGCCAATTGTTCCTCTTCGATTTGTTTCTATATTGCCAATTGTTTCTCTTCGTTTTGTTTCTATATTGCCAATTGTTCCTCTTCGTTTTGTTTCTATATTGCCAATTGTTTCTCTTCGTTTTGTTTCTATATTGCCAATTGTTTCCCTTCGTTTTGTTTCTATATTGCCAATTGTTCCTCTTCGTTTTGTTGCTATATTGCAAATTGTTCCTCTTCGTTTTGTTTCTATATTGCTAATTGTTTCTCTTCGTTTTGTTTCTATATTGCCAATTGTTCCTCTTCGTTTTGTTTTTATATTGCAAATTGTTCCTCTTCGTTTTGTTTCTATATTGTCAATTGTTTCCCTTCGTTTTGTTTCTATATTGCCAATTGTTCCTCTTCGTTTTGTTTCTATATTGCCAATTGTTCCTCTTCGTTTTGTTTCTATATTGCCAATTGTTCCTCTTCGTTTTGTTTCTATATTGCCAATTGTTTCCCTTCGTTTTGTTTCTATATTGCCAATTGTTTCTCTTCGTTTGGTTTCTATATTGCCAATTGTTCCTCTTCGTTTTGTTTCTATATTGCCAATTGTTTCTCTTCGTTTTGTTTCTATATTGCCAATTGTTCCTCTTCGTTTTGTTTCTATATTGCCAATTGTTCCTCTTCGTTTTGTTTCTATATTGCCAATTGTTTCTCTTCGTTTTGTTTCTATATTGCCAATTGTTGCCCTTCGTTTTGTTTCTATATTGCCAATTGTTCCTCTTCGTTTTGTTTCTATATTGCCAATTGTTCCTCTTCGTTTTGTTTCTATATTGCCAATTGTTTCTCTTCGTTTTGTTTCTATATTGCCAATTGTTCCTCTTCGTTTTGTTTCTATATTGCCAATTGTTCCTCTTTGTTTTGTTTCTATATTGCCAATTGTTCCTCTTCATTTTGTTTCTATATTGCCAATTGTTTCTCTTCGTTTTGTTTCTATATTGCCAATTGTTTCCCTTCGTTTTGTTTCTATATTGCCAATTGTTTCTCTTCATTTTGTTTCTATATTGCCAATTGTTTCTCTTCGTTTTGTTTCTATATTGCCAATTGTTCCTCTTCGTTTTGTTTCTATATTGCCAATTGTTCCTCTTCGTTTTGTTTCTATATTGCCAATTGTTGCCCTTCGTTTTGTTTCTATATTGCCAATTGTTCCTCTTCGTTTTGTTTCTATATTGCCAATTGTTCCTCTTCGTTTTGTTTCTATATTGCCAATTGTTTCTCTTCGTTTTGTTTCTATATTGCCAATTGTTTCTCTTGTTTTGTTACTATATTGCCAATTGTTTCTCTTCGTTTTGTTTCTATATTGCCAATTGTTTCCCTTCGTTTTGTTTCTATATTGCCAATGAGAAACAATTGGCAATATAGAAACAAAACGAAGAGAAATAATTGGCAATACAGAAACGAAACGAAGAGTGAAGAGTGAAAAGTTTATTTTAATCAGATTAAACTCCGACTTCTTTTTTAATTTGTGCAAATACTCGCTTTAGCCAATAAAATAAAATATATAATTTACTTTTGCGGGAGTTTTTTTTTCTTTTCCCAACGCTAATGCCTATTAACCATAAGTCGTATTAGCAACACATGCTTTTTTTTGTACTTACTGAAAACTTTGTCTCGTTAATTCATTAATAATAATTCTCCACGCAATTCGGCCTTTGAGTTCTGTTTAAGCTCGTTGTTTACGTTTTAGTAGCCTTTTTAACAGCAAGATAAGGCTTTTTGACGACGTCTTTGTAAAATCCTTTTTTCAGCAAGAATTGTTATCCTTTTTCCGAAATGTTCTTTATCCCGTATTTGTGAATTTTTACGCTCGAATGTTGGCTTATTCCCCACGTAGACAAGTAGTTTTTTCCCGTTCTTTACCGAACTTTTGAAAAGTAAATACTTTTGAAGTTTCGAATTTCCCCCCGAGTGTAGGAAAAAATTATTTAGAATATCCGCGTGTGTTCTTTTTTCTTGAATCCTTTTGGTCATCAAATGCTGTTTTTCCATGGCTGTTTTTTTTTTTTTAGAGTGAATTCGTTGCCCGAATATTCGTCATTCAATTTTTGTTAGCAATTATTATAGATTGGTCCGGGAAGTTCTTGAATCGTCCTCGTCAGCCAGTTGTTGTAGACCCGTGCTAGGGGTTACAAATGAAAGAAACCACAACTAATGTAAAGTGTATAAATATAATATGTATTTATCATAAGGAATACAGGAGCCACTAAAGTGGTATGAGAGGAACGTGTTCGTAGCATGCGGTTAAACATGGTATGAATGTCTCTTTTTAGTCTCTGAAACCAGTGTTATTCATAGGACTGGTTGATTCTTCTTCGTACTCAAATAGGGGTGATTTGTACCCCACAACACTTACAAATAGTGATCTGCATTATTTAGATAATTCGGGCTACTATTCTCGCCTTGGATGGTGTTCTTACAACGTTTCTGTCGATGTAACATACAACCTTCATGTGCGTATTGTCGAACTTAGAAATCTTTCTGAAGAATCCGTAGAGAATTTCAAACGGAGTTTCTTTATTTAATCCACGAGAAAAGCTTATCCTCAATCCGTCAATCATGACTGAGAAGTTTTAAGTAATTTTAATAGTATTTTTAGTATTGTATGTATTGGGAATTGAACCTTTTTATCTCAAGAAAATTATCAGTTACAGCTGGATATACTTAGCATTATTATCCTGGTGCGGGCGATACTAAGAATACAATAGCGAATTTCTGAAAACTTCTATCCGGTTATGACTGACGAAACGAGAACATGCTACCCCGTAGGATTTCGTTTGAAATTCCATACAGATTCTTGAGTTCAACATAAAGATTACTGAGTCTGATAAGATTCATCTGATGATGGTTGGAGATTACATCGGCCGAAACGCTAGGAGAATAATATAGAATATGAAAACACAACTCCTAAATATTCAAATGCTTTAAAGTGTTAATACTCATTTAAAAAATCCGAAAGGGTGAGTTCTTTAATGAAAATCATTTGCATTATCGCTAATGACAGCTGAGGGAAGGACAGAGAGAGGAACGGTTGGATATGTATAAAGATAGAGAGAGAAGGTAGAAAAGAAGGAAGCATAAATAGATAGTATGATAGATGGATAGATAGATAGATAGATATAGATTGGCGAAGGCCAAGTACTTAAATGTGATACAGAATAGTAGATAATAGATAGATAGATAGATAGATAGGTAGATATAGATAGGTAGATATAGATAGATAGATAATAGGTAGATATAGATAGATAGATAATAGGTAGATATAGATAGGTAGGTAGATAGATAAATAGGTAGATATAGATAGGTAGATAATAGGTAGATATAGATAGATAGATAAATATGTAGAAATAGATAGGTAGATAATAGGTAGATATAGATAGATAGATACATAGGTAGATATAGATAGGTAGATAATAGGTAGATAGATAAATATGTAGATATAGATAGGTAGATAATAGGTAGATATAGATAGATAGATAAATATGTAGATATAGATAGGTAGATAATAGGTAGATATAGATAGATAGATAGATAAATAAGTAGATATAGATAAGTAGATATAGATAGATAGATAATAGGTAGATATAGATAGGTAGATAGATAGATAGATAGATAAATATGTAGATATAGATAGGTAGATATAGATAGATAGATAATAGGTAGATATAGATAGATAGATAAATATGTAGATATAGATAGGTAGATAATAGGTAGATATAGATAGATACATACATAGGTAGATATAGATAGGTAGATAATAGGTAGATATAGATAGATAGATAGATAAATAAGTAGATATAGATAGGTAGATATAGATAGATAGATAATAGGTAGATATAGATAGGTAGATAGATAGATAGATAGATAGATAAATATGTAGATATAGATAGGTAGATATAGATAGATAGATAAATATGTAGATATAGATAGGTAGATAATAGGTAGATATAGATAGATAGATAAATAGATAGGTTGATAGATAGATAGATAGATAGATAATCTTTTTTGTAAATTACATTCAGACCTCCATTAAAATCTCCGTAAAAATACTATATGAAAAGAAGTGCAATCCCAGTTTGAAA
>NC_136511.1:54006000-54008500 GCF_053919585.1 Euprymna scolopes | reverse complement strand
AATACTAGCCTGGGTGCTTGGTGTTGCGCGTGTGTTTGGAGGTGTGTGTTGAGCAAAATAAAAGTAGTAGTAGGCAGGCAGGCTCGAACCCGTACCGCGAAGGAGATAAAGAAAGTGAAAAAATAAAAAAACAAAAACAAAAAGGTGACGCCTTTGCTGTTGCGCCCATCGCCAAACTGGAATGACAAATATTTAAATTAAGGCTAGTCAATCGAAAAAAGGGGGATGACTTTCGAAAATATCGGCGAAAAAAGCGACCCCTCCCTGTAGAAAAGTGCATAGCTGAGGGTGAAGGAACTAATGTGTTGCCCAATTTTTCGATATCTGTCTTCCGAGGAGTCAGGCTTAAAAACGATACCGATCTCGTGAAAATCCGTTGCCTCTATTGAAACTTTTAGTCAGACATATTTTGACCTTAATAGGATTAAAAATCAAGATATTTCATGCAAATATAATATGCACAAACGGCAGAACAATATCTGAGGTGTGTTATAGGCTTATTATTTCTCAAATTCCTCGATAATCTTAGATTTCTATACTTTTTCTGCTGAGAAGTCACGGCCAAAATCGGTTAAGATCAATGGAAGTGGTAAAATATTTTCTCTCTTATAAATTCCTCCTCCCCCTGCCACCACTTAACACCGTTTGGGGATCATTCACAAGGAACAGTTGAGAGGAGAACACCGGTTTGGCTTCGTAGTTCTTTCATGTGAAGTTATTTAAAATCACTAAACTAGGTTGCAGTGCTCTGTGGCGTAGTGGTTAGCGTGCTGGACAATTCACATTATATTTTCACGTTCGCGCCGACCTACCGCAGTCGGTTCTTTTTTTTCCTAAACAACTGGAATGGACTTTTCTTGGTGGCCGAACTGTTAACGTTGCAGATGTTTTTTTTTTTGTTTTTTTTCACACTTTATTTTCCTACTTTTACTCATGACTCCGGGTTTGATCCTTCCTACTTACCTACCATAACATTTTTTAACCCCCCCGTCCCGGAAACAAACACTCGGGCAACGCCGGGTACCCCCGCTAGTTATAGATAATTTAAACCATGCAAACAGTTTTGACCTATTAAAAGAGTACAAGTCGGTAGATAATTGAATTATACTTTCTATAATATAATTCAAATTCGAAACGATGTTCTCAGTTCATTACTTTTCGGCCAGCTAGTATATATATATATATGTATATGTATATATATATATATATATATATATATATATATATGTATATGTATATATATAATTCGTTTATTCTTTAAGATAAATACACACTTTATTTAAGAGAAGATAAAACACAGACATCGTTATTTGGCCTTCTACTTTCTATAGTATAATTCATATCATGCAAACGGTTTCAACCCTTTAAAAGAATACAGGTCGGTAGACAATTTAATTCTACTGTATTGGAAAAATCGGTGAAATAAGAACTTAAAAATAAAAATAAATTTAAAAAACACACTCATGCAAAAAAAGCGCCAAGCAAAAACGTTTTGTGCATAATCGAATGTGTGCTCACATCTTTCTGGGTGGCTTGGTCTATAAGTCCGCCGGTCACCCTTTGCATTGGTCTGTCAAATTTTAGTTAGGTGAAGTATTTTCATTGTTTAGCGTGTATATTGAATGGACGCATACTAAGTACATAATTTAGGTGAAATTTAGGTTCGAAGATGATTGCAGTAATTTTTTTATTATTAAAAAAATATATATTTACTTATTTAACCGCCATGTTTGGAATTATTGTGACGATACAATCTCTATCTTCAAGAACTAGAGACCGCGGCCAAACACTATCATGGCTAGTAAGAGAACGTGTATTGTATAAACTTTCCTGATGGGCGATTTGATATAAGCCGAAAATTATAAATTTTAAATAAATATTCGTTTAAAAAATAAAAATCATACTGCACCAATCTGATCTTTAAACCGTCATATATATATAAAAGTGAAAGTGTGTATCTGTGTGTGTGTATGTGTACATTTCCCTACGCGATAACTCTGTCAATTTTTACTCTACAGACTAGGAATTTTATATACAAGATACTGATATTTGGAAAAATCAATGTGATCGAGTTTCGGCCAGAAATTTGGCTGTTGAGGGGTAAAAGTTCAACGATTTGACCTTTGAGAACTCTACCAAACTCCTCCGACAATTTTGGGTTTAAACACTTGACATTTTAGATATAGGTTTCTTGGACATGGATCTAACTTAATAACTTAATTTGAGCCCAAAACAATAAATATTAAGGGGTGATAATAGGCGTCAAAGTTAAAAAAAAATCGATTATATATATATATATATATATATATATATATATATATATATATATATATATATATATATAATTTTCGGATTTTATTCATGACAAAGCGCACTTTATTTGCTTTTGGTGAATTGATTGTTGCTATTTCTTCTGGTGAGATAAGGGCAAACAAGATTCACTAATTAATATAATAATTACGTGATCGATTCTGTGCTACGAAACAGATACTGCCAAAGA
>NC_136511.1:53943500-54003500 GCF_053919585.1 Euprymna scolopes | reverse complement strand
TATATATACGTATATATATATATAAATATATATACGTATATATATATATATATATAAATATATATACGTATATATATATATATAAATATATATACGTATATATATATAAATATATATACGTATATATATATAAATATATATACGTATATATATATATAAATATATATACGTATATATATATAAATATATATACGTATATATATATAAATATATATACGTATATATATATACGTATATATATATACACGTATATATATACACACGTATGTATATATACACATATATATATACACACGTATGTATATATATACACGTATATATACACACGTATATATATACACGTATATATATACACACGTATATATATACACGTATATATATATATACACGTATAGATATATACACGTATATATATACACGTATATATGTACACGTATATATACACGTATATATATATATACACACGTATATATATACATGTATATATACACGTATATATATACACCTGTATATATATATATATATATATATATCCATGCACACATACACAAGTGAGTGTTTCAAACAGTAAATTCCTTTTTATTACACACGCGTTCGACAGACGCCAAAAAATCTGTACTCAGACAGATAAACATCACTCTTGACTTGACTTCAAACATATCAAGTCATGATAATCACCACCATTGCATATAAGAGGAAGAAAAAGAAAAAAAGAAGCGGTCCAATTTTTTGCAGATTAATAGTTTACTATTCGAAAATTTGAAAGAAAAAATATCTATTTTATTTTTAATAAATAGCAATATTTATTATAAACAATTTCACACACCTGGCTGGTCCTCCTAACCGTGCAATGTTGCATATGCATACGAGGTACCTTAAATAAATGTCCAAACATTTCCCTTACAGGTAATCTCCGGTTGCAATGCACTTGTTGTACCGTTCCAACAACGTCTAGAAGCTCCAATAGAAATCCTCTTGTGTAAGAGTGTCAATGGCCGTCGTCACAGCCTTTTCATCTCCTCAATTGTCTCATAAAGACAACCTCTAAGGTTTTCCTTGAGCTTAGGGAACAACCACAGAGTCAAGGTCGAAACTATAGGAAGGGTTGGTGCCTATCTTGGCCAAATCGTCTAGGATCTATTCTGGACACTCTTGGGACAAACTTCGCGCAAATCTTCCGCATCTTGAGTTCTTCTCGAATAATTTTTTGTACAGTTCCTACACTCACATCCAACTGTGCACTTATTGTTTCTATAGACACATGACGGTTCTTATACATGAAAATCTTTATTTGGCCAATCTGCCCTGGTGTTCTGACTTTCCTTCACCTTCCGCACATCTTATCCTCTCTCACAAACTCCCTCCCTTCCTTGTATCTCTTATGCGACTCGAAAACTGATGATCGATTCATGCAAGATTGTCTCAAAGCAATCTGAAACATTCCACACGTTTCTGTGACATTTTTTCTAAGTTTAAAACAAAATTTCATTGCATATTGTCCTTACAAAATGTCCTTACGTTCAAATTAGTAGAGTGTATTTACATTCCTGCTGTAGCTGTTCATTTGAACTTGAAATAATGAAAATGGGTCAGTCATCCCATAAGATGTATGGAAATAACATACGGAATTTTCAAGAGTCGACGACAATTTTAAACGTCTGGAAACTTATTGAAGGCACCTTGTGTGTGCATATATATATATATATATATATATATATATATATATATATATATATATATATATACATACATATATATATATACATATATACATATATATATATACATATATATACATATATATACATATATATATATGTATATATATACATATATATATATGTATATATATATATATATATATATATATATATATATATATATATATATATAGTAATTTATATAGTAATGTATATATATATTAATGTGTGTATGTTTCCAGTTCCGGTTATAAAACAGACGAGCATGGCTGAGGAGAGGAGAGTTTGATGTGGATATCTAAGACGGTCTTCTATTATCAGTTTTGAAACTGATGGTACCGGTAACTCATCTCGTCTAAACTTTTTGTATATATATATATATATATATATATATATATATATATATATATATATATATATATATATATATATATATAAGTAGCAAAAAGGGGGAGCAGCCCCGTGCCTAACACGTGATCACGACCTAACCATGGCATCTCATCATCAATGCACACTTTGTAAACACTATAAAAACGCCATACAGTTTGAACCCAGCAGACCTGAATAAGCCTGACCAATACCCCAATAACGATTGAGTAAATCAAATCGAAAATACTCGCATAAAAAAAAATTGAAAAAAAAATAACACTTATACAATCTACATACGACAAATCGATAGAAATATATGATAAAACATTAAGAAGATTAAAAAAAACTGATCAAACAAAAACATTCCGTACTGTTCAATAACATTTGTCTAAATGAAAAAAAAAACTCACTAAATACACACAAATATATATAATTAGTGTTGTACTACAATAATTAAATACCTATAGACACTAGTGTTTCATGCTTTAGGGAATATTCAGTGCAGGGTGTTACGATTAACACCAGTCGACAGGTTCGAACTCGGCAACACGAGCCATCTTTGGCTCGATTAGCGAAGACCGTATCCAATCGGCTACCATTAACCGCGTGAAATAACGTTGAATTTAAACACTTTTTAATTTTTTAAATGTTCTTTACGGCAGAACAGTGAGCAAACCGTTATATGATGATCTATGCATTACACACACACACACACATATATATATATATATACTTCACTTACTCACATAAAATTAATATACGAAAGTATAAATTTATGCGTAGACTTTAAGTATTTACTTCAAAAGTGCTCAATACGTAGGTAGAGCTAGTTAGTAATTTATAAAATATATATGGCGATTAAGCTACACTGAATATTCGGCGTTTCATCCACTCTAGGATTCGTCAGGCTTATGCGCATAAGCCTGACGAATCCTAGAGTGGATGAAACGCCGAATATTCAGTGTAGCTTAATCGCTATATATATTTTATAAATTACCATATATATATATATATATATATATATATATATATATATATATATTGTGTATATTTAGGCAGCATTTTCTCATTTAGACAAATATTATTGAATAGCACAGAGTTATTCTCTTTTACAATTTTCCTTTTTATCTTCTCCAATCTCCGAATAGTCATTTTTGTGTTCTTCTCGACATTTTCCTTTTTTTTATACATATATTAAATACATGTATATATACAAACAATATGTATATGTCTGTGTTTGTATATATAAATGTATTTAATATATGTATAAAAAAAAATCCGCCCACCTAAGTTGACTAACATGACTAGAAAAAAATGTATATATACGTAATTTAAAAAAAACAATTTCTACATTTATTTCTACAATATGCCTGAGGATAATAGAAATACTTCTGCCGAAAGCGCTCGCGATTATGGATCCAACATATACAATTTCGAGAAGAACACAAAAACGACTATTCGGAGATTAGAGAAGATAAAAAGGAAAATTGTAAAACAGAATAAACTCTATTCAATAATATTCGTCTCTCTCTCTCTCTCTCTCTCTCTCTCTCTCTCTCTATATATATATATATATATATATATATATATATATATATATATATATATATATATATATATATTTCTCGCGGTTAACGTTAGTCGAATGGATTAGGTCCTTGCTAATGAAGCCAGACATGGCTTCTGTTGCCAGGTTCAAATCTATCGACTGGTATTAATCGTAACACCCTGCACTGATGATTCAGAAAGGATGAAACACTAGTGTCTGTAGGCATTTAATTATTATTGTAAAAAAATAATTATATATATATTATTCGACCACGAAGTCACCTTTGCTCCATTTTCCGAGCCTCTGCCTCAGGGTCACGAAACAATTGCCATGGGAATGAAAGGAATTAAGAACTATTAAACGCCGAATTCGGGCGAGTACAAATGGCAATGCATCTGCGTTTAACGACCCGCGATTTCCACGAAGTTACACGGGTGTGCCTAGCAGATGCCGGGAACAAGAGGAAACGGCCGGGTGAGCCTTATTAAAAAAACACAAATTGTTATACCCCCCTCATATTAAGAATAACGACGACTACTGAAATTCATTAAGTAATACATTGAGGAAAAATGTCTTAATATCCAGAAAACGATTGCTATATTGTCCAATTTCTACTGTAAACTCTTTAACCCTTATCCTCGAGTGGCCTCTTGGCCTTGATAAGTAGTGATGCCTATGTAAAAAAAAATACAAAAAAAACCCTACTTGTTGACAGTTTCCGGTTCGTCTCGTCATCTGCCGGGCAGGCCCGAGTAACTTCGTGGAAATCATGGGTTGATAAATGCAGAAGTACTCAAACGTTATCTTTGACTTCGTAGGCTAGCGTCTTTACATCAAGACCACCGGCAAATAACACAAGGATTGAAGGAAATTAAGTACCTATGAATGGCACGTCGGCGGGCATTCATAGTACACAGTGGAAAAGTTTCCAATCACCGGAAGTCGGAATGTTGTATTTTCGCTAACACTGACCGCTTTTTCTTAATTACCTAAAGAGGGTCCAACTTTAATTTCTTTACACACAATGCTTTCAGCACTCTACATTAATGTTTCGGCTACCTAATGTATGTAAATTCGACTTCAACCGAAGAAGGAAGTTTCAAGGGGACATAAAATTCACATGCTGTCTGGATCACATTTATATCTAAGTCAAAAGGGATGTCACACAATACACAGTATTTCCAAATCGCTACCCATCTGTTACTGACCATGATCACCGTCTCTTAACTTCTGTGATCCAACGAAAACAATACATCAACGTAAATGCTGTAAGTTGTTGTCTATTAATTTGTGTGATTTATTTATTTATTGATAACTCTTGATGATTTATTTGGTATGATTATTTGCGTTTGAACCCCTCTCAAGCCAGCAACTGCCTCTTAATTGGATTGTTTTCGTTCGTTTGTTTGTTTGTTTTTGTTTTACGGCATATCAACCCTTTTCAGGTTATTTAATGCTGAATCCAAAGATTTTGAAGAACAATCTTTTAATAGAATATATATATATATTTTTTTTAGTTGGTTTCTATTTAACCCATAGTTGAGACCCTAACAGGTACTACCACTCCGGATTAGAGTGGACCTGGGAGCAATGGCAATTAAGGGGTGACTCCACACTTCCCAGAGCCCATAAGATACCATCGGATATAGTTTAAGGTCATATCCAGGACCGATTGTTTTCGTGTTGAATGATTGGTTAAAACACGTGACAGGTATAATTCGAAGATGTTTTAGCGAGGACACGCGTGCATTTTGAAGTTGGTTATGTCCGAACATGCTGTACGCAAAGTTAAGATGCCGGAAGTGGACTCTGTTTACCTAAATATGGAATGGAAGTCAGTAAACATGAAACGAAAAACGAAACCATATGAAACCATTTCTTGTTTTATCAGGAAATAATAAAAATATATAATTCTATTTTTTACATTTCTATAATATTTTTTAATATTTAAAATATATTCATATAGAAATATTTTATTTCCAAAATGTAATTTAAACTTTCACAGTTTACATTTCTATAAATAATTTTTTAAATATTTAAAATGTATTCATATGGATATAATTTAAAATGTTCACAAATTTTTTCACATCATAAAATAAAGAAGCTACCCTCTATTGAATTATGAAACGGAAACATTTTGATAACACAAGAAGTGTTAATTAAAAAAAAACTTTCATGTATTATTTATGACAAAATTCTGTGATAATATTTGTAAATAACATAAACGCATTACTTCAAAAAGATACCATTTATAGAGATTTAAATAATAAAAATTTATAGAGATTTAAATAATACAAATTTATAGAGATTTAAATAATACAAATTTATAGAGATTTAAATAATACAAATTTATAGAGATTTAAATAATAAAAAAAATTATAGAGATTTAAATAATAAAAATTTATAGAGATTTAAATAATACAAATTTATAGAGATTTAAATAATAAAAAAATATAGAGATTTGAATAATACAAATTTATAGAGATTTAAATAATAATAAATTATAGAGATTTAAATGATAAAAATTAATAGAGATTTAAATAGTAAATATTTATAGAGATTTAAATAGTAAAAATTTATAGAGGTTTAAATAATAAAAATTTATAGAGATTTAAATAGTAAAAAATTATAGAGATTTAAATAATAAAAAATTATAGAGATTTAAATAGTAAAAATTTATAGAGGTTTAAATAATAAAAATTTATAGAGATTTAAATAATAAATAATTTATAGAAATTTAAATAATTACAATTTATAGAGATTTAAATAATAAAAATTTATAGAGATTTAAATAATATTTTTTTTAAACAAGTGCTAAAAAACTATTTATAAAATATAAAAAAAAATGAAAGTTTATTATTTTTTATTGTTTCATGATAGCACAATAAATTATTTATTGAAATAAATTATTTACATACCCTTTTGTATTTCGTTTCATTTTTATTGACTTCTATTGCAGATCTAGGTAAACCAAGTCCACTTCCGGGGTCTTAACTTTGTGTACTGAATTTTTGGATATAGCCGTACTAGTTGCCTAAATAGTAGGGCTATGACAAGAGAATATCCTTTCATTATTTTGACTCTCGAGTATATATCCGACACAGTAAGACACAGTTAATCAACCGAGAACCACATCACTCTATCTAAAAGCATATAAGATATTAACTGATATATACTCGAGAGTAAACAATATTCTCTTGTAATAGTCCTACTAAATACTTATGACCCCTATGAGAATCAATCTATTCTATAACTAATAACTAGGGCTATATCAACAGAATATTATTTTCACAGTTTTGACTCTCGAGTATATATACGACAAAGACACAGTACATCAACCGAGAACCACATCACTCTATATAAAAGCATATGAGATATTAACGGATACACACTTACTTTAGTATGAAGTTTAGTAAAATAGTGCATTATGATAGATTGAGGCTAAAAACATACGAAATAATGATGATAATGATAACAAAAAAACAAAACCAAAAACGAAAAAAAACCCGAAATATTACAATGTCAACACGAAGCAAAAAAAAAACAATATGGGCATATACACACACACATATATATATATATATATATATATATATATATATATATATATATATATATATATATATATAAATTTATAGGTATATATATAAGTGTTGGGACGATTACTCGGAATTGGAAAAATCGACAAATTCGGGGGTATCAGAATCGGTATCGGGGGAAAAAAAATGGCGCCTATTTTCCAATGCCAAAACGATTCTTTTAATTGTCTTTTTTATTTGATTTTTTTAAGCAAAATCCTCCATTGCTGGTAATAATGATAAAATAATAAATATTTATTGATTTTAAAATACCAGTAAATTTAAACTACTTATGACCCCTACAAGAATAATCAATCTAGAAAAATCTCATGGTGATGGAAAATGGATCCATAGTTAAGCAAATACTAAAGTTTTTTTTTTTTAAACTAATAGAAACTCATTTAAAACTAATAATGTTGACGCTGAAGTTCATCGGCCGAGTTTTTATCCACTGCTCCCCAAATCAATAGAGATTAGACCATTCCTGTATTGACCTGGTCTCTGTTGATTGCAGTGTAATGGTGGTTCTGTTAAGGTCTTCTCTATGAGAAGGGATTAATTTATTGTTAAGCGCCTGAGGCGCCCTGTCTGAAATGCCGACGGGGCTGCAGAGACATCTTTTGCAGAGTCAGAGGGTTCCTCACATGGAGCACTGACGCTTTTCAACCCCAATTTTCGTGTTTACGTTAATATATTAATGGTCAAGTAATTTTGTTTCAAGAGTACTGTTTTTTATGCTGACAACGAATAAAAAAAAACGATTTGATGCCTCTTTATTTCTAAACATGTTTTGACAAGTCTGTTATTGGCGCCATTTTATTTTTTTTTCTTATAGAACTTTTTTATCAAATAAAAGAAGTCCTATTTCCTCCGCCCCCTCCTCCATGTTATATGTTCTTGAAACAAACTAAAACCTAATTTAATTGCTGTGCGTTTAAACTTGGCGGTTGATACCCGTTTCGACCTTGTTTAAATGCCAATTGAAACGGCCTCGGGCTGCATTTGAATTTTCAGCGAGATCAGGAGAAGCCAATGAACATCTCGAATTCGTACGCTGGGTGCGTTTATTGAATTAATACTCGTAACCAATGGTATCCATTCATTGATGTTTCAAAGCGAGCCAACTGCTTATTAATACACCGATACAACAGAAGTAAATAGACCCCCGAAAAAAATTATTACCTTCGCCAAGAAGGTTATGTTTTCGGTCGAACTTATTAGTTTTTCACTATTTTTGTTTATTTACAGCCTAGTGCCTACATCACTTGACAAATCTGGTCAAAATATTGATCATTCTCTAACTTAGAACTAATTCGATTTCAGAATATATAGTTCACGAAACAGCTTAAAATCACAATTTGGCGATAATTTTGTTTCTGCTGATGATAGTGGCTCGCTATTTGGCCCATAGTGTAGCCAATGAAGTCTCACTTAAGCCGTATGTATGCGACACTAATTCAAAGAGTTACTCAAATTTTTTTCCGACTGAATTTGGAGGCGAAGAAAACGAAGTTGTATTATATTAGGACCCTCATGGAAAATGACAGTTTTCTCTATAAAATCAGGAACAACGTCGGGTGTTTATTTTTCTTTATCAATGAGTTACTGCTTATCAAGGCGTGACGGTTAATCGAGAGTTAACAGATTTTCGGTTGAATGATTAACGCATTCACAATAGTCTCTATTTCATTTCTTTTTTTCTTCGTGCAATTCTAAAACCTTTGGTGTCTTCATGACTCTGCATAATCTACATATCAAATAATTTTTCCATATGAAACAAAAATCAAAAACATTTAGTTCTTTATATTTATTTGTTTAATTGAGAAGAAATGTATTTTTAATAAAGGCGTTTTAAACAGATATAAAAAAAAACATTTACAATATACAAGGTCTTTATTTATTAATATTGCAAATTAAATAAATAAAACAATGCATATCATCGAAACGTAAATATATACAATAGTATTACTAGATTCAAAATATCACAACTTTATTTAATGTAACCTCCGCATCAATAATCTGTTGCAAACGCTTGGTGAATGCTTTAACGACTAACAAACGATTTTTTGTTGAGATTTTGGTCCATTTTTCACTTCATTTCTTCTTCAGATCTTCCAAATTGGTATGGTTGGAAGGTTAGACTGTAATCTCCAAGATAGATCAAATATCTTGATTTGAAATGTTTTATTGCTATCCACACCAACAGGCACTTCACATTTAATGTCTTCGTAATGTCTCCTGCATGCTTTCCAGATTTGAATAGCTCTGCAATGGCAATTCGTTTCGCTAAATCATGGGGCACATTGTCAAAGGTAATATTCAAGTTGAACCTTATCCATATACACCTGAAAAATATAGATATTAACGAAAGTTCACTCAATATAAATAATAATATAAAGATATAACGCTAAATATTGAACACCCTATATATATATATATATATATATATATATATATATATATATATATATATATATATATATATATAAACTAGTTCATTTATTCACATAAGTTAATATACAAAAGTATAAATTTATGCGTAAACTTTAAGTATTTACTTCAAGAGTGCTCAATACGTAGGTAGAGATAGTTATTAAGTTATAAAATATATATGGCGATTAAGCTACACTGAACATTCCACGTTTCATCCACTCTAGTATTCTTCAGGCATAAGAGTATAAGAATACTAGAGTGGATGAAACGCGGAATATTCAGCGTAGCTTAATCGCCATATATATTTTATAAATTACTATATATATATATATATATATATATATATATATATATATATATTAGTCAGTCGTCAATGAATTTAAAAATTGATGACGCGAAATGTTTGAATTTCAGATCAAAATATTTTTATTATTCTATGTAAGACAAAGAATACATTAGAAATATTTTAACTCCTTATCCTATAGGATTTCGATATCTACCATCTCTTCAGAGGAGAAAATATTAGCAAATATTTATAATGGTTTACACCTTATTTGCTAAAGCCAGTGAGACATGGAAAACCATAGTTAAAAATTGATTGAGTAATTAAAAGTCATAGAGTAAGGGAAGTTAAAGAAAAGGATATAAAAGTTAACATCCAAATTGCATGGTAAAATCCGAAGTGAATGTCTTTGATAGCAGTGTGGTAAAATGATCCAAATTGTATTTTGAGTAATCCACATCACAATGTAATGATCCGAATTAGGTATTTTCCTGGAGCAATTTTCCTTTGTTTATATAATGGGTTCGGTAAAAATGTTTTTATATATAGGTCCGCTGGATCTGTTTCTTAATAAACATATCAATTGATATATTTAATATTTTTATACTCATTGAACATTAATTAGCTTAAAATTCCACTCTAAAATAACTTTTAAATTGTTAATAAAAGTAAAAATTAAAAATTAAGGCCGCTTTAGCAGACAGGCCATGCAAAATGAGAGAAACTAAAGGATAGAAAATGCTTGCGCGTAATAAAAAATCGAGTATAAGATAAATAAAAAGGGAGGGAGGGAAATGTATTAATGCATGGGGAGAGACAGAAAAAAGAAAATATAAAAGAGAGAAAATAATAATGAAGAAATAAGGGGTGAGATACATAGAGAGGGAGAGAGAGAGGGAGATGAACTATGCAGACAAAGTCAATAAACCTTTGTAAAATAAATTGACAGGCCGCGAAAATAGGTCAAGAAGCTCAACGTGAGCCCAGACATATGAAAGAAAGAAAGAAAAAGAAGATGAAGCAAATAAAAAACACCGCATGTCAAACAGAAACCAGTCGCTTGAACTAATTTCATTTAAATCTATTTAAATCAATTCAAATCCAATCAACTCAAAAATTATATTATCTAATACGTATTCTTGTTAATTTTATACGTATTGATAATATCTTTTAAATGACAAAATTAAACTGAAATTTAGAGCTATAATAATCTGTGTAAGTAATTTGTTAAAACTAAATCTAGGCGTATTAATAACACGTGCTATAAAATGTATAATACTAATGATAATACTTTACTGTAAAATAATACTTTACTGAAAAAATATTTAAAAATTCATAATAATAATATTTAATAATATCTAACTGAAAAAAAACATTTATATATATAAAAATATGAAAGTATAATAATAATCATACTACTACTACTACTACTACTACTAATAATAATAATAATCAAAGTAACTACTATAATTGTTAAGTAAAACGAAGAAAATAGGGTTATGGAAATATGCCTATAAAAACGGGTTACTATAGTACCACAAGTATGACGCATTATTGAGTAATTATGTGTTCGCTTTTCTATGTGCTCGTTGATTTTCTATTTAACTCAAGAAGAATCTACTTGTGGATTGAACATAATTGTTGGCTTTCAGATGTTTCATTTAGAGAAGGGTTGTTTACAGGAGGAGAAGGCAAGCTAATTCCGATTACTCTTTTTTCTTTTAACTTTCTGTAAATGGTCGGAGAAATATTCACGTAGGCAAATTAACCATAGCTGATGTACTCGCTATCCGATATAGTGCTATCCATTGTGTAGCGACTTTGGTGTGACTGCTTTGACACGTGGATCTAACTCGACTTCTAGTATAAAATTTCCACTCTCTCTTTAATTTTTCATCTTACGTCGAAATATCACATTCTTTCCTTATTATTGAAAGTTTTATATTAAAAAAATACATTTAACGAACCGTTCGCACGTATTGTTTCTAATGAAAGCGTACTTGTACATATTTGCGGTGTTTCTAATAAACGATCCAGACACAATCTACAAAACAAAGTATATTTACATACGTGCGCGGTCGCTGGTCTTTCATTCTTTTTATCGTCGCTTTTCTATGTGGTCTTTGATCTTCTGCCGAACTGAAAATGGATCTACTAATGCACTGAACACAATTATTGGCTTTTAAATGTTTTATTTAGAGAAGGGTTGTTTACGGGAAGAGAGATCAACATAATTATGATTACTTCTTAATTTGTTTTCTACTTTTCTTAAAATAGTCAAAGCACGGACATAGTTTTCAGACAATATTCACTTAGATTTCTATATTGTCGTTGCGTAAGTTTTATGTAATATCATTCGTCACTTGCATTTCCAGCGCGTTTTGCCTAGAAAGCCAACCTTTAAACTCTTGTTTCCAATCACGTTAGCTGCAAGTGGGCCTATTTCCGTTTGTCACCAGGTAATACTGACATGTACTATTGTTACCCTCGCCAAAATTCATACTAGTAAACAAAATCTCTATTTATTAGGTTAGGGTTCCAATATATAACATTATTACATTGCTTTTTATCAATTCCAAGTGACAGTAAGTCTGAAACGAAGACTACAATAAGCTTAAGGTTGCATCTTCTAGAGATCATATCAGTCACAGTTATGTACGACAATTAGTCGCTATTGGAATGAATTGTAACAAATGATAAATGCTGTTGTCTCTGCACAAATAATTAACAAGAACACGAAAGTAAATGTATACAATTAGGAAGAAAAGTTATATACATATTTGCATGTCTTCAGATATACTTCAGTTGGAGATATTCCGGCAGGTGGCGTGTTGCATGTCTTACTGGAGGCAGCTGAAGCGTCTTGCCTATTTGACGGTCGTTGCCGGTCTCCCTCTGGTATTGGTGATTAATACCATTATATATCTCACTCACCCGCCTATGTTAATTAGTAGGCGTCTCCACAACAAATACAATAAGCTTAAGGTGGCATCTTCTAGCGATCGTATCATTCACAGTTATATACAACAATTAGTCGCTATTTGAATGAATTGTAACAAATGATAAATGAGTCGTTGTGTCAAATATAATAGCAGTTCGTTTTACTTCCACAATGAGCTGAGCGAAGCGGCTTGAGCGACTCGGACCTTGTCTACGAGAAGTTCATATTTCATGATTTATGTCTTTGGGACAATCTGAATTTCAAGTTTTTAACGTGTCCACTGTCTGAATAGCTCAACACTCGCTGTGGCATTTTTATTTGTTGAGTGATTTGAATAGAATTGTGTTTATAAATGACAAAGCAGAATGTAGGTCAGTAGTTGCACTTTATCATGACACCCGTCTCCCCGCAAATATGACAGCGATGGACTCTTTAATAAAATTCACAAAACTCTGTAAAATATAATCATATTTGCGTTAAAAAAAATGAACCAGAAATTTTATATGAAAATATTTCAAAATAACATCTTTTAATTAAGAAATATTACCAGCAAATCTGTAAGATATAAACTGAATGTCATTTTTAACATACCAGAGCGTTATATATATATATATATATATATATATATATATATATATATATATATATATACTAGCAGATGTACTTGGACCTGTCCGGTATTAAACGTAACGTTTAATTCCCTTAAAAATAAAGTAAAAAGACAAACAAACAAAAATCTGAGACATGTGCATGCGAGTATTATGTTTTTTTCTAAAAAATATTTGAACTAAGATCAGAACTTATATCACAAGACGGTGAGCTAAATACGATAACCATTAGGCTAGCATTCCATGGTTTTAAAACGTTTTTTCAAACCTACTTATTCTTAACAATAAAGCTGTCATGTGGACGACTTGCGCATGTACAGTCGTGAAACAGTGGGCAAACAGCTAAATATCCGATGACCTCGCCCCAGTACCAATTTTTCATATTTGACCCCTTAGTAGCCCGTTTCCGGGTGAAAGTTGTACTAAAAAGTTTCCGACGTATCTGAATACCCTATATACAAATGTTAAAGTATGTAGATTAAAAATTGGTTGAGTATATAGGATGAGAGTTGTTCTCACACACGCACACATACTCACTTATATATATATATATATATATATATATATATATATATATATATATATATATATATATATATATACAGTTGTGCGCAAAAATATTCGACCCCTGTCTAAATTTTCTTGTTTCGTTGAATCTATACTTCAAAAATCTTCATAACGCCTTTTAACGGCTAATTATGAATAAGTTGTATATTTTTCAACAATACATGAGGAAAAGTAATTCTAGATTAATAATATATATCAATTTATTTACAAAAAATATAAATATGGATGTTGCAAAAATATTCGACCCCTTTAATTTAAAGTTTAAATAAAAGCGTCATTAAGTTTATTATTTTAGTCTGACCTTGTATTTATTTCCTATAAATATTATTTATGACTCTACTGAATCTAAAATCAGTTCAAATTGAACTTCAATGCCATATTGAATGATTGAATAATTGTTTCAAGTAAAAAAACTATGTAGAAAAATAAATTCTAGCGTACAAAATGTTGCTCGTTTTAATGGTACTACTCCTGTCTTCGTAGCTCTTCAACGTTTAATTTTTTAGTTAAAAATAGGAAACCTTTTTTTAACGACCCTCGGATGAATAAAAAAAAATACCTACATCATGAGTAGAAGGATAACCGTAAATGTATCTGCCATATTAACATTGTACTCTGTGCGTAAGTATAATTTAGTCTTTAGCTTTTCGCTAGAAACAAAGTGTAGTATCTGTTTTTATACAACGCTGAGAAAATTGTTTTATTTTTTATTCCAATCCAAAGTATTCCACACTAAAAAAAAAAAAACCTTATGTCTGCTCTGTCCTCCTGGAGAAGTAAATAAATAATCACCATTCTTTTTTTTTTTACAAGGAAATAACCACTTATCAAGGCTCGAAGGCCACTCGAGGTTAAGGCTTAATGAGTATACGGTGATCATCAAGACAACAGCATTGTAATCGTTAGTTGTGGAAATTGGGTAAAATTTTGTTATTTAAAGGGACGGCCCAAGAAGAACTTGGTTACATTGGACTTGAAGACGACCATGTTGTAGTCAGTTGAAAAGCAGGCCAGTGGAACAAAGTGTCACATGCGGTCAGTTCTAGGAAAGAAATTTTGTTCATGGAATCTGCGATAAGATTTGGGCACATAGAGAAAATAGAGGAAATTTTTGATAGCTGTTGTAGTTAGAAAGTGTTGTTTTTTTTTGTAAAGGTTTGGTAAGCAGGAATATAGATTGGAGCTGAGACGAGTACTTGTCATAAGAATAGGCTCGCAATATCTCTTCTGTGGGTTGTAGGGAAAAGAAAAAGACATGACGTACTAGGTTCTAAAGCTGGTTTCAACACTGTAAAGTAGCTCCTGCCAAGATGTGGCAACAGTACTCTATCTGAGTACTTTCCAATCCTTCTAGATTCATCGCCAGGGATAAAATAATCTAACTGGTTTTAAACAATTTATATAATTTTTTAAAGTGTATATTTTTTCATTATTTTAATTATTTTAATAACTTTACAAAAATTTCAAGTTGTTATTACTATTGGTAAAGTTTATTTTATTAATAGTAGTTTCTTTTAGTTTTTATTAGTAATACTTCTAGAATTTCAATTTTTCGTTAATTATTGATCTGTTCAAGTATAGATTTGTTATCTTCTAAAATCTACCTAAATTTGGTTGGTTGGTTGGTTGTTTTTTTTTTTTTTTTTCGGAATATCAACCCTTCTCGGGTTATTTAATGCCGAATCAAAAGATTTTGAAGAAATTTTTTGGTCAGAGTGGACCTGGGAGTAATGGTAATTAAAGGATGGCTCCACACTCCCCAAAGCCCACAAGCTGGGGCCTCACCACTGGATATAGTTTAAGGTCATATCCAGGACCCCCATTGAGGGACTTTTACCCTCTGCAGGGGGGGGGAGCAGTCGGTGTATTCTAATGCCCCACTGATAGGGCCACCTAAATTTGGAAAAGGTACAGGAACGTTGATTAGTCAGGTGGTTAAATATAGTACTGTTTTCGGAGCGATGCATAGTTTATCTCATTGAAAATGTCGTGGTAGTCAATACTATGTATATGTTTTTACTTTTACTATCAGAGACACAGTCTCCCAAAGGGCATTTGGATTATTATATTAAGTTGGTCCGATAAAGCAACTCATTAAAGGAGGAGGAGAAGGAGTTATTAGTTATGATAATTATAATGCATTTGGTTTTGATAAAATAGTTTTATGTGGTAGTTTTGATTCCGATTAAGAGGGAAAATGCTGCCTACATATACACATATCTATATATCTGTGAAAATGCATGTGTAAGGACACTTCTCAACCTATATACTCAACGAACGTTTTATCTACAGGCTTGTAATTCGCTATATAAGGTATTCAGACAGGTGGAAAACTTTTTAATCAGTTTTCATCCAGAAAAAAAGGCTGCTAAGGGGTCAACATTAAAAATTAATACTTGGGGATCATCGGATTTTTATCTATTATTCAACTGTTTCATGATTGCGTATGCGGGAACGACGTTCATATGACAGATTACTTATGTTAAAAATAAGTAAGCTTCAAAAGAATTTTTAAATATCATGTCAACCTGACCTAATGGTTATCGTACTTGACTTACTATCTTTAGGTTTTGGTTTTGATCTTAGCTCTAGTATTTTTTTACTTACAAGAAGTGAACTGTTTTGAGAAACATTATATTCGTATGCACATGTCACAGTTTCTTGCCGTTTTTTGTTTTGCTTTGCGTTCGTTTGTTTTTACCTCATTTTTAAAAATGAATTTACGTTTAATGCCTATGGTATTTCCGTTTATCTCCATATATAATATTTTGATCGCAGAAATTCCCCTCTTGACCAAAGTACCGTCGGTTTGCGGCAACAGATTCCAAATACAAATTTATTATGTCTAGACTATAAGTAACTATCTTCTGTAACTTAAGAACGACATTTTAGACACATTTAGTCTTTATAATAAAATCCTACATTTCATCCAAGCAGCAACATCATCACAATCGCAAACATCTTTAGAAGTAGTTCCTATTTTTCCCTGTAATTATCGAGTCCTCCCACCACCCCCAATCATCACCGATAGAAATGCTAAACTTTGGCCAAATATGGAGTTTCACCCTTTGTAACTGGTTCATAAATTCATAGACCTAACATATTTTACTTTTAATAAATAATAAAGTCTCCCCCAGACTAATTCCGCTCAATCTGATTGGCTGACCTCTGACCATTCCTATATTCCGAATTAACGGTATTTGCATGCTAAATGACCGCTAATGTACCATTCAAATATAGCTTCGCAATAATACCTACTTTTTACATCTGAGTAAATTGCTGCGTTCATTTTCTTACATTTAACGGTGTTAGTTTGCATTTACTTTCTCTCCCTCGCTATCTCTCTCTGTATATATTATTTCCAATTTTCGCTCTCGCTCTGTCGCTCTCTCTCTCTTTCTCTTTCTCTCTCTTTTTACATTTCTTCATTCCGATGTCGATGAAAAAAAAGCAAATATTTATTTTCCCTCTCTCTATCCCGCTTACTCGCTCGCTTTGTACATTTCTTCCAGTAATTAATTATATGTTTTCAGACATTGTTTCGTTTTTTTATGTACTTTATTTAAATATACTTTTTTAAACCTGCACAATCTAATACGATCGTCGACGAATTAAAATAAAGGTTTCGGTAATATTATCTACTGGATTCTCGACCTTGCACACACATTAACTTTTTTATGGGTGGGGATAAATTTGTACATTAGGTCCCTCTCCAAATTTTTCTTTAGAATGACGACTTTTATAGATTTTCAACTATCTTTAAGAAAATCTCATTTAAATTTTGTGGAGACAAGTACTTATAGATATATATAAAAAAACCCTGAATTATACGTTGTAATTCACTCACTGCACAGTTTGTATGCACGCAGGATAAACAAATCTAGATCTCTCCTACCGATATTGCTACCCGGCAATTGTTTTTGCATCTGCGGGTGGGTATGCTGACAACGATTATTACGTTTAAATTTGAGAGAATTATTCCCCCTCAAAAAAGGGTTGTCTACTCCGAAAATCGTTCTTTACATCGGGATGTTGGGGTGTATATTTAGAACGCTGTTCTTAAGATGGGGAAGTTGGTAGTGTCTATTTCGAAAGCCGTTTTAACATGGGGTATTTGGGATGTCTATTCCAAACGCCGTTCTTAAAATAACAATACTTAAAGAATTGAAGTGAAATAAAGTCGTAATTGTTTTGCTTTACACGTTAAAAAACGACATAAAACTTCAATTTAATTGAATACTATTAGTGAAAAGTGGAAGACTTGAGCAACAAACGGAAACAGCTAGAACTGATTTCGACCACTCTAAACAGTTTATATACCTAACCTCTAAAACTTCTTATAACTTTCCATTAATATTCTAATGGACTTTTTTTCGTACTTTTATTAATTCACACTAATTTACGAATTCCCTTAATTGCTTTTCTAAAATTTAAGCAGAACCTGCATGTTATCGCCCCAAACCAGTGAAGGCCAGGTTATCTCATTTCGGCCACGGCCACCAGTGTCCGCAATTGTTTAGAGGCAGCAGTGGCCACCACCAGCAATCGTAGTTTCATTTTTTGCAAGGGAGGGGGCAGGCTTCAATCGGGCAACGCCGATTAATGGGCCCTGCTAATAATAAATAAGAAACCTGCATTAATTAAGATATAATATTTATGCGTATTTTACGACCGGACAAGACCGGACAGCCTGCTAGTATATGCATAATATTAATTTGGGACGATTAATCGGAATCGAAAATTGAAAAAATCGGAATTATGAGTTGTGTCACAATAGTTTCCGATGCTAAAAACTATTCTTTGTATTGTTTTTAATTTTTTAAAATTTTTTGTTTAGACCTTAATTTTTCATGCCCGGTGTTAACGACGAAATAATTCAAACACTGCACTGTTTTAATGTATGGTTAAGTGACAGTTTTAGTCATTTAGAACTGCTCTAAGGCTTCATCGCTCACTCATCTTTCGACCAAATTTCAAACAACTATTACAGTTTATAGATCACCTTCCCAGCTATATTGTGAAAAAATAATTTTCAATTTTTGTTCTGTAAAACTAAAGTTAGGATGAATTTTCTGGTATCCAAAATCGTAAAAATATGTAAGGAGGTGAGCTACGCTTTTTATTACTGGTTTCCATAGTAACCACCTCGCTTCAGCGACTACTGTTACTACTAATTCGAAAGGAGAAGTAACAAGTGAAACAGAGATATGAAAGAATGAAAGGAGGGATTTTATTGAAAGCAGACGAGTGCCGTATATTGTTAGTACATGTGTGTTTATGTTGGCAAAAAAATAAGACTGAAATTAAACAAAGAACAAGCACATTTATTGGAAGCCTGGTAAAATCACGGATTACAATAGAAAAATGCGAAAGTAATATAGTTAAGCTTAAACATGGAAAAGTAAAGGCTAGTTGCTTAAACTGGAAAATAAAAGGACAAGATATTCTAGTAAAAAATTATAATAAATTTATAACTTAAAATATTGCAGCATTAAGAATTTTTTTATTCAATTCATAACATTATATAATCACTTCTTAATACTGCAATATTTTAAGTTATAAATTTATTATATTTTTACAAGAATATCTTGTCCTTTTATTTCCCAGTTTTAACAATTAGTCCTTTACTTTTCCATATTTAAGTTTAACTATATTACTTTTCATGCTCGTATTTTTCTATTGTAATCCATGATTTTTCTATTGTAATGATAAATATCTATTCATGTAAAACTATCAGTGAAATTCCAATCCATAGATCACACCAGTCACATGTTTGCAAAAATATCTGCACCTATTACCCGTCATTTTGTTGAAGTTTTATTTATTTTATTTAACGACGTCTATAAAACGTCCTAACAATTCAGTGATCGTGAATGAGTAATTCCGGAAGGGGAAAGTGAATCGCGTTGAACTCTAAATTGTGATGTCTTCGCCGTCGCAACCTTTCCGTACCCCGCTTAGACGCCTGAAACTCTCCGCCATAACTGGCACGCACCTACCTGATCCTATCAACCCCCCCCTTTTCTGCCGTTACCTGCATTCTATATTCACTTTATCTCCTATGTACTCAGTTCACCTAAAAGTAATCAGTAGCAGGTGCCAATTTTAGATCACCTGCCTTGACCTGTCCTTATTATACATGTACACACACACACACACACACACACACACACACACACACACACACACATATATATATATATATATTAGTTCAATCAGTGTAGACATATGATCAAATTGCATCCTTTTGGATAAACAATTTATATTTTTATCTGCTAACCAAACGCATAGCGGACCATGTTTATGGCTTTTTTTAAACAGTGAATTTGTCGTTGATCAGACAGAATGCGATAAAAAGCTAAGATGACGATTTAACAGACATTATATACACACGAGTTCTTTTTAGAGGCAGCGAACTTTAAATTGACAGCACTATTTTATCTTAATGCAGAATTGGCAACTATCGGCTATTTCGAGTTAAGCTTGGTTTTGCAATTCGTCTTAAAAAGACTAAAACGCGAGCAGCGTATACAAATTACAAATGATAGGATCAATTTCCTGGAAAAAAAAAAAGCATTTGATGGTTGAATAATTTCACGAAAGGTACTTATAAACTGGCAACCTCATTCTTGCGATTTAACCCCATTTAATTATTTTTTCGCTATGTGTAAATTTCCATGTATACGCTGATAATCCAAACACAGTAGGCTACTTGAAAGACAATATTCGACACATCAATGCCGAAATACAGTATACTACAGGCCCAAATACCCTATATATAAAATTTCAACTTTGTAGACTAAATATTAAGCGAGGAGTTTGGTAGGGACTTTTCACGCCGAAGTCGGCAGCGTCACTTATATATTTATTAGTAAGGAGCTCGCTCGGATTTTCTCGGGCGTAAAATACGCTTAACTATGATATTTTAATTTGTTCAAATTTCGTATATATTATTATACTATCGTGGTTTCAAAAATAACAAAAAGAAAGTATTTGGGTGCCATTAGTTAGAATCGAAACCGAAACTAGCATTGAAAGATGGTGATTTTACCACAAAACCAACGTGACACACATATGAACTGATTAAAAATTTAAAAAATAAAAATAAACTAAGATGAATCTACAAAATGTATAACGATTTTTTCAATTTTAAACCATTTTTTACTTCTTAAAAACTATTGAAACGGGCAAAAATCTATAAAAGAACGGTCCGTAAAAAAAACAAAACAAAACAATCATTTGAGCTCCCATTAGCCGCTCTCCGACTTTTAGTTTCGGAGAAAAATAGAGTTTGAAAATATGGAGACAGACAGACAAACATATAGCCTTTTATATATATTTTGTTTAAAGCAACATCTTCTATTGCTGCTAGTAATAATAACATACTGAATATTTATTGATTTTTAACAACCAGTGAAACTAAATTCGATAGCTCATGCTCCAACAGTATATTTTTGCGTTTAGGAAAATATCTGCATATTTACCATTTGTTTTCACAGGACAATCAGGGGAAAATAACAACTACAATAATATATTTAGAGATTTATAAAGAATCGGAATTGGAATTCGTCATTTATCGAAATCGGGAATTTCTTTCTTTTTCGCTCCCTGAGCGTTTATTATAAGAAAAGAGTTATTTGCCCTTGGTTTACATTTTTTCCGTCCACATTTTAATTAATTAATTAATTAATAATAATAATAATAATAATAATAATAATAATAATAATAATAATAATAATAATAATTATTATTATTATTATTATTATTATTATTATTATTATTATATATATACATATATATATATATATATATATATATATATATATATATATATATATATATATATTTGTGATGGAACGTATTATATTTTAAAAATAATATATATGCCGGCCCCTACATGGGGGTACCAAATTGGTTAAAGGGAAAATTATTCCCAGCTCGCATTTAGGTAAAAATGCAGTTTCATAAATAATTGAATTCATTCAAAACGTATCACAAAAACAAAAAAAAATAATATCTATCTGTCTTTCTATCTATCTATCTATCTCTCTCTCTCTCTCTCTCTCTCTATATATATATATATATATATATATATATATATATATATATATATATATATATATGCTAGAACTTTTTCATCTTAAATTCTACGTAATTATTCAAAATGTAGAAACTATGCATAAACCTAATAGTGAAATAAAACAAATGATCTAATAACAAATCGTAAAAATTAATGCATAATTAATTAACGCTCGTTTTTCAAAGAAATATGCAAATTAATTAACGTTCATGTAGCCACTCGCATATCTATGACTAAGTATATTAAAAAGTTCGTTTAATAGTTTTTAAATAGAAAAAGTGGGCTTTTAATATTAATGTAAGAGCAATAAAAAACTTCATTTTATAGGAATATAGATAGTGAACGGTTCATAAAATTTTACAATTTGGAAAGGAAACGAAACAGCTTGATTGATTGATGATTCATAAATAAGGAATCAATACTGTCGGCCAGAATTTTAAGAATGGCTGATTGAACTTTGAAACTCATGGGTAAATAATACCATATTATGTTCACGCTTTGTTGTTGTTTTTCTCTTTTTTGGTCACGCGACTGTTTCTCTTGTGTTTTGGCGCGATGTTTGTCTGGTTTTAGACTCATTAAATCAATATCATCAACAACAAACCACACGTTGGGATTGCGCATCATTATAAACATCGATGGGATATCTATGAAAGTTGCACATTGCTTAGCAATAACGCAGCTTTTAAGTTAAATGCAGATCTCATTTCTCAAATGCAATGATTACTTGTTAAATGTGACCTCTAGGTCATCCTGCTGCAAAGCATATGGTAAGCGAGTGTGGTTTGGCTAGCTGCATCTATAATATAAATCTCACCTGTCTGTTTAGATGTATGTATTTTTGTATGTATGTTTGTATGTCTGCCTTACACTTTCGACAGCGGCGACGGATTTTCACGAGATTTGTATCGTTTTGAAGCACTACCCTTCGGGCGACAAATATCGAAAAATTGGCTAAAAACATTAATTCCTTCACCCTCAACATGACACTTTTCTACGGGGAGGGGTCGCCTTTTTCACGGATATTTTCGAAAGTCATCCCCTCTTTTGGATTGAATAGCCTTGATTTAAACCTTCGCCACTTCCGGTTTGACGATGGACGCAACAGCAAAGACGTCACATTTTTTATTTCCCATTATTTTCCTCCTTCGCGGTAATGGTTCGAGCCTACTTGCCTATTACCACTTAAAATTATATTTTTTTGCTCACCACACATCTCCAAATACTCGGGCAACGCTGGGCACCCAAGCTAGTTATATCTAAATGTTAAATGTTTGAGGTGTAAATTCACTAGTATATGCATCGGTTACGTAACTGGGTGATTCTATGTGAAAATAGGTAAACTAAGCACAAATAGAAGTGACAAGAAAGTTTAGGGAAATAAACTAGTTACCAAGACAGAAGGAGATGCTGTGTAATGGTTGCGGAGTTCAAAGAATGATATTTATTCATAGTTTTGCCTCTGATGAGAAGACTTACCATTCTTTGAAATTCCGCCGATTAAGGATTACCTAGCTACCAGCTTTGGAGAGGTCTGCCGAATAGTAAAAACTTTTTGTAAAATTCTACTTTATAGCTCTGTTCTTCTTCTTCTTCTTCTTCTTCTTCTTCTTCTTCTTCTTCTTATATATATATATATATATATATATATATATATATATGAACAAATGATTAATAAAATATGTTAAAAGACATCTTGAAAAAGAGTTAAAAACATATTTTATTTTAAAAAAGGAAGCACAAGATAAGTGGATAGTCGTTAATCCGCGGACAATCGAAGAAATACTCTCCTTCTCATCAGAGGGCAGTAATTAGCAAAATGTAGGATCGGATTTTGCATATAAAAGTATTTAATGAAACTACAAGTAAGTCAAAGATCCTACTTGGTTAAAAAAAAAGGGTGAGGTAAGGGGAACAAGAGGCAAAAGAAAAATAATAAAAAGATTTCACATAAATGGATAGTCCAGTGAAGGGTAAAAATCCAAAAATGGTAAAATCCAAAACGGTCGAATTTAAAATTTCAATCCACTGGGTAAATTCCAAATGGTCCAAAATCATCCAAAAGGCAGAGTTCCTTATATATATATAAAGCTGAACGTGTGTGTGTGTGTGTGTGTGTGTCTGGTCACGAATAAGCTCCTATATAAAAAACTGATAATATAATAAAAATAGAAGATAAATCTTCTATATATATAAAAGCCAAACGTCTGTGTGTATGTATGTATGTTTGTTTGTAACGTTAAAACTTTTGAAAGACGGAACCAAGCTTGACAAATTTGGTATCATATCGAAGCCCCATCACCCGGATGACAAATATCGAAATTTCATGTCAAACGGACCACTAGAAGTTGGTCAACTGATCAGTTATCTTCGAGGGGGGCCCCCAAAAAACCTGTCATTATCTATATATATAAAAGACAAATGTCTGTAACGCTAAAACTTGAGATGAAAGATTCCTTTCCCCTAAGAATAAAACATATGTTCAATATCTGCTTTTGTTTTTTCATTGTTTATACGGTCCCGAGCAACGCCGGGTAGCCCTGCTAGTCTATAATATAAAGCTGAACGTCTGTGTGTTTGTGTGCGTGCGTCTGTGTGTGTGTCTGGTCACGAATAGGCTCCTATATGGTTGACTATTTAAAAAAAAACTGATTACATATAATGATAGAAGATGTATCGAGGATCAGGAATGGGTATGTTTGATCTGGCAGAACGGTGGTTCATAAAAATTGTGGGGTCTGCGTTCGCGCCTGGCCCCCAATGTGTGGAAATAAAAAATTAAAAAGAAAAAACGTTTACAACAGTTTTGATATAGATATACATAAGAATACTTTGATAAGTATGTTTTAACTTAAATAGGGATGGTATAATAAAATTGTTGGGTATGCGTTCGCGCCTGTACTCCATGGAAATATGGCACAAACAAAGATTTTCATATCTATTTGCGTAAGTATACTTTGATAATTATTTGAAGAAATATAGTGTAATACAATTATTGGGTGTTCGTTCGCACCTGACATCCATAGAATGTAAATATGTCACAAAGTTAAACAAGGGTTTTTAAAAGAGGCCAGGGTCCACAATAACACCTTAACTTTAATCTTAATTCACGTTAGCTTTTATTTATTTTTTTGGTTGAATTATATTGTGTCGAATAAATTCACCTCATAAATTCACGTTCTCATTAAAGTGAAAGCCAAAAAAAAAAAAAAAAGTCGGAACTTTAGACAATTTTCGACACAAATTTTGCATAACTCTGGTTTTTTCCTTCTCCACTTCCACCTGGCACTCTTTCGTAAATAGATGAATATTAAAAAATAAGAACGTTACTTGTTATCGTGTCAAAAGAAGGACAAAATACTGCTCACGTCATTACGTGTATTTTTCAAAACATAACCTTTTTATTTTTATTTATATACCTGTATAAGCTTTTTTTTGTCAGTGTACTAGAAGGAATTCAGTTGATTACAACCCTTTCTGCGTGTTCTTTACATTACAATAGCACAACCTTGAATCCGACGGCGCAATACTACACCGTTCAATTCTGTAAAACTGAAAGGAAGCTCTGCTTGAAAAGGGCGACATTTTCTTCTTATTCATATTCATATCGATTCTTTGCTTTAAAAAACTAAAGTAATTACATATTTTCTTTTTAATATCCCATTTTGCTGTTTCGTATTATTTTTAGTAAATTCCTCAAGCACAAAATAACGGAAAACATTAAAATATGTTTATAAATATTCCTTACGTTGACAGAGCTCTCTTAAATTGTTAACACAGAATGCTCAGGTGTCCCTCCTTCAAATTGAAAACGGGGCTCTCCATTTCAAATCGCTTCCATTTTGATTTTTTTTTTTAACCGATTCGTGAATTATTTTTTTTTTTTTACAAACTACTTAAAAATACAAACCAATGAACTTTTCTACCATAAAATTAACTTTTATTAACTATGGTAACATTTATTTCTTGTATATTTATATTAGTATATATATATATAACATTTTCTTTTTGTAAGGAAACATCATTTTGTTGGTCACTCTTGGATACGAATGGAAACAAAGTCGATATAAAAAATATATTTTCGCCAAAATTATCTTTACTTTCATCATATTTTGCTTAGGGTAACATTTTTGCGTATCAAAACCTATCTATTTACAACTCCCTCCTTTTCATAACCTATCATATTTCATCAATCACAGTCCATTTTCTGTAGGCTGTTTTTGAACCCAGTCAACGACGGGTACTTCTGCTAGTATATATATATATATATATATATATATATATATATATATATATATATATATATATATATATATAGCCTTTGAGACTTTACACAACCGGTCGACAAAAGGAGCATGAACCTGTAAATTCACATGAACCTTGTCCGTTCGTCTGTCCGCACTTTTCTCAATAACTACGCCATGGAATTTTTGGAAATTTTGCACAAACATTAAACATGATATGAGTAAAAAGTAACAGAACGAATTTTCAGCGAAAACTTCGATTGCCCCTCTAGGTGTGCATTGCGGGTTAAAATGGCAAAAATTACTTTTGTGCTTATAAAATAAAATTATGTCTTGGATTTTTATAAAACTTTCTGAAAAGTTGTAACTAATTGATTTCTATATAATTTTGTTTGTCTATACTTCGCGATACTTCTTAATATAATATATATAATATCATGTATATATATAATATTATAATATATATATATTATATATATATAATATTATATAATATATATGAATATATTATATATATATAATTTCATATTTATAATATATATAATATCATATATATTACTAGAAAAAGTACCCGTCGTTGACTGGGTTAAAAAACAGTCTACACTGATTTATGAAAGTATGATAGGTTATGAAAAGGAAGGGTTGTAAATTTGGGTTGAATTTGAGGGTATAAAAACCAAAGCAAAATATTATGAAAGTAAAAATAGATAAACCCCATAATTTATTATACCATACCTGTTCGCACTGAAACACTTATCACAATATTCTGTGGATCTATATTAAAACATCTTGTTAAACTTTGTTACATATTTCAATTCTATGGAGGTCAGGTGCGAACGAACACCCCATAATTTTATTATATCATATTTCTTTAAACTGAAACATAATTATCAAAGTATACTCACGCATATAAATATGAAAAATCTTTATAAAAGTTTGTGCCTCTTTCCAGTGTATGGAGGCAAGGCGCGAACGCACAACCCTACAATTCTATTATACCATCCCTATTTAAGTTAAAACATACTTATCAATATATTCTTATGTACATCTATATCAAAAACACTTGTAAACGTTATTTTTTAATTTTTTATTTTTTATTTTCATACTGTGTTGACCAGGCGCGAACGCAGGCCCTACAATTTTAATGAACCACCGTTCTGTCAGATCAAACATACCCATTCCTGTGTCTCGATACATCTTCTATCATTATATGTAATCAGCTTTTTAAAATAGTAAACCATATAGGAGCCTATTCATGACCACACACACACACACATACACACACACATTCAGCTTTATATTGTAGATAAAATATATATAAAAAATTATATAATATGTATAGATAATTTATATATAATGAAGTGATCATATTATATATTACATTATATATATTATATATAATATAGATATAATATATATATAATATATTTAATATATAAAATATATACATTACTTGCAAAAGTACCCGTCGATGACTGGATTCAAAAGCAGCCTACAGAAAATGGACTTTGATTTATGAAAGTATGATAGGTTATGAAAAGGAAGGGTTGTAAAGAGATAGCTTCGAATTTGGGGATATCAAAACCAAAGCAAAATATGATGAAAGTAAAAATAAAATAGATAACCTCCATAATTTATTATACCATACCTGTTCACACTGAAACACTTATCACAATATTCTGTGGATCTATATTAAAAAACCTTGTTAAACTTTGTGACATATTTCCATTCTATGGAGGTCAGGCGCGAACGAACACTCCAGAATTTTATTATACCATCCCTAATAAAACATACTTATTTAAGTATTATGTACTGTTGTAAAGGTTTTTTTTTTAATTTTTAATTTTTTTTTTATTTTCATAGTTTGTGGACCAGGCGCGAACGCAGACCCCACAATTTTATGAACCACCGTTCTGCCAGATAAAACATACCCATTCCTGTGTCTCGGTACATCTTCTATCATTATATGTAATCAGCTTTTTAAAATAGTTAACCATATAGGAGCCTATTCGTTACCAGACACACACGTTCAGCTTTATATTATAGATATAATATATTATATATATATAATATATATGTATTTATATACCTATAAATGTTAAATTGTCTTGTCTGTGTGTGTGTGTGTGTGTGTCTCTGTGTGTTTAAATTTACCTACCAAACTACTCTGTCAATTTTTAGTCTACACACTCGCGATTAGACATAAGGGGCATTGAGCGTTGGGAAAATCTTTTTAATCTGTTTTCCTCCCAGACATTTGGCCGTCAAAGTTCAACTATTTTACCTATGAAAAATCTGCCAAACTGCTCCGCCAATTTTCAGTCTAAACACTTGAAATTTTTTATGTAGGTTACTTGGACATAAATCAAACAATTTAATCTGATTTGAGCTCAAGACAATAAATATTAAGTGGTGAAAATGTGGGTCAAATTTTTAAAAAATGTGACCTCTACGATCTCTACCAAATTACTCAGCTATTTTTGGTCTAAGCATAATTTTATATAATTTGTATTCAGACATAAGGCACGCTTTTAAATCGATTGTTGACCGAAAATTCGGTTGTCAAGCGGTTAAAGTTCAAAAGATTCGACCTTTACGGTCTCTAGCAAACTATTCAGCATTTTTTTTTTGTCTAAACATTTGGAATTTTACATAAATGGAATTCAGACATGCAGCAAGTTTTTTAATCAGTTTTTGGGCGAGAATTTGGCTGACAAGAGGTCTAAGTTGAAAAAGTTGACCTTTGCAGATTCTACCAAACTCCTCTGCCAATTTTGGATCCAAACACTTGAAATTTTAGATATAGGTTACTCGAACAGTTAAACTTTTTAATATATTATACCTATGCACATATAGTTATGAACAATACATAGGGTCCGAGAGGAGCCGGGCTGAACTACTAGTTATATATATATATATGTATGTATATATATATATGAAGATGTATGGGCGTGCATGTATGTTTTAGTGAAAGCGATATGATCAGAACACCGCACACTCAAGTCATAAGTCCACAGTGCTACCATTTCCTTTACTTTTAATAGTTTGCTCGAATTCAAAATGACAAGACGAGATAGACGAGAATAAAACCTCTATAAATGGCGAGTGACAGTTTTTATATCTTTTTAAACGACAAAAAAAAACTAGTTTAATCGGATGTGGATCGTCGGATGGGCGTGGCGATATCGTTATCGCGAAAATCGCTTGACAGAAGCTTTTCTGAAAATAGAATACTCGCCATCGCTATATGACCGGCGGTCAGCGAACGAGACGAAGTGAGACGTTTGTGGAGAATGTTCGCTAGTCAAATGGCCATTGGGTTTTAAACGAACCGCTTAGCAATTGACGTTCATGTCCTACGTTTATATTGCATCAGCAGAAAACCCCGGCGTTACCCAGGATTTAATGAGGAGCTCTACGCCTCCTTTCTCTAATTACTACCTCTACCTGTATAACATGGTTCTTGTTCATCTCTCTTTTTCATTTACGAGCAGTATATAAACAGAGTCCATATAACAGATATCTCTTGAACATTGTGATATATACAGTGTGTGGCGTCTAGTAGTTAGATGTTCTTCGTTTGTTCTATGTATGTGTGTGTTTTTCACATAAAATCATCAGCCTGAGTAGCGCACAAGCATAGAATATACCTTTCTCCGTTGTGTCTTTGTCTCTTCTCATTATTCTAGCTCCTCTCCTTTCAAAGGCAACCAAACAGATTACATATTTAGCTTTATTCTTGACTTCCCATCCGAGCTGCAAGACGTTGTAATTTTCTACCTAACATTAAGGTCGCGTTTCTCCCAGCTTCTGAAACGCGGAGACGATATCTTTCGTGCTAAACTTGTTCGGCTTTTCTAGTTTCTATCGAAACTCCAAACTAAACTCATTACGTGTATCACAAAGTTATTCTGTTACGTCATTAACTCCACGTGACAAAGACACAAATCGGATGATCTAATTTCGTCACGTATTTTGTTTATATTCTAGCGTTCTTTTTCACTAAGTTAACATTTTGGGGAACTATTTTTACATAAATAATTTTATCTTGAAATATTTATTCTGCTTTGATAACGTTCCTTTTGGTATTCTAAATATCAATAATAGCTAAATTTGCGTTACACGGTCAATATCTAATACATGTTTAACCTACTCCTCCTACACCTTTTTTCTTCTAAGCCTATTCCTATCTCTTGACATACACAAACAACTCAAGTCGGCGAAAGAAAAAATACAGCTTCTCCTCAACCCTTAAAACATTATAAAGAACCAATGTTCTTTATAATGTTCTGAGGAATATGAAACTTCTATTATAATATTCACGCTAATAACTGCATTGGTTTTACGACCGCTAACCTATCTTTCCGCCCCACCATGCACCTGGTAAATTCTAACTCAATTTACCAACCTTTTCAAAAAACATAACTGTTACCCATCGATTTAAGACAACTTATAGTTAATAAGCACTAAAATAATACATTCAGAAACGATTTTTTAAATTAAAAATGCTCGAAACTATCTACATAAAAAATTAAAATAACCTACAATTAATAATATTACATATAAAACCAGTAATAATATTTTAAAATGCTTAACGTAATACAATTTTGTTTTTATGCTAATTCTGACATCATGGAATTTAAATTATTAGCGTATCTCCTGGAACAGTGTGAAAACGTTCACCCGGCATCTAACTGACTTCATAGTTACCTTTTGAAATTATTTTATCTTCACCGGCTTCATTTTTGTTCATTTGCTTTTTCGCCTGATGATGATGATTCGACAAAGGATCAAAAACGTTTGTGATGCACATGAAACTTATATTGACTTTTTAAATTTTAACTAAAAAATAATGTTAATAAAAATCGATAAATTAACAACAATACATTGAAGAAAGTCGATGGAACGGCCGAAATCTTTGTTCTTTTAGGAAAACGATTTTCATGACATTTTGTATTCCTATGCATCAACAAAAAAGGAAAAATAGAGAAAAGATATAAACATCTTTATATTACTCATATTAATTATATATATATATATATATAATTATATATATATATATATATATATATATATATATATATATATATATACGTAAATTTCTTTAAAAAATTGAATAACAAAGGAAAAACTGAAACATGTGCATGGGAGTATTATGTTTTTTTTCTAAGCAGTTTACTTTTTATAAGTAAAAAATACTCGAGCTCAGATCGAAACCAAAACTAAAAGTTAGTTAAGTATGATAATCATTAGACCAGCTTGACACGACCTTTAAAAAGTGTTAGCAAACCTACTTATTCTTAACAGAAGTAATCTGTCATGTGAACGATTTATGCATGCACATTCGTGAAACAGCTGATAAATAGATAAAAATCCGATGACTTCCATATACCAATTTTTCAATTTTGACTCATTAGCAGCCCTTTTTCCGGATGAAAACTGACTGAAAAATTTTCAGCATGTCTGAATACCCTATATACCAAATTTACAGGTTTGTAAATAAAAGATTCGTTGCGTATATATGTTGAGAATTGCCCTCATACACACACTCACACACCTTCTCACTTTTACACACACACACACACACACACACGCACACACATTTTATCTAAACTCTGCACAAGATATTTAGTAATGATGCAAAAGAATAGGCGACACAAAGTCCGCAGCAAATAATTTCAGATATTTTTTTTGCTTTTTTTTTAATATAAAAGAAACCATTTAATACTAGAATTCTTTGGGATGAACGGACTGTTATCCTCCTCTTCATATTTGTTGCTTCACGACGTTTCGACCAACTAATCCTCTGGCCTTCGTCAGATGGGATAGGAATGCTGTGTTGGAGCGGTTAGACGACAACAACTATGAAAGGCAGTAATCTCATCGCGGTTAACCACCAAAGGAATAGTTGGCTAAAACGTCGTGAAAGAACAACTATGAAGATGAGGATAATCGTCCTCAAATAAATAAAAATAAATAAATAAAAATAAATAAATAAAAATAAATAAATAAAAATAAATAAATAAAAATAAATAAATAAATATATAAAAATGAATAAATAAAATATTTTATGAAGTAATATATTTTTAAATTACTAAAATCACATTCAAAACAATGAGACAATAATCTTTTTTATTATTATTTTATGCAAAAACTTAATTAAACATAGCGCGAATTTTTTTAGTTTACTGCTGACTTCGAGTCGCCTATTCTTATACATTAATTATTTAGTTTACTAATCGGCTAGTTGTATTGTATTACAGCATATCAGCTTTTTTAAGATTATTTAATGGCGAATCAAACAATTTATAATAAAGTAGCTAGGATTCAGGTTGTTGATATTTCTAAGTATTTATTCGTGGTGCTTAGTTTAGTTGTTTTGTGGAAGACAATTGTTTGTTCGTGTTTTTTGTTTGTTTTTGTTTTGTTTTATTTTTGTTTTGTTTTTGTTATGTTTTGGTTTTGTTTTGTTTTGTTTTTGTTTTATTTTGTATTTGTTTTGTTTTTCTTTTGTTTAGTTTTTTTGTCTTGTTTTTGTTTTGTTTTTGTTTTGTTTTGTTTTTTGTCTTGTTTTTGTTTTGTTTTTATTTTGTTTTGTTTTTTGTCTTGTTTTTGTTTTGTTTTAGTTTTGTTTTTGTTTTGTTTTGTTTTTTTTTGTTTTTTTTTTGTTTTGTTTTAGTTTTGTTTGGTTTAATTTTGTTTTGTTTTGTTTTTTGTCTTGTTTTGTTTTTGTTTTTGTTTTGTTTTTGTTTTGTTTTTGTCTTTGTTTTTGTCTTTGTTTTTGTTTTTGTTTTGTTTTTGTTTTGTTTTTTTTGTTTTTTTTTGTTTTTTTGTTGTTTTTTTTACTTTGCAGAACATGTTCGAGTTTATTTTGCAAAAGGAAAGAAAAAAACAATAACATCAATGTTTGGTGTATTTTCAGTTAGGAAGTCGATATCCATAGCCTGATATGGTAGTACCAGTTCTAATCAGCTAAAAAATGATGCCCCAAAAGCTCTTTACGGAATGAAAAGATTACTTTTCTATATGAAAGAATTCTTTTTCTTTCTTGTATTGAAATGGAATAACCTATAAAATCAGTTACATGGAAAAGAAAAACTTGCCACATAAAAAACATGGTTTTCTTTAAAAAAAAAAAGAAACGATAACAAAATGGCCGTTCCATTGTTGATTAATCGAAATAATATTTCATATTCTTCTATCTACAGTTTGGTTTATTAATTTCCATCGACCGAAACGTTGTAAAAATAACACTTACGAGAAGAGTAGTCCGAATAATTCAATCCAGCAAGACTCGTGGCAATTCCATGGAATGAGAAATATATTAAGTCAACAAATGTTTTGATAAAACTGATATTTTTCTAAATAGCGACAAAAAATAATTTATTGGAAAAAAACAATAACACGCAGCAAATATGAGTTTATTTACATTTCTATGAAAATGGTGTTCATTGTATTTTAAATATATAATTAACCCAGATAAGCTAATAAGTCCTAATAAATATTCAGAAAGTAATATTGTGCTACTTAGTCCAATACAAATAATAAAATCACATTGTAAAAGACAATCTTCGATTTATTCATTCAGTGCAATGCCTCTTGGCAGACAATGTTTTTTGCCCTGTTTCTTTCGAATGTCGCCCTTTTTACGTAACGTTTCGCTGACTTCCTTCTTCGGTGAAGAAGCGCTACACGTCGAAATTACTGTGTGTTCATTTCTCATACAATTCCCACAATGATCATACATTGTTATTATTATTATTATTATTATTATTATTATTATTATTATTATTATTATTATTATTATTATTATTGTTGTTGTTGTTGTTGTTACTGCCTAGTCATAAAATATGCTGAAATAGGATATTTTAATTTGTCCAAGTTTCGTATATATTATTATAGAGTCGATATTTCAAAAGTTACAAAAGGTAATTGGGTGTCATCAGTTAGAATCGAAATCGTAGCATTCAAAGCTGGTGGCGTTACCACTTTACCAACGTGGCACGCATATGAACTGATTCAAAATAAAATAAAAAATAAACTTTTGACACCTTAAAAACTATTTTAAACGGCCAAAGACCCATAAAAGAACGGTCCGTAAAAATCCAATCATTTGAGGTCGCTAGCACGCCTCGGCGACTTTTAGTTTCGGAAGAGTTTACTAATATGGAGATAGACAGAAAGACATATAGCTTTTTATATATTAGATTATTATTGTCATGATATTTGAAAACATGGCCCCATCTAAGGGAGGTCACTCTCATATTCTTCTCTAGGGTTGTCAGATTAGCCTTTTTTAAAGCTAAACTTCGTGAATCAAATTTTTTGGAGTATACTGACACTAAAAGTATTGGACCTTTATCAAAGCATAACGTACGGACTACCTAAGGGAGAAATACGCAGAATCTCTACTTATATATATATATATATATATATATATATATATATATATATATATATATATATATTCCAAAAATTAGATTCGCGAAGTTTATCTTAACAAAAAAAGGCGAATCTAACAACCCTAGAAAAGAATATGAGAGTGACCTCCCTTTGATGGAGCCATGTTTTCAAATATCATGATATAATAATCTAATATATAAAAGGCTATATATATATATATATATATATATATATATAATCATAAAACTCAAATGACATTGTAACGAGTGATGTAACCCACTTTCCGGTTTACGACATCCGGTTGCGCATGCGCGCACAAACATTAAGCCATAACAACGTAAACAAATAAATACAAATCGTTTCTTTTGTAGATTTTGACCTGCGCACTGAAATATTAACGTTATTATTTCGAAATTATTATTTAACATGGGAAGAGTGGGGTTTTTTGTAACTATTCTTTATTACAACAATACTGTCGTTATTTTCTTACAACTAAAAAACTTTAACCCGTTGACAAACATAAGAACAATTGTAGTAAAGCCAAGACTACTACTACTACTACTACTATTACTCTCTATCCGTCCCTTTTCCTTCCTTCCTTCCTTCTTTTTTTATTTTTTGGTTTACATTTCTAGATACAAAATAGTTGTGTGAGAACAGTGAATTTGTTGACACATTTACTAATCTGTTTCAATATTAGTTTTATTTTATTTTATTTATTTAGGTTCTATTTGTTTTTGCTTCAGGTTTTATAATTTTTTTTTTGTTTTTTAGATTTTAAGTTGCTATAACTTGGTTGAAGGATTCCAATATGGGTTTTTCATTCTTATATTTCTCATCGGTAGGTTCATGTGCGTTTTTGCTGCTAAATAACTTTCGTCGGCGTTCGATTCGTAGGAAAATCATGTTTAATTTTCGATTTTTGAGCGATTATTTGGACAAATGGATAACTTAACACGATTAGGGAGGATTTTTTTTTCATGTTTGAGTGATCCATCCGTGATTTTTCATTTTAATATACTTTCATAGAAATATTTCTGTTATGTCAAAAAAAAAACTATTTTCTTTACGTCACAAGTGTCACGCTCACACATGAATTCCATAGTTAATATAACATACTGACCTAACGGGTCACGGGTAGTCTAGTATATATATATATATATATATATATATATATATATATATATATATATATATATATCACTTTGTGTGTGTACGTGCATAAGTTAGTTTCCTATAAATTTCACTCTAAGATACTTTATGAGTCTATTTATTTTTACGTAGATAGGTTTGGTATCACAATGCCTCAAATAAGCATCGAAAATCAATAATTAAAAAATCCGATTTTAGAAGGAACCATCCTTCCGATTTCAACCTCATAAAGCCTAACATCACATGTACATTTGAGAAGTTTTATTATTGCACGAGTAGAAGATCCGGTGTATAAAATCAACAGTAGGTTCGTATGTTATTAAACGTCCCCAACAGCTACTGCGCTTCAGTAATAAATAACCGAAATCGGTTAATACGACGTTTCAAACTTAAGCGCAACAATCTGATGCACATAAACTCTTACAAAGATGTGCGGAAGCGTAGAAAAATGTATGTATATATAAATGTATATATATATATATATATATATATATATATATGATTATTTTATATACCTACAGACACTAGCGTTTCATGCTTATGCAAGAATGCAGAAGATGACATCAACGCTGGTCGAAGGATTCGAATTCCGAACGAACCCATTTTGGTTCCATTAGCAAGGAACATAGCCGAAGGTCATCGTTCATTGCAATGAAATTAAAGGAAATTACAACATTAATAAAACTTAAAGTTTAAAAAAGACGATCTTAGACTGATCAAATAATAGGAAGTTACTCTAAAAGTCTGAGGACGCTACAGACGGCAATTTTTCGGTGATCTGTAACGCGAAAATTTGAAAAAACATTTTCGTTGCTCTGCGATGGTTACGTTTGTAATGATATTTAAATTTAATTTCCATATAGCGGTGTGAACAAGATGGTGTTGTTATAAAAGCTTAATTTAGATCTGAGGTTATTTTTTATTTCTCCAGATCTTGTAGAGATAGGTAAATGTTATTGAGGCAGTGTCTATCTTGCACTGCAACACATAGTTCACACTGCCTTCTTTGTTTATGGAGCTTCCAAGCAGGTGAAGTTGTCAACTACAGCAATAGCATGACTATAGATAAACGTCATCTGTTTACCAAACTACATATTCGGACTTTATAAAGTTTTCACCTCGTTTCGTGCGCTAACCATCGGTCATTTACAGAGGGTGAGCATTCTATTTTCAGAAAACTTCTGCTAAGTGATTTCCAAGATAAGACCACTCTGTGTATTGTAATTCTCACTTTTTAACCGAAACCATCAATAACCGGTTGTTTACTGCTAAACAAAAGAATGACAGACTATCATTTGGAATTTATAGACAGTTTCAATTCGCATTTATCTAGTATTGATAACTTTACGTTCAAAGAAACAGTCGAAAAGATACAGGGTATATTTGGAGTTGAGTCTAATGTATATATATATATATATATATAAAATTTATTGGAGATGGTAATTAAAAAAAACTGAAGAAAGTGCTCAATACTGTTGTAGAGCAAATATGCGTTTTATTTTTTATTACCGTATCTTTCTGTTAAGTTACATTATTGTTTCAGCTACTCGGCCGTTTTTTTGGCCGTCTGTAGCGTCCTCAGACTTTTAGAGAACATTTCTGTAAAAGTCTGAGGACGCTACAGAAGCTAGTGTTTCATGCTTATGTAGCGTCCTCAGACTTTTACAGAAATGTTCTGTAAAAGTCTGAGGACGCTACAGACGGCAAAAAAAAAAAAAACGGCCGAGTAGCCGAAACAATAATGTAACTTAACAGAAAGATACGGTAATAAAAAATAAAACGTATATATATATATATATATATATATATATATATATATATATATATATGTATACGTGTGTGTGTGTTTGAAATCTTTCCAATTAAAATTGCCTTTTCTTTTTGAATCAATGGAGAAAATGTACATTTCTCTTCATTTGATGAACTAATGGAAAGTCTGATTATTTGTTTGGTTTATACCATTCAATGAAACACGTGTAAGAGGCAGTAATTTAAACAGTATGAATTTGAATTAAGTGTATATTTTTCCTGTGATTTTGAAATGTTTAATTAAGTTACATCATATGCTCCGAAAGTGTAAATCCATTTTCATTGACCTTAGAAGATCTTAGCGATTTTAAGTTAGTCTTAATGAATATATACATTATAAAAGCATATTTGTTTTAAGGAAAACGCGAGTGAGGACACACACACACACACACACACACACACACACACACACACACACACATATATATATATATATATATATATATATATATATATATATATATATATTACCAGTGTTTCACATCATAGAAAATATGTCGTAAAGTTATATTGATTACCCTTGATAAAGGTATGTTCCGATACCGAAAATTTGAACATTAAATTAAAAAAAATGATTTCATAATTTAATAAATGTCTTCTTAACATTTCTTTGTTTTCAAAGATTTTCAATTTAAATTTACGAAATGTTTCCTACGATGGGAAACACTATTAATTTCAACTCCCCGCTTAATACATCAAAGTTTACTACTACTACTACTACTACTACTACTACTACTACTACTACTGAAGCTAGGCACCTTTTCCCTCTATCGGCCCTCGTAGGTTTAATACCACCGAAATATTAAGATGACAAAAATACAACATTTAAACACGGACAGTCTTTTGCCTTTGATAAAGGTATGTTTTGATACCGAAAATATCGACATTATATATATATATATATATATATATATATATATATATATATATATATATATATATATATATATATATATATGTCTATATATTCGTTTTCAATCAAACATGTCTAAATAATGACCTGCTGGCAAAATATTCCCAACACCCCTGGCCTTGATGCGAGACTAAAACTTGTTGCTAGGGGAGACTTGATGTCAAATATTTCTCATATACACTGTGAAATTTCTCATATGTTATATTTCCCGTTTTTTGGAACATGCACGATCATGAATATCCCCAGCATCAAATAACACTTATACACTGTGAAATTTTACTTCATGTATGAAAACCAAAGAGGGGAGATATAAAATGTTATTTCAGATCATTTCAAATGGTAGCAACAAGTTTTAGCCTTCCTTCATCAAGGTTATATGTTTTGGGGAAACATCAGATATTTTGTAATGCATATGCAAAATTAGGAAAAAAAACTACTCTTCTGATGAGAAGCATTAGGCTTCGAAATGCATTGGCATAGATTCCTTCTATCTCCCGACTAATTGGTGGTATTCCCTTATTGAATAAATGAACCAATCTATATTCACCAATATATAGTTTTTGTGACTGCATTTCCCTTTTCTATTTGTTCCCCTATAGAAGCTCCAAGTATACTTGTTGAGCTTTATATTGTCCAGATAAGTCTCCTCTTATAGAATTGAGCTCACTCTTTTCTTCTAACACACTAAGGTATATATGTATGCATATATATATATATATATATATATATATATATATATTCATATATACATTATATATATTATATATACTATATACATTATATATATATTATATATATTATATATATTATATATATATAATATATATTATATATATATATTCATATATTATATATATATTATATATATATTCATATATATATACATTTATATATATTATATATTCATATATATATATTTATATATATTATATATATATTCATATATATATTCATATATATATTTATACATATATGTTTATATATATGTTTCTATATATATATATGTTAGTATATATATGTTTATATATATTTTCATGCATGTTTACATATATATATATATATATATATATATATATATATATATATATATATACATATATTATTTTTCCAGTTATTATCTAGTTAAGATCTTTCAGACATGTGTTCTATTATTTACCGATTTTAAATTCACATATTTGAGTTAATGTTAACTGTTTTAAGGATAATCTTAACATTTTTCAGTACAATCTCGTAGAAAAGTGTGTTTTTTTTAATAATTGCACTAATTTTATAATTCCAATTTTCAAGTTGCTTATATTGATAGCCATTAGCTTAATTTTTCAATATTGCTTATATTGATAGCCATTAGCTTAATTTTTCAATATTATAACTTAATTATGTTTGTCAGCGTACAGAGCATTTGATTTTCAAATTTAAACGCTCATCCTTTTATGCCGTGTTTTTGTTTTTAGACTAATTATGTTTCAATTAAAGGACCAAGGAAAAAAACAACGTGGTTTAAAAAAAAAAAAGGTTTTAAACTTCGGACTTTACAGGTAAATTTCTAAAAAAACACTACTTGTTTATTTTAAAGTTGAATATATTATTTATTGATCTTTTATCTTCAATTTGTGATATATAAAACTTTGGTGCGTAAATTAATTATTTACTTTTTAATTGATATTTCAAAATGGGGGGGACGTAAATTAAAAAAAAGCATTTGTCCAAGATATTATATTCGGTTTATTGGAAAGAGCATAAAATTTCACATTGACCCTGAAAATATCGTAAAAATTGAATAAATAGAAAAAATTAAAAATACTGAGCTCGTTAAATTCAAATGATTTCATTAGTTTTTTTTTGTAAATAAATAAATAATATTTTTATTACTTTTTATACAACTTTAATAGTTTATTTTGGAAGTATAATCGATAAAAAAAATAAACAACCCACTTTTAAAGGAGAAATTACGAGTTTTTTTTAATATTTTATTCGCAGTTTCGTGTTAGGGGTGTCAAAAATTCCCCAAAAATTCTGATACACCTAGCGCTATTCGCATTGTTTAGATTTTCATGAGGGTTGCATTTCCGTTGCTGTAAAAAAAAAAAAAAACACGAGTTTATAATTAAATTTTTACAATTTATTAACGTCTTATTCCACTTTCTTTTTATATAATCATATTTTTTACACAATTATTTAGTCAATAGATTATTTTGATGGTTTTCCAACTTTTATATAATCATTTTTTATATAAATATACTAGCAGTCTTCCCGGCGTTGCTCGGTCGTGAAACACGCAATAATATTATATTTTAATTCATACAGAAACTGAGACATGTGCATAATAGTATTATGTTTTCTTTTCTTTTCTTAAACAGTTCATTTTTTGTAAGTAAAAAGCATACTCGAACTGTGATAGAAGCAAAAACATAGTGAGTTAGATACGATAACCATTATGCCAACTTGACACGAGCTTTTATAAGTGTTTCCAATCCTAATTATTCTAAACAAAAAGAATCTATCACGTGAACAATTTACGCATGCACATTCGTGAAACGGTTGACAAACCGATAAAAATACGATGCCCCTCCACGTTCCAAATTTTCAATGTTAACCCCTTAGCAGCCCTATTTTCTGGATAAAAACGGATTAAAAACTTTCTCATGTGTTTGAATACCCTGTATACCAAATTTCTAGCTAGTAGATTTAAACTACCTTAAGTATATAGGTTAACGAATGTCCTCACAAACATTTTCACTTTTATAGATATAAAGATAATTCCATGTTAAGAATTCTCAAAGATAAAAACCAATGAATTTGATATGGTTTATATAAAAGTGCTCAATAATGAATAGAGCAGATTAGCCCTTTTATTAATATTTAAATAGACATTTGAATATGACGACACGATCATGAAAATGTTTCGGGCAATAGTCATGAATAGTTAAAAACCTCGTCAAGTGATGTTACTTTTACGATAGTCAAGTCTTCAATGAAATGGAAAAAGAACGAAATTCCAAAAAAATTTGAAAAAGTCACGTGATCTCTTAATGATGGAAAGGTTAAAATAAACTAAAATATAAAATAATAAAATGAAACAAAACAATACACACGTATATATATATATATATATATATATATATATATATATATATATATATATATAGAGAGAGAGAGAGAGAGAGAGAGAGGGAGGGAGGGAGAGAGAGAAAGAGAGGGGGAGAGAGTGAAGAGGATAAAGTTTAAAGTTACATACTTTATTGACATTATCATAACAGTAAGGGTTACAGAAAGTGAAATGAGGAGAAACCTGTTTAGGCCATGGTATTTCGAAACCAAATGCTTGTCGTCAGAAGAGAGGAAAAAGTCGGTATTATACAAAAGTAAAAGTAAAAAGACAATACTAACTTTGAAAACATTCAGATTAGAAATGGAAACATTTTTGAAATTAGAATTGGAAAAAAATTATAGAGGGGGCGGCAATATTATCGGGATAAAAGATTGAAGGGACAGGAAAAAGAGTAAAGGCTAAAGAATATGCAAATATAATTTGGAAGAAAATGAAATACTAAGAAAAAATGTAATTCATGAAACTCTTTTAAAAATTCAAAAAACTTTTTAATTGAAAAATTTTTTAAAAAGAAACTTGCAATAAAGTTCTGATAAAAAATTAAATTATAACATATAAATAAAAAAATTAAATTATAAAATATAAATAAAATATATTCAATTATAAAAGACAAAAAATAATTAATTATAAAATATGAATAAAAAAATAATAAATTATAAAATATAAATAAAAAATCAAATTATAAAATATAAATACAAAATTAAATTATAAAATATAAATAAAAAATTAAATTATCAAATATAAAATATTATGAAATATAAATAAAAAAAATTAAATTATAAAATATAAATAAAGCACAACAAATAAAGTAGAAAGATATAAGAGATGAGTAAGAAAAGGAAAAAACAAGGAAGTTAAAAAGTAAATTAACTCAAATCTATATAATTATAAAACTCAAATGACCTTGTAACGAGTGATGTAGCCCACTTTCCGGTTTACATCCGGTTGCGCAGACGCGCATAAACTTAACCTATAACAACGTAAGCAAATAAACACAAATCGCTTCTTTTGTAGATTTTGATCTGCGCACTGAAATATTAACGTTATTATTTCGAAATTATTATTTAACATGGGAAGAATGGTGGTGTTCTGCAACTATTCTTTATTACAACTATACGCTATTTTCTTACAACCAAACAACTTTAACCCGTTGACAAACATAAGAACAATTGTAGTAAAGCCAATATTACTACCACTACTACCACTACTACTACTACTACTACCACTCTCTATCCGTCCCTTTTCCTTTCTTTCTTCTTTTTTATTTTTTGTTTACATTTCTAGATAGAAAATAGTTGTGTGGAACGGTGAATTTCTTTACACATTTACTAATCTGTTTCAATATTAGTTTTATTTTATTTTATTTATTTAGGTTTTATCTTTTTGCTTCAGGTTTATTAATTATTTTTTTGTTTTTTTTTAGATTTTAAGTTTCTATAACTTGGTTGAAGGATTCCAATATGGGTTTTTCATTCTTATATTTCTCATCGGTAGGTTCATGTGCGTTTTTGCTGCTAAATGAGTTTCGTCGGCGTTCGATTCGTAGAGAAATCATGTTTAATTTTCGGTTTATGAGCGATTATTCGGAAAAATGGGTAACTTTACACGAATAGGGAGGATTTTTTTTCATGTTTGAGTGATCCGTCCGTGATTTTTCATTTTTATATACTTTCATAGAAATGTTTCCGTTATGTCAAAAAAGAAAAAAACTATTTTCTTTACGTCACAAGTGTCACGCTCATACATTAATTCCATAACTAATATAACATACTGACTCAACGGGTCACGGGTAGTCTAGTTCTTTATATATATTTTAATCTGTTTATAATTTTTAATTTTTTTTTTTTTTATCTCTCCAGATTCTTTGTTTACTGCAAAAATCATATCTGGTCTGCTCGCATAAAAACGACTCTCTCACGATGAAACGACTATAAAATGAAATTAAATTAATTACTTGGCATTGTTTTCGATCTGGTCGAAATCAGAATCGATCATTTTTTGTGGGAATATACATGAGTTTATTCGCATAAATATTACCGTACTTTTATTTTAAGCGCTATGTAGTCATGTTTTTTACGAAATATTTTTTTATGTGTGTGGGAAAACGCGAGAGCATAAAATGTCCTTGGTCTATAATTGTGCCATTATTTTATTTATCAATATTTCTATCTATAATGAAAGTGTCATCGTAGTTTGAGTGTTCATACACTTTTAATGTAGTTGCTGCTGTTGCTGCTGTTTCTGCTGCTACAATGGCGTTTACTCTGGTTGGGTTGAACCGAATTATTATTCCACCTGCAATGCAATCCGAACAATGGCGTATATAAGTGTGTGGATGCTGTTCTAAATACTCGGAGCCAAATTCTGTATTTTTTTTTTACTTGGAAGTCACCACCTATCAAAGCCCTAAAACCACTCCAGCACAAGAGTTAATGAATGTTGAATGTAAGGTGGTTTAGTAATCACTTATGGTGTAAATTGGGGGAAATTTTGATTATTTATGAGGACAACTTAACAGGAACTTGTTTACATTAGATTTGAAATGTATCTCATCCATTTATGTATAAGTCCTAGTACTGAGATATTACGAGAAAAATATTTAGATTGGATGATCGCAGCAGGAGGCCCTTCCTCTCCTTCTGTACGCGGTGGGTCTCGAATTGTGGCATAGTGCAAGAGATATTCAATCCCATTCCATCGTCAAAGGCTGACCACTTGTGAATTAGAAAGCTCAATAATCTTTGTGAATTCTAAAAGAGTAGAAAGTGCGCCCTAAGTTTACTTTCGGCAGCCTCACAACTCTTTCTTTAATGTTGTCCTTTAGTTCTCTTATTCGATAAGCGATGTTTCTGATAAAGAAGGAAAAATTGCTGTTTACTGGGTCGGAATTTATCCAACACTTGTCAATAGCTAGTTTTTGACCTTGAAGTAATATTTTTATATTTCCTTAGATCAAGCCACAGTTAGCAATGATCCGTCTCTCGTGTCAGGACGAAAAGCTGTGACTTAAAAATTCAAAGGCGATATATATTATATAGCGATTCTGATACCTGATTAGTTCGTACTTATCACCCCTGGCTATAAATATAATCATCCACATTTTTATGATCATACACAGTACAATTATGCCAAAAATATTGTAACATACTAAAATACGCGCAGATACACACACATACACTCATAGGCATAGCATACCGACTGTCATACGCATAACCCAACTGTCACAGGCATACACATAACACATTGCTACAAACACAACATACACAATCGCACAAATGTACAGTTACATACACGTGCCTACTAAAGAGAACATGAATGCCTACTAGATAATATTCTCGAATGTCTAAGGTCTCTCTGTACAAGGGTTTGTCAGGAAAACCTAACATCAGGAAAATAGACTTGGTAACTTAGGAGGGATACCCTTTTCTCTTCCCTGCAACCTCTCTCCCACAGAAGAGACGCTGCGAGCCTGTCTTTGTTTTATCGTTATTTCTATGGCAAGTGCTCGTCTGAGCTCCAATCTTTGGTCCCCCCTCGCCGATTTTCACGAAAAACACCGGTCTAGCTGAAACCACTGTCGATAATTTTCCCCACTCTTTATCTGTGCCTAAATCAAAACGTTGATTCCATAAACAAAGCTTCTTTCTTAGAACTGCACGCATGTGGAACTCTCTTCCGTTTGCCTGTTTCCCAGCTGACTACAACTTGGATGTTTTCAAGTCCAACATAAACAAATTCTTGATGAACCGCCCCCTTAAGTAATTCAATTTACCAAATTACTAACGATTACTAGGATATTATCCCATTGATTACTGTACACTCAACAACCCTTATCCTCGAGTGGCCTCCGGGCCTTGATAAGTAGTGACTCCTATGCAAAAAAAAAACAAAACATTTTTCTACAAGTAAATCCTAACTAAATATTCAAAATCACATAGTATTCGCGACGCAAGGAAGATCTCTTCGGTTTGACTAGCCCATACTATTTTTTTCTGAGGAATAGAATAGCGCACCTCCTCCAGATGATATTATCTCAAGTAATAGTACGGACCTTGATATACTCCACTAGACAAAGTGGATTCTTGTCCTAGATTCATTAAGAGCCAAAGACCACAAGTAATGTATACTATAACTAATTTAAATGGTCAACTGAGGAGAGGAAAATTACGTTCCCAACTTTTTTACTGACTCAGTGTTTTAGAGGTTAAGAAAAACTTTAATGGAATATTCGAATGTCTATGCATCTCATATAGAGATCAAATGTTAGCCCCAGGAAAGGGGGCCCTTTGAGAACTTTGACTGAAGTAAAATAAAATAATGAAAGAAACATACACATATACACGAAGCCACGAACCTATACACCTAACACTGTTATACTCGCAACGCAAAAACAGTTACAGGTGCACACTAACTGTCACACATACAAGACAAACACAGCATATACAATTACACACACACAATTACATATACATCACATTCACGCACCCATATATACACATAACCACACACGCACATTCTTACGCACACACATATGCGCACACACATATGCGCACACACAACGAAATATCAATTTCTTAGTTAGGACATTAAAAGAAACTGGAATCTTAGGAAGATCTTCATAATTTCAATAATCATAGGAGCAACCGAACTCATTACGAAAAATTTCAAAAATTACCTGATAAATATAAGGATGAACCCAATTCTAGAGAGATATAAAAATTGTTCTGAAAGGGACTGTTAGAATCTTTAAAATAATAATCTCTCGCTTGAAGTCTCTGAGAAAGCGGGTGAATGTTTGAAATCCCGTATAGAGGATGCCCCATCTCGATGAAAAACAAGATGATATAAAAATTTAAAAAATAGAATGCTTTGATTTCTCCCCCTCCCTCTCTCTCTCTCTCTCTCTCTCTCTCTCTCTCTCTCTTTCTTTCGATTCGATTCTGAGCAGCAAACAAAATGTTGGTGTAAACAAACAAGATACGGTCGAAATCGATATAAATCGATATTCCCAAACACGCATAAAATTATCACATTTATTTTGAATGCGGGAAAAGAAACTCCGGCGAAACCATTTCGGATCATTATTGATTTTTTTAACCTTATCTTAAAATCTGTAAATAAGCAAAATAGACAAAAATCACATTTGCATTTGTTCTTTCCTTTGACATTTGATATGATAGTCCGCACCATTCTAGTAATTATTGGAGCAACTAGACTAATGAAAAATAATTAAAAAAAAAAAACGACGAATATAACCGATGAACCAAGTGCAAGAAAGCCGAAAGTAACGGTTAGAATATTTAAAGCATCTCCCAGTCTGAATCTCTAATATGGCGACTAAACAAAAAGAAAAACAAAAAATAAAAATTTTAAATTCCATAATGAGATTAAATGCTTAATAGACGCCATCATCAAGTACCATTTTAATGGAAATCACCCCCGGACAATACATGAAGCCACTTCGTGTAAAGAATTGCATACGATATGGTCACTCATTCCATTTCAGTAACCATTGGAGAAACAGGACTAATGGGAAAAATTAATACCTGACGAATATAACCGATAAACCATGTGCAAGAAAGCTTAAAGGAATGGTCAGAATCTCAAAAACATTTCTTGGTCTGAGTCTCTAATAAGGCGAATGGATTTCTATTTTCCTCGAAAAAAATAAAAAGTTAAAATTCCAGAAAGAGTTTAAATGCTTATAAGGCACCATCTTCGAGTGCTTTTTTTTTATGGAATTCCGCACAATACCTGAAGCCACTTGGTGCAAAAATTGCATACGATATCGTTACTCGTGCCAATCCAGTAATTATCAGACTCATGAAAAAATGTTTTTTAACTACTTGACGAATATAACCAGTGAACTAAGTGCAAGAGATCTAAAAGAGACGGTTAGAATCTTTAAAAGATCCCTCGGTTTGAGTTTCTGCGAAGTCGAGTGAATTCTTGCATCAGGTAGGATTCTTCTTCCCCGACAAAAAAAAAAAAAAATTAAAATGTCAGAGACGGTTTAAATGTCTACTACACACCATCCTCGAGTTCCTTTTTCATAGAAATTGCTCCAAACAGTACTTGAAGCTACTTGATATAAGGAGTTAAAAATTTATTAATTCAAGGTCAAAAACTAGCCAACAAGTGCTAGATAGATAGATACCGACCCAGAAAACGGCATTTCTTACCCCTTTGTCAGAAACATTGCTTATAGAATATGAAGACTAAGGGTTTGGTATAAGGATATTTCGTTCTTTACGTAGACCCTGACCAAATATTCAGAATAATATTGTATTCAAAATCCCAAATAAGATCTCTCATCATGACAACGCGCTGGATAATCCGTGAAATGATGCACCTTCTCCAGTAATATTACCTCGAGTGACAGAATTTAACTAAACACTCCACTGGATTTTTGGAATCAAGCCAAACTAAGAAAAGACCGCTAGAAAGATAAACTATATTCCACGAAAAAAGCTTCTTTCTTAGAACTGCACGTGGAACTCTCTTTCGTTTCCCTGCTTTTTCAGTTGATTACAATGTGGTCGTCTTCAAGTCCAATGTAAACAAGTTCCTGATGAGCCATCCTCTTAAATAATCTAATTTACCAAATTTCCACGACTAACTATTACTACGATATGGTCCCATTGACTACTGTACACTCATTAACACTTATCCTCGAGTGGCTTCCAGGCCTTGATAAGTGATGACTCCTTTGTAAAAAAAAAAGAAAAAAAAGATTTATTATAAGAAGATAAACTTTTTCTTTTCAATTAATTAGTTTTAGCCATCCTGGGACGAGTATCTTCCTAATTTTATTTAAATATGTGTATTTTTTTTTTAATTTCTTATCAGTTTGTTCAGGCTAGAGATGGAACATCCTACCGGATGCCAGACATTCACCCGCTATCTAATATGTTCTAACCGAGAGGTCTTTTGTTTTTTTTAAATCTAACCGTCCCTTTAAGTGCAATTGTTTGAATCTCTCTTGCACTTGGTTCACCGGGTATTTTTGTCAGGTAGTTTTTGAAATTCTTTCTCATAGGTTCAGTTGCCCCCCTAAATCACTGGAAGGATAGATATCTTCCCAGCATTCCAATTTCTCTGTATGAGTGCTTGTATGATTTTTCTGTGCATTTGTTATGTATGTGTAAGCAGCTCCCTCTCTACCCCGGTTCAACACATAATGATTGACTAAATTTGAATGAACAAAAGAACAAACTAATACTTTAACTGCACGTTAGTACGAAAGAACGTTGGGTTTAAAGTGATCCGCGACTGACCATAAACGACTTTTTGCCAAGATGACTTCATTTGTAAGTAATTTGATTCTGTTTTTGTTTAGGCCTGCAAACCCGTCGTACTTCTTTCTCTCCAACCGCCACAAAACGATAAAACTTCCTGATTGTACGTCGACCTCAAATCTAAAGAAGTGAACAGTGAACAATAGACAATGAAGTTAACATTCGTCCGAGTGTGTTTCTTTATGTACATGTGTTTGTATGAATGCCTGGTAACAACTTTCTAGACTATTACACCTATGAACATTCTTATTATTTGGATCCTTCGAACTACCGGTCTTCTTTTTTTTATTTTTTTTACTTGAGAGTAATCAAGGCCCGAAGGCCACTCGAGGATAAGTGTTAATGAATGTAAGGTCGTAGTGAAATAATCGTTAATCGTGTAAATTGGGAAGAATTTGATTATTTATGGGGTCAGCTGAACAAGATCTTGTTTAGATTGGATTTGAAGACTGCCATGTTGTATTCAATTGGGAAGCAGGCCAGCAGAGCAGTGTTCCAAAGGCGGGCAGTTCTGGGAAGGAAGCTTTGTTCATGGAATCTGCGTTTAGATTTAGGCACAGATAAAGAATGGGGAAATCATATTTTCATAATGTTTCGGTCGATGTTACCTCTGACCTTCTTAGGATGTTTCTTGTCGAACTCGGGAATCTTTCTGTCCAACACGGAAATCTGTAGGGAATTTTGAAGGAAACACTTTATCTAATCCACAAGGAAAGCATGCGGATTCCGAAAAGTAATCCGAAGAATCCAAATAATATGAATATTAATCCCCATCTAAAAAAAAAATCAGAAACATTACACCTAGGAAAGTTATAAGGTTTCGTTTGATTGTTTTGTCTTGCGACATATCAACATTTTTGGAGCATTTTTTTTTTATGGAAATCGACCCAGACAATATAAGGGGCCACAAGGACGAAAGATAATTCAGTTATGTAATAATCTCTTCAAAGCAAAGTAGCGTTTTAACTAACGAGGACAAATTCGGAGGAAAAGTAATTGAACCTAAAGCAGAAACATTAGCACGGCAGTGACGAACACCGTCACCCATGCAGGAAATACCACAGGAGTCCCAGATATTTAGTGAGGGTTAGTGTTTTGCTGGTGTTGTTGCTGCTGCTGTTGCTGCCGTTGCTGTTGCTGAAGTTGCTACTGCTGAAGATGATGATGAAAAGAACAAGTATCGCTTTCGTTCATGTACAGCTGAAAATGTACATTATATCTGTATTAGTCTGTATGTTTGTCTGTCCAGTCTACTTTTTCTTGAAAACTACTGAGCAGATCTAGCTGAAATTTTGTATTGGCCGTTATTATGATGAGTTGCAGTGAACTAAGTATTATGGTATTCGGTCGATGCACAGTTCAGGATTCATCGGGATCAGTTACCACAATACCCTATTTACTCTAGAAGTTTTTCTCGGAAACTACTGGGCGAGCTGGCGGATATTATGTGTGGACCTTTGTTATGATAAGATGCAGCGAACTGAGTATTATGGTATACTGTTTTTTTTTAAGATATCAATTCGGATGAGTTATCGATGAATAGGGATTAGTTTTTAATGCAAAATGAGCACATATTTAACCATATTTAACCATTAATTTAGCATAAAACACTCATTCTGAGTCAACGGGCTATAACTTTTGACCGTTTTAACGGGATAAAATGTATTTTACATTTTATGATAACGAGTACTTCTGTTTTATGACGTCAGTGTAGGAAATAAATAACGAAATCAAATTAATAATATACTAGCTGTCAGCTCGGTGTTGCCCGGTCTTACAATACGCTTAAACATGATATTTAATTCATGCAGAATGCGTATGTATTATTATTAGCGAATCAAGCCTCTATTGAGATATAGATTATATATTGAGTATAGATTACGAGGAATAATTTGCCCGGTGGACTAATTAATAAAAAAAGCAATAAATAAAAAAATAAAAAGTAATAATGATAATGTCGTTAATCAAATTTCGTCTGTGTTTGTTTACAATATCACGTCAGCTGAAACTTAAGCTTTGCCATTAATGCTCGGGCAAAGTCACTTATGATAAATGTTTAGTTTTAAAATATGCAAACAAAGAAATGATTTGCAACGATTATAAATGGTACTTATTCTTTTATCGTAAATTGAACTCATTATTAAGAAAAATTGAAATGAAATGGTGAGGTACATTCGGGTTTGAATAGAGGATCATTCGATCTGTAGTCGGATGCTTTATCATTAAGCTGTATCTCCAGATTATAATGAATCTGTTTTTTACGAAGAAATGATTTGCTGAACATTTATTTCCTTTGGCCGGTGTAACGTAACATATTCCCTGTAAAAATTGTTCATTTTTATTTATAACAGAAAAAAATCTATTTTTATGATCGGAGTGTTTCGCTTTTCGATACTTATCGGATGGATTTCTGTACAAAACATATCTAAGAACACTGCCAGACATATAAATTAGCTTCGTGTTGAATTTACAAAAGATAGGTTTAGCCGTTTCGGAACCTATGAGGAACTCTCTCTCTCTCTCTCTCTCTCTCACACACACACACACAAGGTGGCTTTTATATAATAGTAGTGATAACTCATCGCTGTAACTCATCGTTTTTCAAATTTATTTTTGGAGAGGGAAAGAGAGAAATAGAAAGAGAGAGAGAGAGAGAGAGAGAGAGAGAGAGAGAAATAGAAAGAGAGAAAGAAAGAAATATCCATAAACCAATTTTAAACAGTTGGCGTTTATTCTTCATCGCCTGTGACCTAATTTTCTATACGATAAAAAGAAAGAAAAAAGACAAATAATATGAACAGTTGATACCTAAAAACCATTTGAAAATCTTCCACTTCCTGCGGCTTTGATTGCGGTACTTCCAGTCGATTCTCGGCAAGGCCATATTTATTTTGCTTAAATTTTGAAGTTATTTGTTTCAAATTACTATGCTAATCGATTTTTTTTATTTGCTTTCTTTTTCTATATTTTACGCAGTTTGCGGGAATTACGACACGAGTCGACGCCATGTAAATCTTAATAAAATAGTACTGGTTGTTAGACTCTTATTTATTAAAAGTAATTAAAAGTAAAAAAAAAAAATACAAATGCAATGATGTCATTTAAATTTCATCATCTCGTAAGACGTCAACAAGATTTGAATTTAATCATTTATTAATTGATTGAATAATAATGTAATAATAACAATCACTACTTACTTGCTTGATAAACAAAAATTCAATGGGCAACGCCGGGTCGGGACAGCTAGCATATATAAAATTTCTTCATTAAAGATTCTGACGTGTGTGTGTGTGTGTGTGTGTGTGTGTGTGTGTGTGTGTGTGTGTGTGTGAGAGAGAGAGAGAGAAAGAGAGAGAGAGAGAGAGAGAGAGAGAGAGACTACAGCAAAATGTACATCATGGTTTTTAGAGATTCCGGAAATAAAGCGGTTTGTGCTCCACCTTCACCTATCACCTTATTATTTGAAACATTTTATGGAACGGTAATCGATTCGAATATAATTAATCCCTGCGGAATTCTTGAATTCAAGAAATATATTGGCTTCGTTTCAACTTCCAATTTCAATAAATTATGCTATCAGGTTTATTTAGATGGATCAAATAAAAAATCGTTTATTTCACCCCACCCCTCCATCACACCCCCACGTTTTATTGTATTTGCTTCTTATTTTAAACCCGTTCGATACACGGGAGGCGTAGGGTTTTATTAACAACGTTTTGATCATATTTGCTTAGTAGTAGACAGCGCTGTTGTTGATGTTGAGCAAACCTATTTTTACTTCGAACGCGTTTTTTTTTTGGAGAGAGAGAGAGAGAGAGAGAGAGAGAGAGAGAGAGAGAGAGAGAGAGAAGAGGGTAGTATAAGTGACAAACTCCTGTATTTAAGTCCTCTGTCCCCACCTCCCTACTCAGCTCCGTATTAGACGTGTTCGCAAGTGGCTCTTCAGGCCAGCCAAACTACGACAGATTTTGCCACAGAACTGACAAACGATCTGTTTTGCTTGCAGTGTCATTATTACTATGCAAATCAGGTTTTGCACATTTGCGCAAATGGCTTTTGAAGCCAGCAAGATATGGACATAAGTTTCCATATATGCTAGTGTTGTGACTTTATGGACCTGATACATGACCCTATTCGGCATTTTGAATCAACTGTTTGTAAGCACTGAACAGCGCACGACCATTTACATAATAATCCACGCCTTCGCGAACCAGCTTCGGCTACATAGTTCTATCTAAGGCCATTTTTCTTATTGGTCCACAGATAGTCCCGATTGTTTCAGATAGGACTTTATTGTGTCCTAAAATCTCTGCTTGTGTTTTCTGGCACTGTGTATTATGTCCGTACACTACTTTCCTAAACGAAAGTCTCTTCATTAGTGAAGGAGCTGCTCTACGCAGACGACTCTGATATCGTTGCACATTCAGAAGATGAGTTGCAATGCTTTATGAACTTACCTATGAACATGTATATATACATACATTATGTACATGTAATTGTCTGCATTTTTGAGATGAGGTGTTTTCATTTATTCAGATTGTCGGACTGACTTCCTCATCTTGGTTGTTATAGTCACAATGTTTCAGCCGTTTTGCCCTCCGGCCTTTATCAGGTGTTTTGTATCGAACTAGGGAATCGTTTGTTAGGAGTCTCGAACCCAACCCTTTATTATTATTACGGGGGTACCGTGTTCGGACTCCAGCAAGGCTCTGGGACATAGTTGCTGAATCTCTGTTTTGAATGTCACTTTTCACTGCCTTCGTTTACGATTGAACTCAGCACCTTTGGGTAACTGTAAACTTTGATACAACGTCTAGAACCACTCGGCCATATGTATATAGGATATGGCCCAGTGGTCCTAGACCACGGCCGAAACGTTGTGACTATAATAAACGTTGTGACTATAACAACCAAGATGAGAAAGTCAGTCCGACAATCTCAATAAATAATGTACATGTATATATACATACATTATGTACATGTATATATACATTATGTACATGTATATATAGATACATCTATACATACATATGTACATCATATATTAATACACATGTACACATATATAGAGAGAGATACATATGTACATATATATATATATAAATACATACGTACATGTATATATTCAAACACATGTACACATATATATATGCATACATGAACTCGTGTATATACATACACCTGTACATGTACATACACATCTACATGTATAATTACGTACACATGTACATATATATACGCATACACATAAACATGTATATATATACATACACATGAACCTATATATATATATATATATATATATATATATATACAACAGTGCATGTATATATATACATAAACCTGTGCATGTATATACACATATACATGAAAATGTATATACACATACACATGATCATTTATATACACACAGACATGAACATGTATACATATATACGCATCTAAATGTATATACACATACTCATGTGCATGTATATATACATATATATGTGTATGTATATACACATGAAAAGGTATGAACATGTTTACACATATATACACTCAGGTTCATGTATATACATGTGAACATGTATATAGGCATAAACATATATCCATTTATGTCCCATTTGAAAAAAACATTACGATGTTGTCCAGTTTGAAATCATTTGAAAAGAAAACATTTGCAAAACTAAGTGCAAGCGAACAAAAGCATTTTTTACTTCAGCAAAAAAAAAATATATATATATAATACAAGAATTTAATAAAACAAAAATGCTTTTTTTCCAATCTTTTATTTTTCTTTCTTTTTTCTTTTTGTTGTTTTTTGTTGTTCGAGTCGTATTAATCAAATAACATTTGAAATCGCTTTTTGCAATTTTTTTTTCTAAAAATTTGGCGGTTATGATGGCTAATTATTCGGTTTGAATAAGTCTTTCTTCTTTCTTATGAAATGCATTTCGGCAGCCATGTTGGAAAACAGTTTTTATATTAAGCTTCCATTGAAAAAAAAAATTCAATAGAGATGGATATAATGGAAAAATTGAACACGAATAAAAAATTTAAAACAGAAATAGAGTAGAAAAAGTGCTTGATTACATACAGTCTACTGAAAACGTAATGTGATTAAGAATGAGGGAAAATAGATAACACCAATACACATACTACTGCTACTACTAAGTCTTTTATATGTGTGGTTGTGTGTGTTTGTGAGGAAGAGATGGAGAGGTGTTGGCAATCTGTATTTTCATAATTTCATACATATTTTTTTCAATGAAAAAAGCTTTATGATTGTTTATATGTAAGACCAGTCGTTGGAATGTAGCATATTATTATTAGATATCTCTATTTCTACTTTTATATAATAGGAGCTTTCTCTGTATGTGTGGACGTTTACGATGGGTATGAAAATCTAAATTTCTGTTAGAAAACCTAGTTTTTAGCAGAAACACAGCTTTTCACAACCTCCAGTTACAAACGGATGGCTCCCGTCTTGGGGAGGCTCCATGTTTTGACAAGCTTCTGGGTTTGACCTTTACTCCTGATCTAAATGGAACACGTACCTCAAATCTGTTGCCAGGGACGCTGGAAAAATGGTGGGATCCTTCTACCGCTCCCGAAGATATCTCACTACTAATGCAATTCTCTATCTTTATAAAAGCCAAGTACGTCCTAGGATAGAGTATTGCTGCCACATCTGGGCAGGAGCTGTTGAAAACAGCCTACCCTGCCATGACAGAGTACAAAATAGACTTCGTGATTTAGTGGGGGATGCCCTTCTCTCTTCCCTGCAACCTCTCTCCCACAGAAGAGACGTTGCGAGCCTGTCTTTGTTTTATCGTTATTTCCATGGCAGGTGCTCGTCTGAGCTCTAATCCCTCGTCCCCCCTCGCCAATCTTTCACAAGAAACACCTGTCTAGCTGAAACTACTGTCAATAATTTTCCCCACTCTTTATCTGTGCCTAAATCCAAACGTAGATTCCATGAACAAAGCTTCTTTCTTAGAAGTGCACGCCAGTGGAACTCTTTTCCGCTTGTCTGTTTCCCACCTGACTACAACTTGGACGTCTTCAAGTCCAACATAAACAAACTCCTGACAAACCGCCCCCTTAAGTAAGACACTCTATCAAAACTCCCAATACTAATGATTACTACAATACTATCTCATTGATTACTGTACACGGAATAACCCTTATCCCTGAGTGGCCTTCGGGCCTTGATAAGTGGTGACCCCCATGTAAAAAAAAGAAAAAAGTCAGTTAAATTAGTAGAAATATGAAAAATCCTCCCCGGTCCATCGCGCGATAGGCGGGGATACTTACCCCTATACTACTGAGGATTCGGATATTTAACATCTATATCAATACGGTATAATTAAAAAGATTTGAAAAATAAGCTGCCACAAAAAGCAAATGGCGGCGTTTTGCCAAACATTTTTAGACGCATAAAAAATTCAAGCAAGAAGTTTACGATGGGTATGAAAGTCTAAGTTTATTTTTTTCACAACATCCAGTTACAACTGAAGACATAGCTTACAGACACACAGCTTTTACAAAATCAAATGTACCAACTAATCCTATGGGTAGGATTGAAACCGTAATCTCCAGACGATATTCACTTGGAATTGTAGGGACACAACGCCTCTATCCACTGCGCCATCGAAGGGCGATTAAGGTTGGGTTTTTTGGTCTTATAAATCAAATTTTGTATTCTCATCTGATCTTTCATTGTTGAGTCCATATCGAATGGTATTATATCTATAATATAAAGCTGAATGTGTGTGTGTGTGTGTGTCTGGTCACGAATAGGCTCCTATATGGTTGACTATTTAAAAAAAACTGATTACATATAATGATAGAAGATGTATCGAGACACAGGAATGGGTATGTTTGATATGGCAGAACGGTGGTTCATTAAAATTGTGGGGTCTGCGTTCGCGCCTTGTCCACAAAGTATGGAAATAAAAAATTAAAAAATTAAAAAAAAAATGTTTACAAGTGTTTTTGATATAGATGTACATAATAATACTTTGATAAGTATGTTTTAACTTAAATTGGGATGGTATAATAAAATTGTGGGGTCTGCGTTCGCGCCTGGTCTCCATAGAATGTAAATAGGGACAACCTTTAATAAAGACTTTTCATATCTATCTGCGTAAGCATACTTTGATAATTATGTTTCAGTTTGAAGAAATATGGTATAATAAAATTATGGGGTGTTCGTTTTCGTCTGAACTCCATAGAATGGAAATATGTCACAAAGTTTACAAGTTTTTTTTTTAATATAGATCCACAGAATATTGTGATAAGTGTTTCAGTGTGAACAGGTATGGTATAATAAATTATGGGGTTTATCTATTTTATTTTTACTTTCATCATATTTTGCTTTGATTTTGATTCGCCCAAAACAAAAAAAAAACAACAAGTACCTGTAACAAGTTTGGCACGTTTTACTATAGAACACAAACATGGTAAAGTAACAACTATATGATAAATAAATGTTACCAAAGGCAAGATAAGTTACGGTTCTACCTACCTAGATAAGTTCTTTTGCATTTTATCTGATTTTAAAGCGTTTATTTTACTTGAAACAAATTCAGTGCAAAGCTGCTAAGAACGACAAAAAGATGACGAATATCATTTGAGAGTCTCAATAATCGCTTTAAACTCAGAAAATAAAACAAATGGTGATAGAAATGCATCCAAAAATGTCACCGTGCCTTTGGTAACATTTATTTGTTACATAGTTGTTTCTTTACCGCGTTTTTTTTTGGGGGGGGGGTGCTGTTTATAGTTAAATAATACCCAAAATTGAAACCGTTATACGAATAGATCCCTCCAATCTAAATGCTTAAAATAGTTATTTTTGTTTTTTATTTTGTTTTTTTTCAGTGTGTTCATATATAATCGCCTAAAAGGTAGAATTTCGTTTTCAAGGGGTGATTAAATAAAAAGTGTTATGTTTCATCCTATTCACTATCATGGCTGCAGATTTAGATACAAAGTTGAGTTTTATGTGCAGAAACCAACGCACCATAAAGGGGCGCACTAGATTGGGATAAAAATTTAAATTATCCCAGTCAAGAAGGATTTATTTCTTACTAACCGAGGACTTTCAATTATTTAGTTGCTAAAATATTTAGCATATGATATGGAACAAAATGATCAAAATTATGGGAAAGGGGAAATCGTTATTCATCCCCTATCCATTTACTCTTGGCTAGAATCATTTCAGTCACCACAATATCACATCTACTCTAGCGGAATTATCCTATTTAAAATATTGCCAATATTTTCCGGGCATATATATTTATGGTGCCTGGAAAACTCTCACCGGAAAAAACTCGCCCCTTCTTGTTAGGTAGAAAAACTGTTTTCCTTATTGAATAAATATCGATTGAAAACACATTTTATGACCGTTCATAAAGGAGATATTGTTTTTAAAGGCGACTATGCACCCCCATATATTTAAAAAAATAATTTTTAACTCTTGTTTTAAAAAAATAAACTTGATAACGGAATCAAAACACGAAAAACGAAACCATATTTTTTTAAAAATGCGTTATTATTACGAAACGAAAATAAAAGAAAGAAAACACGTATTATCAAAGAAAGCAAATATGTTATTTAGAAGAATTAATTCAGTTTAAATAATTCTTGTGTTATTACGAAACAACAAAAAAGAAAACACAATACTTATGTATGTCTGGTACCGCGCTGAAATAATAACGTTATTATTTCGAAAGCCACTCTTAACATGGGCAGGGGAGGTATCGTTTAAAAGTCATTTCGGGGCACGTCTGCAGTATGCAAACGGTGGCTATTGTTATAGGGCGATAACTCCAATTTCTTCCTAGTCAAATGACGCGGCAAATAAGTAACAAACAAAATATTTGAAAACCAAAACATTTATCAAAATGTATCAATATATAATCATAAAAATATTTATTGTATAAAAATGTATCAATATATAATTGTAAAAATATTTATTGTATAAAAATGTATCAATATATAATTGTAAAAATATTTATTGTATAAAAATGTATCAATATATAATTATAAAAACATATATTGTATAAAACTGTATCAATATATAATTTTAAAAACATTTATTGCATAAAAATGTATCAATATATAATTGTAAAAACATTCATTTACAAACCTGCGTTAGAAAATATAATTTTAATAAAACAATTTTATAATAAAAATAACATTGGATTTTTATAAATAAAATAGCTTCTTTTTTTCTAACAAATAAACAATTTAAATTAAACATTAATAATAATTAATAATTTAAAATATTTTTTGACCGAGAAGCGCCACCTGGCGATAGTTTAGTGAAACACACCAAGAAAAGATGGCCGCCGTTCGCATACTGTACAAATGGCTTTTGTAGTTTCGTGAACACAGAAAGTGTTAAAACTAAATTAATTTTTTTGGTCTCAAATAGTACCTTCAGAAAGTTTTCATGATTAAATAAATAAAAGAAAACCTTTTCCACATGCGCTTTGAGGGGGTCAATCATTAAATAAAACCACCGTTTACGCAGGGTCCACGTTCGCCGTGAAGTACCAATTTTTTAAAATAAAATATTTGTTTTATTATTTGATAACACAAAAAAATGTTAAAAACTAAAGTAATTTCTTTTTATAAATATATGGTTTAGTTTTTCGTATCTTCCGTTCGGTTGCCTTACATAATCAACCGTATCCACTTCCGGTAGCTTGATTTTTTTCCGAGTAGTGATCTTGGAAATTACCTAAAAATATAGTAATTTATTTTCTTTTGAACGGCTGGAGAGGGGGCTCGTTTTAAAACTATATCCATTTTCTTTTAAAGACAATATCTTCTTTAAGAACGGTCCTAAAATGTGTTTTCAATTGATATTTTTTCAATAAGGGCCCACATTTCCTACCTAGCAAAAAAGACGAGTTTTCCGGGTACGAATTCTTCGGGTACGAGTTTTCCTCCCTCTCTCTCTCTCTCTC
>NC_136511.1:53826000-53938500 GCF_053919585.1 Euprymna scolopes | reverse complement strand
ACACTGTAATAAATGTACTATGTCATAAATGTACACTGTAATAAATGTGCCATATTTTAAATGTACACTGTAATAAATGTGCAATATATTAAATGTACACTGTAATAAATGTACAAAGTCATGAATGTGCACTGTCATGAATTTACAATGTCATAAATGTGCACTCTCATGTATGTACAATGTCATGAATTTACACTGTAATAAATGTACAATATCATAAATGTACAATGCCATAAATGTACAATGTCATAAATGTGCAATGTTATAAATGTACACTGAAATAAATGTACACTGTCATGTATGTACAATGTCATAAATGTATAATGTCATGAACGCACAATGTCATAAATATACAATGTCATTAATGTACACTGTCATACATTTGCAGTGTCATGAATGCACACTGTAATAAATGTACGCTGCCATGTATGTAAATTGTCATAAATGTACACTGTAATAAACGTATAATGTCATGAATGTACAATGTCATAAATGTACACTGTCATGAATATACAATGTTATCTATGTACACTCTCATAAATGTACACTGTCATAAATGTACACGATCACAAATGTGCGCTGTCATAAATGTACACTTTCATTAATTTAGAATATAATAAGTGTGCACTCTCATGTATATACAATGTTATGAATGTACACTGTCATGGATGTACACTGTCATAAATGTACACTGTCATAAATGTATAGTGTCATAAATGTACAATGTCATGAATGTACACTGTCATGAATGTACACTGTCATGAATGTTCACTGTCATAAATGTACAGTGTCATAAATGTACAATGTCATGAATGTACACTGTCATGAATGTTCACTGTCATAAATGTACACTGCTATGAATGTACAATTTCATGAATGTACAATGTCATGAATGTACACTGTCATAAATGTTGTCATGAAGTTCACTGTCATAAATGTACACTGTCATGAAGTTCACTGTCATAAATGTACAATCTCATGAATGTACACTGTCATGAATGTATATGTCATAAATATACACTGTCATAAAGTTACATTATCATAAATGTACACTGCTATGAATGTACACTTTCATGAATGTACAATGTTATGAATGTACACTGTCATGAAGTTTACTGTCATAAATGTACAATGTTATGAATGTACAATGTTATAAATATACACTGTCATAAATGTACAATGTCATAAATGTATAATGTCATAAATGTACACTGTCATGGATGTGCAATGTCATAAATTTACAATGCCATGAATGTACAATGTCATAAATATACACTTTCATGAATGTGTAATGTCATGAATGTATAATCATATATGTGCAATGCCATAAATGTACGCTGTCATAAAGTTTCGCTTCCATAAATGTACACTGTCATGAATGTACACTGTCATTAACGTACACTGTCATAATGTACAATGTCATGAACGTACACTGACATAAATGTAAACTGCTATGAATGTAAACTTTCATGAATGTACAATGTTATGAATTTACACTGTCATGAAAGTACACTGTCATGAATGTATAATGTCATAAATGTACAATTTCATGAATGTATAATGTCATAAATGTACACTGTCATGAATGTCCAATATTATGAATGTACAGTCATATATGTACAATGCCATAAATATACGCTGTCATGAATGTACAGTATATCAAGGAGAGCCAAAATCTTAGGTTTACTCTTGGCCTCTAGTTACTCTCACTTCCCTTATTTTGTCATTTTGTCCTCACATTCCATGAGCGATGTTTCTGAAAAAGGAAAAAGAATTGCTGCTATATGAGTGGAAATCCCTACTATGTTATTAAGAGAATAGAAATGGGATCTTGCTTTTACTTCCGGCAACCTTGCAACTCCTGCTTCTTTTCTTTTACTTTTTAATCGTTACATTCTATGAGCGATGTTTCTGACATGAGGGAGAATTGCTGTTTTCTGGGTCAGAATCTTTTCCATCTAACATTTATCGTGTATATGATTTTGACTTTTAAGTAGTATTTTAGCTCCTTACATCAAATGGTTTCATGCCTTGTCTGGAGCGATTTCCATTAAAAAAAACTATTAACCGTTTTGCACTAGGTTCTGATACACGTATGAAAAACATCTAAAATTCGGCATCATATGAATTTCGAGTATAGAAAAAACTGCGACTTTTAGGTATGGCAAGTTAAATAAAAGAAATGAGGGTTTGCAAAATCTTAGTTGTAGCACTCTGCTAGGCCGTATATTTAGATTACTTCAGTATTTTAGTTTTCATAACGGCTTATGTTTCAATGCTCTATCACAGTCTCCTTCTAGTATGTGATTTTGAGTGTGCTTGTCTACGTATGTGTCCGTGTATGTGTGTGTGATTAAAGTAGCGATTTGTTAATTCAGAAGAAGTCTTCAATTTGGCGAAGAAGCGCAAAATTTTTAAGTCAATACAACCAATCAAATGCAGTATTGATGTCAAAAATATATCTTGAGCAATGCCTTGTTAGCGGCAAACATACTGAGAAGGGCGACCCTTTTACCTATCAGTAACTACCGTGTAGTACGAAATTAAAAACGAAAACTGTCTTTTTGCTACAGAGTACCAATGCTTACTAACCCGAAAGTATTAAATAAGCATATTAAAAACAAGTGTCGATTACACATGCACACACTGTCATGAATATGCGTTAGCTATTACCGTTTTGCATCAGGTTGCCCGGTGCTGGTATCTAACGAACATAAAATTCGACATCATAAAAAAATTTCCAATATCCGCATAGGAAAATCTGTAACCTTTATGTGGGGTAAGCTGCACGCAATCAACGTAACTAGCAAAACGTTTTCAGACTTTAGTCGATAGACGGACGTAACAATGTAAGTTAATCGCCAAGATATCGTGATCAAAGACCATCAAACAGAAAGTGTTTTCTTATTGGCCTGGGAGACTGATGAGCAAGGTGTCGTTTCTGTACTGATACATTTCATCTTCTCTGCCTTTTGTTAATGAAGGAGAAATACTTCTAGACTGAGACATTTTTTTTTACTTTTATTTATTTATTTATTTATTTATTTTGTTGTTGTAATCCAGACTGCCTTCTTTTGGGGATGCTGGATTCCCTCGCATAAAAAAAAACAAGTTTATTTCTAACTCTATCCTAGTTGATGCTTAAGTTATTACAGAGAGACTGTAGCATTTCAAGATCTTCAAGGAAATATTAAAAAAATATAAAAAATAGCAGGCTGCCCAGCGTTGGCCGGTCGTAAAATACACATGAGTATTATATTTTAATACATACAGAAACTGAGACATGTGCATCCGGGTATTATGCGGGTATTTTTCTAAACAATTCACTTTTTGTAAATAAAAAAGCTCGAGCTGAGATCGAAATTAGTGTCGGGGGCGATAACCATTAGACCAGCTTAAAACGATCTTTAAAAAGTGTTTGAAAACCTACTTATTCTTAATATAAAGGAATCTGTCATATGAACAATTCACGCATGCGCAGTTGTGAATACAGTTAACAAACAGATAAAAATCCGACGATACCCACGTACAAATGTTTTTTTTTTCCAATTTTTGACCCCTTAGCAGTCCTTTTTCCGGATGAAATCCGATTAAAACGTTTTTACACATATTTTCCACATTATTCATCAAATTATGATGCCAGTTTATGCATTTATCAGAAGAATTAGAAAATATTAACTCTTTAAAAAAAAAAAATGAAGACAATGTGAGCATGATTACATAAATTCGAAAAATTCAGAAGAGTAGCTGTAATTATGTTTTATGACGTTCACAACATCTTATATATATATATATATATATATATATATATATATATATATATATATATATATATATATATATTTAAAGGAGATTAAAACAATAGTCTAAAGAGCAGAGTGTATTTTAATGTAATAGTGAAATTACTAGTTTAATTAAAATACAGGAAAGAAAAAGTGCTCGTTGTAATTTAGATATATAATAAGCTCGATAGGTAAATATCCTAGAGCTAATTTAATATTTAGTAATGTGATTGATAATTTAAAAATCAAATTATAATTAAATTAAAAATCTGTTTCATAAGAAGGAACAACAACAAAATCAAAATCAATTGATTTTATTGTTGTTGTTGTTGTTCCTTCTTATGAAACGGATATTTAATTTAATTATAATTTGATTTTTAAATTATCAATCACATTACTAAATATATATATATGTGTGTGTGTGTGTGTGTGTGTGTGTGTGTGTGTGTGTGTGTGTGTGTGAATAAAAAGGAAAAACCTAAAAGAGTAAAAACAAAAATAAAATCAACGTTTCGTTTTTGTTTTTACTCTTTTAGGTTTTTCCTTTTTATTCACATAACGTCTAAAGCATCATTTATATCTTGCTTTATTTTATTCATACATATATATATATATATATATATATATATATATACATATATATATATATATTAAAGCATATCTCATTGAAAACGACAGAGTTATTTTTCCGATTTTTCTAGATATCTTTTCCATTCGCCGAGCGGTCTTTTTTATTTTAGCTGGCATATTGTATAAAATGGAATCCAAAAAATTTTGTTCGGCCATATTCTTCTCAAGCGCTTTCTATCGGTGCATCCGATTATCATCAGAAGCGATTGTTGCTGTTATCGTGTTCAATCAGACGTGCTTGAATGACAAATTTGAATGATAATTATACAATAAAATTATGGTGAGCTACGATGTTCATTCTTTCGCTGCCGGAAATTCAAGTGCCCCGAGACGTTTTCTGCGCAAGCGGCTAGAGGCGCCCTTTTTCTTTTTACTGAATTGCTCTGGAGGTTCAATGTTTTGATTTTTTTGACCAATCAGAGAGTTTTCCGGGCTGTCGGAAATTATGTGTCTGGGAGCCGGTGAAAATCTTTAAAAACCTCTGTATTTTCCAAAAAAAGGCAGTTAACAAAATTCAGAGATAGTGTTGAAAGATATATATATCACTACCGTCTGCAGCTAAAAACTAACGCGACAACACTGTGAACGTAGCAGGCGAGTCGGCTGATAAAACAATGTGGGCGAACACACAGACACAGTAACTAACTTTTGTATTCCCCCTTTTATTATCGCATGCTCATTTTTAATTAATTTTATGTAAATAATTATCAACTCAAACTTCCTTAATCTCAACTAATTTCCCCCTTTTGTTCACTCATAAATGAACTATTATTTTCATTGAAATATTTCCTAAGAAGTAATAAATCTTTTTTTATAAATTGAGAGTTAACTGTATTTGTTTTGATATATTTTCTACAAAAGAACATCGTAAATTCGACTCTCTGTCTTGCTCTCTTTACTTCTTTTCCCCACAATAATAGTAAAATTAATTAATAAATAATAAACAAATGTAAGAAACATTGGAAAAGGCCAAAACTGGCGACCCACCGACGTGATTATTTTGAACACGCAAACATTTCTATAAAAAAAAAAAAGGGCTATCTTCTGATGCTTCAAGTAACCAATCTTTTGATGTGAATTTCAATGAAACTAAATAAAATGAAAACCCAAGAAATAATTTCACTACAAATTCACCATGGACCAACAAACAAACAAAAAAACTGCCTTCTAATACTTCAAATAACCAACTTTTGATGTGAATTTCAACAAAAGTAAATAAAAAACTCAAGAAACAATTTCACCAAGGTCGCGAAAAACTATGGAAATTCAACAAAAATAAAAAAAATTTTGTATGAAAACGATAAAACAAATCCTTCTGAATATAAAAATCTACTTTTCAAAAAAAAAAAAAAAAAAAAAAAAAAAAAAATTTTAACATAAAAACCTATCTTCATAACAAAATTATAAAAGACAACATACAGCGAAAGTGTGAATAACAAAAGGGAAAACTAAAATGGCAGAAAACGAAGTCGACATGGCAGCAGAACAAGATAAACCAGTGCAGTCAATTGCGATGAAAACTCCGGCATTTATTGATTCAAATGTACTAGCTTGGTTTTCAATAATGGAAGCCCAGTTCAGTATTATGAACATTAAGCAACCAAGACAAAAATTTTATCATATTCTCGCGTCACTACCAACGGATATAGTTGGAAAATTACAAAACAGCATACTGGAATCAAAAGACTTTGATAAGTTAAAAGATGCTGTGATTAATCAGTATGAAAAATCAAAGCCTGAAATGCTGGACAAACTAATGTCATCTTCAATCATGACAGGACGTCCTTCGATTTATTTGAACGAACTCATGTCGTTAGCAGGTAGAATTGGTGTTGGAGAAGACATTGTCCGACATAAGTTCATCCAAGCCCTACCTCATTCGATCAAACCCGTGGTAGCAGCACAAATTGATCTCGATCTGGAAAGACTTGGTAAAATGTCCGATGACCTGCTGTTATATTTTAATAGACAGGAAGCCACGCATATACAACAGATATCATGGAACCAAAACCATCGTAACCAGAGTGATGACGGATCTCAAAGAAAAAGTAATCCGTCACAAAAATCATATAATTGTCCAAATGGAGTTCGTCCTTTTAACAAGGATCAGAGACCCAAAATCTGCCGTTCACATCTATATTTTGCCGAACGTGCAAAATATTGCAAACCATGGTGTAAATGGCCAGACAAACGGAATGTGCAAATGCAACCCAGTTCTCGTCCTGCCTCCCCTGCTTTTAGTAAAACATCGGAAAACTAACCCGGCGAAGCGTGATAGCTTCCACATCTTCGCCGCTTCTTGAAGTAGCCGCACGGTTAGGAGCTATAAAATTGAATTTTGTTGTGGATACGGGAGCTGCAATATCTGTAATCCCAAGAAAATATATAAGCGGTATAGTTATATACCCAACAAACATCTCAATTGTGTCAGCTAACGGTCAGAACATTGAATGTTCCGGTCAAGCAGTATTAAACCTGGCACTTCATAACTTGAGGCGTGATTTCACTTGGACCTTTCTCATTGCAGAAACTACCAGACCTCTCCTAGGTTATGATTTTCTGAATCATTTTGGATTAATAGTTGATTGCACAAATAACAAATTGATTGATCAAACAACCAAAAGATATTCAAACGCACAGCCATCACCAATACTTATGAACATTGCTTTATGCTCGGATAACGTTGCCGACACAACAGTTCACACAATTTCGCAAAAATATCCCAACTTAATTTCTCCACATCGCGATTCCAATGCAACAAAACCTAAAGTGTTTCATAGAATTGAAACTGGCAGTAACCCTCCATCTTTCTCTAAAACGAGGCAGTTATCAGCCCAGAAATACAACATAGCAAAAGAGGAATTCAGGAAACTCCAGAATGCCGGAATTATATCCCCCTCTAAATCAGAGTGGAGTTCGGCCTTGCACATGGTGAATAAATCTGATGGGACTTATAGACCTGTAGGTGACTACAGGTTACTAAACACTATAACAAAACCCGATCGATACCAAGTGCCAAACATAAATTCCTTGTCATCAAAACTGCACGGTAAGAAAGTTTTTTCAAAAATTGATTTATCTTCTGCTTATCACCAAGTACCAGTCCATCCGGATGATGTATGCAAAACAGCCATCACAACACCCTTCGGTTTATATGAGTATAATTACATGCCTTTCGGTTTGCGGAACGCATCTAGTACTTTCCAAAGGATGATGGACAATATTTTCCGCGACATCGATTGTATTTTTATATACATCGATGATATTCTTATTTTCTCAAATAGTGAAGAAGAGCATTCCAAACACCTCGATACTGTTTTACAGAAACTCAGTGAGTACGACCTTAAAATTTCCCTTTCTAAATGTATTTTCAATGTTTTTCAACTTGAATTTTTGGGATTTCACATATCTGTTGATGGTCTTAAGCCAAGTGACAAGAAAATCCGCGAATTAAATGAATTTCCTCAACCAAACGATTCAAAATCACTGCGTCGATTCCTTGGCATGGCAAATTTTTACAGAAAATTAGTTCCAAATTTCAGTGAAATCAGTTTACCACTCACCGAGTGTATTCGGTTGAATCAAAAATCTAAGAAAATAGATTTTACAAAGGAGGAAGTTGAATCCTTTGAAAGGATAAAAACAAGTTTATCAGGTGTAACCGCTCTACCTTATCCCGATTCAAAAGCTACTAATTATCAGCTTGTTACGGACAGTTCCAGTTACGCTGTTGGAGCAGCACTTCATCAAATGATTGACAATCAACCAATTCCTATTGGATTCTTTTCAAAAAAGTTATCACAAACTCAACAAAAATATTCTACCTTTGACAGAGAATTGCTAGCTGCTTATTTAGCAGTCTTGTATTTTAAACATCAGGTGGAAGGCAGAAACTTGTTGTTATTAACCGATCATAAACCGCTCTGCAGCGCCTTTAAAAGCCAAACACCTTTAAAATCCGATAGACAACAGCGTCACCTTTGTTTCTTGAGTGAATATGTGACTGATATTTTACACATAAAAGGTTCACAGAACATTGTAGCTGATTGCTTATCGCGACCAGCGTATGCAATCACAATTGATATTTGTGACTTACAGGAGATGGCCAATCACCAAACCACTGATGAAGAAACAAAAACTCTATGTGATCAACTAAAGCCGTATCAGATTAATGAACATAATACAATCCTATGTGACGTGTCTTTACCTTTTCCACGACCTTTTGTCACACAAAAGCTCCGGAAATCTGTTTTTGACAGTTTACACAACTTGTCACACCCTGGAATTGCTGCTTCAACTAAAATGATAACTTCCAGATATTTTTGGCCCAAAATGGCCAAGTCAATAAAGGAATGGTGCAAGGAATGTCAGCATTGCCAACAAGCAAAGATAAACAAACACACAAAAAGTGACGTGCATCCATTTGAATTGCCATCCAGCAGATTTCAAACTGTACACATTGACATTGTTGGCCCTCTACCACCAGTCAAGAGCAAAACAGACCCGTATTTCTCTCCCTATCGTTATTTATTAACATGCATCGATAGAAATACGAGATGGGTAGAGGCTTGTCCATTGACCGAAATAACTGCAGCGTCAGTATCAACTGCTTTTGTTGATCTGTGGATATCGCGATTTGGTGTGCCCCTCCATGTCGTTACAGACAGAGGTAGCCAATTCGAGTCTGAGCTGTTCTCAGAACTGTCAAAAATTATAGGGTTTCACAGGCTGAGAACGACTTCGTACCATCCCCAAGCAAACGGAATGATCGAGCGAGCACACAGAACATTAAAGACAGCAATTATTGCCAGAAGAGAATCTTGGTTGTCTGCTCTTCCTATAGTTCTTCTAGGTATCAGGATTACACCCAACGATTCCAATTATTCACCATTTACTGCAGTTACGGGTGCTAATGCACAGATACCTAGATTGTTAATCGATGCGTACGAGGATGCAAACATTGATATAACAGATGCTCACATAAAAGCTCTAGCTGAGGAGATGCGGAAATTTGACACAGACGGATTATCCAGTGGACATCTCCATTCTTTACCTACTGTGTACATTCCTAAGGATCTTCAAATTTGTGACAGCGTCTGGTTGAGAACAGACAGGATTCGAAAATCTATGGAAGCTCCATATACAGGTCCATTCCAAGTAGTACATCGTCATGGCAAATATTTTACTATTAAAATGTCTGATGATGTACACAGTAACGTTTCCATAGATAGATTGAAGCCTGCATATTCTTCAACAACGTCAAAAGATTTTGTTCCACCCCTTCCAGTATCTGACACTTTTGTATCTTCCTCTGATACAGAGGTTGAAAAGAAACAAACTAAATCAAAGTCCGGGAGAACCATCAGGTGGAAAAAGGACAACACATATTTTTATTATTAAAAATAAAAATGATGTAAAAATTTTCTAAACAAAAAAAAAAAAAAAAAAAATTTTTCCCAGCCTACATTTACATGTAAATATACTACCAAACTTTCCTTCACCAAAAAAAAAACCAAAAGCTATTTATCATGAACGATGAACCTTTAAAAACTCCGTTTACTGGGCGGAAACTTATATGGTGAGCTACGATGTTCATTCTTTCGCTGCCGGAAATTCAAGTGCCCCGAGACGTTTTCTGCGCAAGCGGCTAGAGGCGCCCTTTTTCTTTTTACTGAATTGCTCTGGAGGTTCAATGTTTTGATTTTTTTGACCAATCAGAGAGTTTTCCGGGCTGTCGGAAATTATGTGTCTGGGAGCCGGTGAAAATCTTTAAAAACCTCTGTATTTTCCAAAAAAAGGCAGTTAACAAAATTCAGAGATAGTGTTGAAAGATATATATATCACTACCGTCTGCAGCTAAAAACTAACGCGACAACACTGTGAACGTAGCAGGCGAGTCGGCTGATAAAACAATGTGGGCGAACACACAGACACAGTAACTAACTTTTGTATTCCCCCTTTTATTATCGCATGCTCATTTTTAATTAATTTTATGTAAATAATTATCAACTCAACTTCCTTAATCTCAACTAATTTCCCCCTTTTGTTCACTCATAAATGAACTATTATTTTCATTGAAATATTTCCTAAGAAGTAATAAATCTTTTTTTATAAATTGAGAGTTAACTGTATTTGTTTTGATATATTTTCTACAAAAGAACATCGTAAATTCGACTCTCTGTCTTGCTCTCTTTACTTCTTTTCCCCACAATAATAGTAAAATTAATTAATAAATAATAAACAAATGTAAGAAACATTGGAAAAGGCCAAAACTGGGGAGACAATGTCGATACCAATTTAGGTGTCCGAAATAGAATTTGACTAATATTTAAATAATTTATGATGAAAATAGAAGTATTTAACTATTTGATATTATTTTCTGTGTGTTCTTGTCCCCTTTAAGTAACTGATTTTTTTAAATATCAAAGTTACTTAAAGGTGTTTAGTTTAACTCTTCCTTATTTATCATAAATTCTATTCCAGTCAGCTTAACTGGTTTCAACAATACTCCCAAACAAACAATTTTACTTAAACTATATTTAAAAAAAAAAAAAATTATTTTAGATGGCGATTCATTTATTATTATTATTATTATTATTATTATTATTATTATTATTATTATTATTATTATTAAATTACAATAGAAAAATGCGAGCATGAAAAGTAATATGATTAAGTTTAAACATGGAAAAGTAAAGGACTAGTTAAAACTGGAAAAGAAAAGGATAAAATATTCTAATAAGAAATATAATAAATTCATAACTTAAAATATTGCAGCATTAAGAATTTTATAATGTTATAAATTGAATTTTAAAAAATCTTAATGCTGCAACATTTTAAGTTATAAATTTATTTATTTTTTCTTTGTTTAATTTCAGTCTTATTTTTTGCCCCCATAAACATAACATACACATATGTAATAACAATGTACGGCACTCGTCTGCTTTCAATAAAATCTCCCCAATCATCTTCCTTTCATTCTTTCATTCTCTGCTTCACTTGTTACTTCTCTTTTCGAGAGAGCGATGAATTGGTAGCAACAGTAGTCGCTGAAGCGACGTGGTTTCTATAGAAACCAATCATAAAAACTTCGCTCACTTCCTTGCGTTTTTTTTACGATTTTGAACACCAGTAAATTTATCATAACTTTTGTTTTACTGAACGAAAATTGAAAAAATAATTCACAATATAGTTGAGAATGTGATCTATAAACTGTAATAATTGTTTGAAATTTGGTTTAAAAAATAAGTGAGCGGTGAAGCTTTAAAGCAGTTTTAAATGACTAAAACCATATATTATTATATGATATATATAATAATATATTAACCATATATTCAAACACAGTAATGTTTGAATAATAAATGAAAACATTAAATAATAAGGTAGGTAGAGTACAACAATGTAAAACACAGAGTCGACTTTATTAGTGTTTAAAAGTACTTTAACCATATAATAATTCATTATTTTAATTAATTAAATGAGTTTTTATATTAATATTTGATGATTACATGTCTATTTAGCTTTTATTGTTTTAGGATTGTTTATGTTATAATTATTTTAAATTCTCCCACCCTCCTATTTCCCATTTCTGTTTATTTATAATTTGAAATGTAAATATAAACTAATATTTAACATGTTTTAATATTGCGATTAGACTCATAGTTACAATATTTCAAGCTCCACACCCCCAAATCGGTATGTTAATTTGATAGTTTAATATATTTTACCCATAAATCCAAAATAAAATTATTAACGTCAAATTAATGTTAAAAAAATTTTTACTACCCTATTTCATGTTCAAATTTATTCCATAGATATATCTGATTTTTTAATGTTTTTAAATCTATTTTTTCATTATCAAATTTGGTTTGTTTATTTGGTTCAATGCACCAGTCATATACTATTTTCCTATTTACACTTATTAGATGGGCATTTAAATCAGCACACAAGAATTTAATTTTACTTATAATCTCTATATAAATAAAATGAACTCATTTTTCCCCTCCGACTTTGACTTTAATATGATTAAAAATCATGACATTACATGCAAATGTAATGTGTACAGACTATAGCACATTATCTGAGGTTAAAATGAACTCATTTTTCCCCTCCGACTTTGACCTTAATATGATTAAAAATCATGACATTACATGCAAATGTAATGTGTACAGACTGTAGCACATTATCTGAGGTTTGCTATAGGCCTATTACCTCTACAGTTCCTCGACAATGGTACATTCCTATATTTTTCCGGTGAGAGTCCACTGACAAAATCGCTTAGATTCAATGGAAATTGCAACATCTTTTCTCTCTATTAGATTCCTCCTTTCCCTTCTCCTCATTTACACCGCAGCGGATGCGTTCACAAGGAACAGTACGAGGAAACACACCGGTTTGGAATCGTAGAAGGTTACTTATGCCGTTTTTTTTCTTTTTTTCCTGATTTATGCTTTCTGTTTTTTTCCATATTAAAATAGAAAAAAAAAACAACAAAAAAAAAACGCGAAAACGCGATTACTATTATTGTTTTCTTCTTGCTTGTTTTTCGTTAGTGTAAGACGCAATCTGCGAGACTAACCGGATTTTACTTCCGGTTTTAACGACTCTAACCGTGAAATTTTACTATGACTTTTATTTATTAGTACTTTCAACTCAACATTTATTTTTACAGAAAGATTAAAACGAAACGATATCGTGAATTCACGTGAATTACACTTAAATTAAAATTAAAACAAATGAATTCATTTAGAATTCGAGAAAACAAAAACATTCATTCAGAATTCGAGTGTATGTGACTACTGAAACTAAACCATAACAAACATCACTGCGGAATTGATATTTGACCTTTTTAGTTAATTCATCACGTTATTTTTGTTGCGCTTTCGCGTCAATGATTCGAGTTCGAGCCCCACCCCCTTCAAACTTTTTTGGAATTGTTCTAGCACACGGGGACCGCCGGACCGTTCGTATTGCATTACGTTTATTTTTTTTACTTGTTTTTTTGCACGGTTGTTTGTTTTTATAATATTTAAACAGGGTTATGACTTCGCTTGTTTTCATTTTACTACCCCCAACCACACCCGCCTCTAAAAACGAGATCAACGCCGGGTACCCTCCGCTAGTTTATTATATTCTGATTAATAAAAATTGTTGTTACAACACAACATCTGATCTTCTCACTCTCCCATTTACTTTTATTTTATTTGTAATTAAAAATATTTTATTCGCAACTAATGTTTAACGTGTCAAAATATTGCAATTAGGCCTCCATTTAGAAAATTTTGTCAATAATTTGAAAAAATTCCTTCGGCAAATCATTTTTAATGTGTGCACTATAAGGCGGATTAAACCAAATGCAATTTCTACGTCTATTTTTATTTTTATTTTAATTTCCTTTATTATTTGGAAAGATTCTTATCACATTCTTGAAAATTATTTTCACAAGTTTCAATTTTTATATTATTTTCACAATTAGATTAACTCATTGCCATATTTTATGAAATGGTATCGGTTTTGTTTTCTTCCATGGAATTAATATATAATCTTCATTTTTAATATACTTTATTTACCCTCTATAATCTGATCTAGTTAATGCTTCATTTTAATATTCTTACTTGCTATTAAAAATATACTCATTATCAGATGATCCGGATATTCTTGTGGGTATAATTGATTTCTTTATTGGGATTAGATAGTTTGATTTATAGTCAATATAATATTGTCCAATCTCAATGAACAAATCGATGATAGAAATCAATTATTTATTATAACCTTAAACCTATTTTATTTCTAATTGTAAATATCACTATTTATTACTTATTATTACTAAGGTTCCGAAAATTCGTAGTACAAGTATCCGCAAGGACCCGTGGAGCAGGGGCTAGAATACTTGGAACAATCAATTATAAAAGCGATATTCTCCTGAAGGTTGAAGGTTCAATTCTCAGTGTGGGTGGTTGAAAAAATACAATTGCGAATTACTCAGGGCCTCTACTCAGTCATGGCTGACGGAATGAGAGCATGTTATTCCCGTAAAGCAAATAAAAGGTTCCGTTCGGAATTCCGTTCTAATTCCCAAGTTCGACAGAAATATTGCCTAGTGTGACAAGATACACCTAATGAAGGTCGGGAGGGAGGTTACAACGACCGAAACGTTGTGAAAATCACACTCAAGATGAAGACAGTAATCCGATGAATCCACCTAATACGAATAAGTAATCGTCATCTCAAAAATTCAGAAACATTTTTTTTTTTGACGCGGCTTTTTCAAACCAATGAGATATGTGCGCATTATTCTTGGTTGTTCCGCCATTTTATATTTGCAAACATGTCGACACACTTTTTACAAGACGTTTTGAATTAGACAGACATCGGTTTCTACGACGAGTTCTTACCACCTGTCACAAGAATTCAACATTCCGTCTTAAACAAAGCAACAGAATAATGACTTTGAATTCATTAATTTCGTTTCCTTAACCGTTCCATCGGACGCCGACTTATTTCTATCAACTGTTTTAGTTTTGGGCGGGAAGAAAACTACTTGTTACGCGTAAGGCTGACAGTAATCAGTTCTTTATATTCAGTAGAAAATCACAGAGAAATTTTTAACAAAGATGGAGTCGAGAATGACGCACAGACAAGACAGATTTAATGCGACGTGTTACACATTTATGAGGTTTTCCTAGAAAGAAGACTGATTTATTTAGATAATTTCTTGGGGAGTGGCAAGAGGCTCTTAATTGAAAATTAACGATGGGTGTTCAATGGTATGCCTATGAGAAGTGAGTTTTTTTATAAACGTAGATTGGAGTTCAAGTCACATTAGGATAAACACTTGATTGCAGTTCTTTCGAGCAATCGAACACTGTTTCATCAAAATGTAGCTAAATTAATGATTCTGTAACAGATTGACTGACCCTCTGCCAGATTAGGCAAGAATAAATATGAATTAGTCGAGAAAAAAATCTGCTTACTTTTAATGAGAAATTATCACGCCAGAGAGGAGGAATTATGGAGATAATATGGTACAAAAGAAGTAACACAACTGGAGACGATGCAGAATATTTTATCCGACATCCGGAGTATGATAATGCGTAATATCTGGTCTAGCTCAGGAATCCATTTCCTGGCATTACCTGCTCTTTTAAGTTTATTGTCTGAGGTTATCTCATTTACGAAAGAATTCCGATAGCAGTGTAAAGAAAATTGAAATGAGTGTGAATATTACTTGCCTGAAAAACGCATACGTGTCTGCGCATCCTGTACGGTTCAGCTGCTGAATGATATAAGAAACCAAAACAGCTACTCCTAGATGATGTTGTCTTCAATGGTTGAGCAAAATCACACCGAAATCTTGCCGAATTCTCAACGGTCGTATGCATATTAGACGATTTTTTCGCTGGTTATAAGCAAGCTAATGAAAGAACAAAATCGTTCGCTTTTGAGGAAAACAAGCTGTACACACGTGCTAGATTGAAGTGTGAAGCATTGTTGGAAGCTGAGAGAACAGAGTGAAGATAAGAGATGATGTGAATTACGCCTAACTCCAGAATAGATGGTACTGTCAATTTTTTTCATTTTTAGACACTATCAGATATTTCATGTCTGTGTAGTCCTACGAATCCTGGTGAAATTGTACCTGGAAATAATAACAATAAAGGGATCATTTTTATTATCACTTGCCGCGAAGTGTAATTTCGTTTATTCGCGATGTGCAGGCGTTCTAAAACAGCTGTTACGTCCTGTGCACACCACACAACCCCCCCGGCTGTAAACCACGGTAAACGATAGATGCATCCACTTTAAAGAAGGTATTGATATGTCGTTTGCTGGACGAGTCTTTTGTTGAATTTCTTATGCCATTCAAAAACTGACGCATTCAATATGTTTCTGTGTCATTTCTTACAAGTTTAAAATAGAATGTTATTGCATATTGTTTTTCCAAAGCGTCCTTCCGTCCAAATTGCAGTTTGGGAAATTCAACAGCTGTGACAATCAGGCTTTAGTATGGCGTATTCTAATTTCTGCTATAGCTGATCATTTAAACGTGAAATAATAAACATTGGTCAGTCATCATAACAATAAGACACTGAATATTCAAGAGTTTACGACAACTTTAAATGCCTCTACAAAGCGGTCTGGAAACTTATTTAAGGAACCTCGTAGGTTAGAAAGGGTACGCTAGGCTAATTTATTAACCGCAAAGAGCAATTACTTTATTGGTGGATGTTTCTTGGATTGGAACGTCGTCAAATTGTCTTGGGCGTTTAGCCAATAATTTCTAGTAAATTTCGTCTGATTTCATTCAAGGGCGATAACTTCTGGAATTCACATTTTCAAGAAGCAACTTTAATTACTTATCGACCCGTTTATTTGTTTTCCGCTAGTGTAATAAACTACGTTTTTAGATGCTAAAACAAACGAAATAGACATCCGTAGACAATTTAAGTGTAAGAAGAAATTGATTTTTTTTAGACGAAAAACGAATTCGAATAACATTGCGTAGATTAAATCGAACTCTACTAAAACATTTACCAATTTTCCACATATGCGTTTATTATTTTTTAAATTTTTTAGATTTCCATTATTTTACTAGTAAATCTATGCTCCCTCAGTGTGCACAGTTTTTTCTAGTCTGAGAAAGTGTTTTCATGATTAACGAACATATCCTGCACATCTCACACAAGTGAAGAGATAATGGCTGGGGTGATGACATCGTAATGAACGAACATATATCACAGTATCCCCGCAAAAGAAGGAGGTAATTCCTGAGAGGCAGTCCCATGAGAACAAAACAGGTAATATATTATCTTGGTCCTCCAAAAGGAGATAAGTCCTTGGAAGAAAATATTATGACCACAGAACAGGTACTATAGTACACACCCCAAATAAAATGGATGGAGTAATCTCTTAGAGGATGCTATCATGACCACGAAACAGATACTACACTACGCCCCCAACAAAAATATACGAGTAGGCAAGCAATGCCAAAGCGGTAAGTTGAGAAGCTTGTTAGCCAATGTGTAATCGGGTTTATACTCACGTCATTAAGGAATCCGTTGTTAGAATCGTGATTATTTGAACATCGATGTCAAACTTGGAGCCGAGCAATATGAAATCTAGTCAATATAACAACAACAGCAATAAAAACAACAGCAACCACAGAAACAGCAGCAGCAACAATAGCAACAATAGCAGCAGCAATAGCAACAACTGTTACAAGAACAAGTCCCCTGTTCTTGTAAGTAAAAATGAGATAGGATAGATCGAGAATTCGAACCTGGAAAGCTAGGTTTGGAATTAAGATTCAGAAGAATTCCGATTGTTAGTTTTAAAATAAAGTAGCACATATGTTTGTTTGAAAAGGAATTCGATTGTTTAGAAATGTTATTGTGAAAAAAGGAATTTGATGATTCAATTCTATTTATGGAAACTGAATTGAAACAAAGTCAGTTAGAACAACGAACAATAGCAAATTTAAACATATTGGAAAAGATGTTAGTCGAAAAATAGGTTAGAAGAATTTGGGTTGCAGATATGTGTGAATAGTGCACGTGAGTTTAGGATCACGTGAGTCGAGGACATGCTCGGACATGGGGAAACTAGACACGTGAAGCATATCCAGGCCATGGAATCGATCTGCACGTTTTTGGCCATGCGATGACATCATAACTAAGAGATGAGTTCTCAATATAGTTGGCTAGTTTTAGTGAGACAAGCAGACAAGGTCGGACAGAGTCGACAGACAGGGTCAGACAGGAGAATCGAGTCCGGATTGAATCCCCCTTTGGAAGCGAAGGGTTAGATGTTGAAATCATGTAGTGACTTTAAATTCCTTGATGTGAAATCATTGACCGGTCGAAGAAATGAAGGAACGTCATCATTTTGTAACTGCGTCTTGCGTTGTGTCATTCTCAACAAACAAAGGTATTGTGAATCATTTATATATATATATCGGCATCTTAGTAAGACCGGTATGCAACACAATAATAACAACAGCAACAACAACAACAACAACAACAGCAACAACAACAACAGCATCAGAAACAGCAGCAGCAGCAACAAAACAGCAACAATAACAACATCAACAGCAACAAAAACAACAGCAAAAACAGCAACAACAACAGCAACAACAACAACAACAATAACAGCAACAACAATAGCAACAATAGCAGCAACTACAACAATAACAGCAACAACAACAGCAACAGCAACAAAAACAGCTACATTAACAGCAACAACAACAACAACAACAACAACAGCAACAACAATAGCAACAATAACAGCAACAGCAACAACAATAGCAGCAATAACAACCACAACAGCAACAACAATAGCAACAATAACAGCAACAACACAACAACAGCAACAATAGCAACAACAACAGCAACAACAATAGCAACAATAACAGCAACAACAACAACGGCAACAATAACAGCAATAACAACAGCAACAATAATAGCAACAACAATAGCAACAACATCAGCAACAACAATAGCAACAACAACAGCAACAACAATAGCAGCAATAACAACAACAGCAACAACAACAGTTACAACAGCAACAATAACAACAACAGCAACATTAATAGCAACAACAACAACAACAGCAGCAACAATAACAGCAACAATAATAGCAACAATAACAGCAACAACAGCAACAACAATAGCAACAATAACAACAGCAACAACAACAACAACAACAATAGCAACAACAACGACAACAACAGCAACAACAACAGCAACAACAACAGCAGCAACAGCAACAATAACAACAACAGCAACAACAGCAGAAACAGCAGCAGCAGCAACAACAATAACTGCAACAACAACAGCAACAAAACAACAACAAAAACAACATCAACAACAGCAGCAGCAATAACAGCAGCATGCTGCTACTGATGATGATGAACTCTAGTCGATACAACACGTAGATCTAACTTAATCCATATCAGGTAAGTTCTACAATAACTACAACAACAACAACAACAAATGTAATAACAACTGTAACAGAGCGCAGGCGTGCGTATGGCGGCTATATGCAAATACCGCGCTGTGTGCGAAATGACGTCACGGTAAGGGAAAAGAAAAAGACTATAAAAAGGAGAGAGAGAGACGATCAAGTTAGAGATGTGAATGGCGTTCGAAATCTCGTTCAGGGACACGTTCAAGAGGACAGAGGTCAGAGAGAATGAGCACGATAACGTAAAATTCAGTAAAGTACCCGGAAATAAATGTGGTTGTCACAACAAAAGATACAGTCGCATTATTACTTGTCCTATGTTTGTTGCTACGTACTCTGCGTACAACGTGTTGGCTCCCGGGTGTCTACATGTTAACGTGTGTGTAAAACGTGTGTAACGTTACACAACAACAATGGGAAGGATGAGGAAAAGAATTTAAAAAAATAAGTAGAACGAGAAAGAACAGAAAAAAATGAAGAATTGGAAAGGTAAGAAGGAGAAAACGAGAAAGCATGATGATGATGATGATGGTGATGGTGATGATGATGAAACTACAACAATAACAATAACAACAAGGGGGAAGAATAAGAAAAATGGACGTGAAGAAAAAGCGAAGAGAAACATAAAGAAAAAAGAACTAAAAGAAGGATAAGCAGAAAATGAAAAAGGAGAAACAAAATGAGGAGGAGAACGGAAGGGGAAGAAGGAGGGGGAGGAGATAGCTCTTTTGATGAATCTCCCAGGCCTGTGCAACATGTAAGAAAAAAATAGGTACTATGTAGAGAAGGTACCGTGCTATATTTGGATATTATTTTCAAGTTAAATTCAAGTTTTACGCTATCCTTAGTTTTTTTTTTTAATTGTTAGGTGAAAGTACAGAATAGTTACAAAACACCCTCACCTCTTCACGTTACAGATGGGTTTCTAAATAATAACGTTATTATTTCAGCGCGGTACTTTCTCTGTATATGTACCGAAAAAAAAATCGTTTAAGATTCTTCGAACGAAAGTTGTTATTTTATTAATAGCTAAGGGTAGATTAGGAGTTCATGTTTTGTCAACAGTGCTTAAATGAGTAAAATAGATCTAATTGGATATAACCTATCCCAGACATCACCACGATGTTTGTTAGACCTAACGCACAGCGCTGATGCATAGTTGTGTGCAGGAATGGATTTATACGCCTATCAATCCATATTCTGAATACGTTGTATGATGATGTTATTGGGAAGCACACAATTTAACTCTTGATTATCCTGTCGTATTCTCTGGTGTTAAACCTCATAGAATGATTGACGAATATTTTTTTACAGAGGGCACGTTTGTTATCAGAGAAAAAAAAAACTTATTGGAAAACTGACGCAAATCAACAGTTAAACCAATCTGAACATTTAACGATCGACGCCATGTTTGTTCCAACCGAAACAATCTATTTAAATTCCGTTTGCCGTGTCCAGCATTCAAAGTTTCCCAACCGCAAATTATTACCAGTATTCACAGATAAGTAGCGATAACCGTGGCTGACATCTTTGCGCAACAATAACGAATAATTTATGATATTATTCGCTTGTGATACTTGATAAAACACTCGATTTTGCCGCGTTTTCTATTCGCCATCGACAGCCATTCTGAAAGGCATTCGCACGTATCACTTATAAATTGCCTATTCGGACACTTTAACGTCCACCAGTTAGTGAACCATCACAATCGATTCCGGTCACTTCCTTGTATCATTATCGTTTCTTTGCTTTTCGAGGCACTAGCAAATTACCCGTTCCTAGATCAAAATTCACCCTTACATTATTACTCCATCCATTCAGCACGGCCGTAACCGAGATTGAAGTGTAATTCAAATCTTGTCGGTAGCTGAATACTTGATGCTTCGCCAGAGCTATCAAGGGTATTTTTTATTGTGACGCCATCACTAGATGTGGTGCCTACCACGGCTTAAGAGAGTCCATCTACCCTCAAGAGAAGGATAGACCGCGCCAATTTCTTAACCTGGTATTTTACCTCGCGTTAATCTGATACTGGCCAGGCTCAACGTTGCTTAACTTCGGTGATCTGGCGAGATTGTGCCGTATGTACATTATTGGTAGTTTGCATTAATGTGGGATGTGTATGCTTCTCAAGAATAAAAATTCTACTTAAAAAATTCCGTTTCCTTTGTTTTAGTTCGTTTCACTCGTTCGTCTAATCCTTCCTTCTCCTTCACCTGCCCCGTGGTGGTTGCTGTTAGGACGCTACAGATAACAGTCCTCTTCATTCTTCCCTGTCCTCTGCACATTCGACCGCCTAGTTCAGCTTCGATCCTGTCCATTCTGTGAAATTGTCTTCTCATCTCTTCTTCTGTCTTTCTCTCTTTCTTCCTCCTCTGACTATTCCCTGCAGCACTGTCTTGGCAAGCCTCTCTCCTCTTGTTACGTGGCCGGACTATTTTAGTTTGCGCCTCCTGACTATGGTGGGAAGATCTTCATAAGGACCAATATTCTGTTTTTGACGTCCTTGTTGGTTATGTGGTCTTTGTACGAGATGTCAACCAGTCTTCTGAAGCATCTCATTTCTGAGGCTTGAATCCACTTCTTTAATTCTGCTGTAAAAGTCCATGTTTCACAAGCATGCAAGAATACTGAAGAGACAAGGAAACGCATGAGTCTTCTCTTTCAGCTGAGCTTGATTGCCTTAGCTAGTGTCGCAGCTGTCATTGCAATTCTGGCTTATACTTCATGTGAAAATATTGCTCCAATATATTTGAAATTCTTCACGGTTTCAAGGTTTTCTCCGTTGGCAGTGATGGTCATTTCATGGTTATTAGTTTTCATCGGTTTTGTTTTGTTTGCGCTGATTTCCATGTCGTAAGCTGTGGAGGATCTGTTTAGTTGCCTGACCAGATTCTCCGGTTTTTGTTCTGATACTGCAATCGGCACTACTTAAGCCCAGTGGCAAGGAAAAGTACTAGACAAGTAGAAACAATGCCGAGATAAATGGAGAGTACATACGACACCTGGAATTCCTAAATAGTCACCCATTTTAGTACTGACCAGGCTCAACGTTGCTTAACTTCGCTGCTCTAACGGAAACCGGTATTTCACCGTGATTATATAGTATGATCGTTGATGCGTTCTTGCCACATTTTCGTGAATACGTTCTGGCTACAATAAAAGCTTCACAACGTGAGATAGGTTAGTTTTATCCTACCGGTCGACACGTGTGCAACGTTGGCCGTGGCCACGGCTGTCCCGCCCAGTACGAGTGGAACCGCGGGATCGGAGCAACGGTTCACGTGCTTGCTCAAACGAGCGGCGGTGCCACACTGCCTCCGCGCGATAACGGCTGAAAGCTTCTAAGCCGGAACCGAGACCAATGCCGTCACGGTATTACGAAAGGCATCTCTTTCCGTTCCACTGAAGCCTACCATAGCAATCGTCGTCGGTTGTGGTGGTGACGGCGGCGGTTGTGGTTTCGTCGGCGGTCTTCAGGCCGTCGTCGGGTCGCTGTCGTTGTTGCTGCTTACGCGGCCGTGTGCACGAACGGTCCAACCGACTCGTCGTGCGCAACCGGCGGAATGTTGCCATCGCCGTCCTGTTTCGAACCCCCCTGTCGAGCGTGAGACGAGGGATCGCTCGTAGACCACTTGTCTATGCAGATGCGTTCTTGCTATAATTAAAGATTCACAACAGCCAATAAACACCTTTAACCTTGCGTGGCCGTCAGGCTTTAAGTGGTGACTCCCAAGTAACAAAAAAGATTTTATTCTGAATTTGGAGAAAGGTCATTTAATAAGCTGTTGACGTCACTTTTTCTCCTGCTAACGACACAGAGAAAGGACACTGTTCGTTGTAGTTCACGTGAGGGTGGAATAAGTTAATCAAGAATAAAAATTTTCTTCAAAATCAAGATGAAAACTTAAGTTAACGTGGGGAGGAATTGTAAGAAAGTAATTACCTGACGAAAAGAGTGGAGAAGTCAACTCTTTTGGATTTTATTTGCGGAACTAAGCAGACGTGTTTCAGAGATCTTCTTCGCCTCTGCAGTATGTGTAATAAACTGCAAAGGAAAACTAATAATTACACTATTACAGTTTTGGGCGATCTTTTAAAATCATTCCTAAAAAAAAATTGGTGCAAGTAAGAAATCAAGTTTTCAGTGTCAGTACATAACAACGCCATGCTTTTTCCTGCATGAATATATTTGAGATGAAAAACAAACTGAAAATAAAACAACTCTTATTCTGAAATCATTATGTGACGGTTAATCTGTCATTTATATAGAGTACTTTCGCTGACGTAGTTATCGAACTTATCACTAATACGATTGTATTAATATTTTTATAACAGCATCGCCTTGTCCACGCTGCTTAATGGGAGTGAAACTTAGCAATCTGGAATTTCAAAATCAGCCAAAAGAAGAGATTAGACGCGGTTGATTCCAAGTTCCTCACAAAGAGTCTAGAGATCAAATGGAATGATTGAATCACTAACCAAGAAGTGAGAGACCACACTAACCAACAGATAGTATCGTAAATAATCTGTAAACGATGTTTAGGCTGGCTCGAAAATGTCTTAAGATTGGCCCCAGAGAAAATTGCCAACTAAGTGCTCCAATGAACCCCTTGATGGAAAAAAAAGGAAGAATTGAGAGAGATTTGAGTGCAACGGGAATGATCTAGAGGGATGCTGTGCATCTGGCTTCAGACCGAAAACGATGGTATGCTTTGACTGCCTTGTGCGTCGGGGGACGTGGGGGTAATTAAGTCTCGTTATGAACTTCATTTCTTTAGATTATATACTTTTAACGCATTTTTTTTACTTTGATTCAGGTCACATAATGGACACTTTGCCAATGAGGCATAAATACTTACGATGGCCATACTTATAGGGCCATCCGAAGAAGAGAGTTGTGCATCGAGATGTTTGTTCACATTACATTTAAATGTCTGCATGTTGATATAGTTTGAGAAACTGAGAGGCGAGGGATGAATTCTAAAGGCGAGCAATATGAAAAATAATTTATTAAAGTAAAAAGTTCTTCTGGCATCTGGAGATCTCTACAGTGAAGCGCGGAATTTTGCTGATTGCCCGGTTGGTCGTGGGACACCAGTGTAGCAAGTTCGCCTAAGCACATTCAGGGATGCAATATTGCGGCGATGCGACACGGACTGGAGCTTGGTAGATAGTGTGGAATCTATAGGATTAGAGGCTGTTCTATGGATTGCATCTGAGGGAGATGCTAGTGGTTAGTGTGCAATGGAGCGGATGTGAAAAATCAGCGGAAGCTGTAGGATAGCTGGCTTGCGAAGATATTAGCAGCAGCAGCCGTTAAAGCACACATGCAAGTTAGAAAGTGTGCACAGTCTTGCATCAGAAGAAAAGGATAAAAAAAACTTCACTTGGATGGAAAAAGAAGCAATGTCCGCACCGGAGATGGACATGTACAGTCGAAGGTGAGAAATGGCTGGCTGTGGCCGGCGTGTGGTTGAGGAGAGAAAGAAAATCGCAACCGTGTGAGGTGGACATGTGGCTCCCTAGTGACGGCGAGAGACTTTTAAGCTGGTGTCGAGATGTCGGGGTTTTGTTAATGTTATATCGTGGGATGTAGCAGCTCATGAGGAAGAACATAACACTTATGAACAAATAAGGAAACGTTTCACTGTTACATAACGATATACGTTTATTAAGAGACATGCACACACGTAACTACAATTCAAACATAATAGATGGAAGTTAGAAGTCCAAATATGATAAATGGATGAACGGGAATGATGTTGATCTCGCCATTTTCAAAGTCACTCTGTTTTTTTCCTCCACTCTCCGCTTCCGGTCGTTCATATAGCGAGAAATCGCGAGAAATTAAAGTTTAGGACTCCGGACAAAGGGAGGCGACTTTTCTCAAAGAAGTATAGAGTTACTTCCCTTTGCATTATATTTTTGTTTTATCCCAACACTTTCCAACGAAATGGACTGTTAGCAAATACAAGAAGCAAGCATTTTTTGAAAAGTAATTGTATTAAATGCTTTTTGCTTAAACAGAAAAAAAAGCCCAATCGAATTTATTTATTTTTGTTTTTTTGCTTTCATTTATTACCATTACTTTTCAGTCGAAAATTATTGTTTTTGTTTGCAGAGGTCAAGATCATAACTTTTATTTCATGATTTTTAAAGACCGTCTATAAAATCTATCGGTGTGCCCAGCGTCCGGTCTAAAATGAAAGTTCTGTCTCTGAAGCCATGCGTTCAGACATTATTTCATAATATCAATGGGTAGCGAAAGGGTTTCTTACTCCCGTCTAGTCCTTTCAGAAAGGGAGAAGTCATTATCTGTCGCCCGAGACGTTTTCATCCAAACGTAAATTCAGATAGGACCGGTTAGACTATTTTTGCAGCTGAACAAAAGTGCTTTCTTTATTTGAGGAAGGTGGGGGACAGAGACTGATTTTTCACTATGAACTGATCTTGTGTCAAACCTTACAGCTGTGAGTAGCAGAAATATCCGGTATCAACAGAAGTGTTGTATCTGTTCAGTCCTCGGTCAGAGGAGGAAGAATAAATCTACTGGGGCAATTTTGATTCGCGGGCAAAATTCACCTTTCGTCTTTTGTTTTGTTTTTTAGAAGTTTTATTCAAACAGTCTTTATTTAAACTTAATGACCTGTTGTATACATATATATATAAAAGTGAACGTGTCTGTCTGTGTGTCTGTCTGTCTGTGTGTCTGTCTGTCTGTCTGTGTACATTTCCCTACGCAATAACTCTGTCAATTTTTAGTCTATAGACTCGAAATTTGAAATACCGGGTACTGAGATTTGGGAAAATCGATGTGACGGGTGTAAGCCAGAAATTTGGTTGTTAAGGGGTCAAATTTCAACGATTTGACCTTTAAGAACTCTACCAAACTCCTCCGACAATTTTGGGTCTAGACACTTGAAATTTTAGATATAGGTTCCTTGAACCTGGATCTAACTTAATAAAGTGATTTGAGCCCGAAACTATAAATTTTAAGGGGTCATAATAGGGGTCAAATGTTTAAAAAAAATTGACGTCTGCGGTCTATACCAAATTACTCAGACAATTTCTGGTCTAAACATTTGAAATTTTACATAAAGGGTATTCAGAGATAGGGCAAGCTTTTTCATCAGTTTTGTTCGAAAATTTTTAGTTACCAATATATAAATGTATGTATGTATGTATGTAAGTATGTATGTATTTTGCATGTCTGCCTTAAGTAACGTTAAGAAAGAAATAGCGACAGCTAAGAGGGAATTTACGGAAACCACTAAAAAACGCATCGAAGCACAAAAATTAGGAACTCGTGACTTCTGGAAAATCTACAACAGTGTAGTAAATAATGGTCAATCAACAATTCCCCCACTAACCAACAATCACGAGGTTCTTTGCTCAGCAACCGAGAGGGCTAACATGCTTGCCAGTCGGTTTGCCTCCAACTCTACACTGGACCCTCTAAACCACCCCCTACCTGACTTTCCTATGCGGACAGACGCCACGCTAGACGATCTGGAAATCACCCCTGCTCAGGTGCATGCTATCATAAAAAACCTTGACACTTCCAAAGCATGTGGACCCGACCTCATCCCAGCTGTGCTATTAAAAAAGTGCTTAGCCGAAGTAGCTCCAGTTCTCTCCAAACTCTACAACAAATGCCTTAATGAATCTTGCTTTCCGAGCTGTTGGAAAACTGCTTCTGTGGTACCAGTATTCAAGAATTCTGGCGAAAGAACTGACCCATTAAATTATCGCCCTATTAGCCTCCTCCCACTTTTCGCCAAAATATTTGAGACCTTAATTAACCATGCTCTAGTCCAGCACCTTACAGATGCTAAACTTCTGACCGACCATCAATATGGATTTAGACAAGCCCGTTCCACGGCAGACATCCTCACTGTAATCTCTGAACGCATATACCATTCACTGGACAAAGCGGGAGAGGGCAGAGCGGTAGCTCTAGATATATCTAAGGCTTTTGACAGGGTATGGCATGAGGGTCTCCTCAGGAAGATTAGATCTTACGGTATCACTGGTAGAATACTTAACATAATTAAATCCTTCTTAGATAAGAGAAAAATCCATGTTGTCCTCGACGGTCGTACGTCTAAACAATATAATATAAATGCGGGAGTGCCCCAGGGATCTATCCTTGGTCCTCTGCTGTTCCTGATATTCATAAATGACCTCCCCGACAAAATTGCCTCTGAGATGGGTATATATGCTGATGACACCACACTCTATAGCAGGCACGACAGGAAAACAAATGAACATATATCTAAAGTAATGGCAGAAACACTAGAGGATGACCTCAAATCAGTAGTGGAATGGGGACAAAAATGGATGGTAACGTTCAATGCCACCAAGACAAAACTGGTTTCATTCAATAATTACAAGAAACCTTCTCTACCACCTATAGCAATGGCCAACAACTCTTTAGCTGAGAGTACGTCTTTCAAGCTCCTTGGTCTAACGTTCACAGGAAACATGAGCTGGAACAATTACATCGAGGGCATTGCCAGGGCCGCTGCGAGGAAGGTGGGCTCTCTCTACCGTGCTAGAAAACTTCTAACACCCGAAAGTATCCTGTACCTCTATAAGGCCACTATTCGCCCATGTATGGAGTATTGCTGTCATATTTGGGCCGGTGCATCGGCTACTAATCTCTCGCTCCTTGACAGGGTTCAAAAGAGAGTCGCAAATCTGATAGGCCCTAAACTGGCATCAAAACTTCAGCCTCTGTCCCATCGTCGAAACGTTGCATCCCTCTGCCTGTTCTACAAGTATTATAATGGTGAATGCTCTGAAGAACTGCAAGCACTTGTGCCCCCACGACGTGAACACCCTCGACAGACCCGACAAGCTACAAAATCCCACCCCCACACTGTAGAGATCCCTAGATGTAAAAGATCTTTCTACTCCAGTAGTTTCTTCCCCAGAACTGCTAGACTTTGGAATTCCATTCCAGGTCACTGCTTCCCCAACTGTACTGACATGCATAAGTTCAAGTGCAACGTGAACCAACATCTCGCTGCCCTAATCCCTACATAGTACCCCAAGTAGATGTTTCCCCTGATAGTAGCCCCCTACATTAAAGTGGCAATGTGCCTTGTTTGGGGTGAAAATGTAATAAAAAAAATTAAAAAAAAACTTTCAATAAAGGCGACGGATTTTACCAAGATCAGTATCGTTTTAAAGTACGACCTTTCATACGACAAATATCGAAAAATTGGCTAAAAACATTAATATCTTCCCCTTCAACTAGGCACTTTTCTACAGGGGGGTCACTTTTTTCGCCGATATTTTTTAAAGTTATCCTCTCCTTTAGATTGTCCAGCCTTAATTTAAAAAAAAAATGTCGCTTCCGGATTGGCGGTGGTTGTTAACGTTAGGTTTTACCCCGTTCTTTTCCTCCTTTGCGGTATGGGTTCGAGCTTGCCTTCCTACTACCACCTTTTTTTTTGCTCACCATACACATCCGAACACCCGGGCAACGCCGGGCTATAATGCTAGTATATATATATATATATATATATATATATATATATATATATATATATATATATATATATATGAACTGTTCTATTCTTTTTATCAAATAAAAATAGAACTTTTGTAACGAAATATATATTTTTATTTTTCGAAATGAGATTTTGTACCGAGATTTTTTTTAACGTGACTTAAGTTTTCGAAATTGATGGCAGTCTTGCAGTTAAGTCTGACAAACGCGTTAATTTTTAAATTTCGATATCGACATTTGCCTTACTTTTATTATAAAAGATTGGTAAACGTTCATAAAATATTAATGGGGTTCATAAAATATTAAAAGAAAACAGTCCATTAAGTTCAAACAAAGACTGTTTGATAAAACTTACTTTAATTTAAAAATTTCTATATCGACGTTTACCTAACTTTTATTATAAAAGTTAAGTAAACGTTCATAAACATATTAATTGGGAAAAACAGTTCATAAAAAACTGTCTATTAAGTTCAAATAAAGACTGTTTGAATAAAACTTCTAAAAAAAGAAGGTTTATTCTATACAGTTTTGGTCATCCGTAGTTAAAAATCTGTCGGACGTCACTTTCGCTAAGTGGCTTTGTAAATAAAGGAAGACGAAAGCTAAATTTTACCGATTCGCATTGTTATCTATGACGCACACACCGTCCAAGACAAATTGCGACTCGTAATAATCGTCTAGAAACGTATTAGTTGTAAGTAAAGAAATGTATATAGAACCAGACGCATCTATTCAGCTGTGACGCAGCTAGTCAACCGACAAGACAGTGCTTGATCCAGAGAGTGCTTCAAGTTAATGAAATTTTCCTTGCATTTTATTTAATCCCAGTTTTTATTTGTTTTTGATCACCCTTGTGGGATTAAATGTGATTCTTGAACGCAGACGTTGTAATTCTATCTGGAAAGAGCTATCTGAAATATATTGATCCGATCCATTGAATATTTCAGTCATTAATTTCCGAAATGGAGTTTTAAAAAAAAACGATATTTTGAAAGAGCTTATTCTGTCGCAAATAACATTGGTCTGATTTTAGTATTGTTGACACATCTGAGGAGGTGTTGCTCTGAGCTCTTTTTTCCTGCCCCGACAAAGTACAAAACAAATTTCGAAATCTAGTAGGCGATGACATTTTCTTCTCTCTACTATCTCTTTCTCGCAGAATATTGTTGCTAATTTTTCTCTACTCTATCGTTATTTTCACGGCAGACGCTCGACTAAGCTTCGATCCATGCCCCGCTGTAAAATATTCACAAGAAGAATATCCCTTTATCTAAAACTATGCGAAACTTCCATGAGCAAAGTTTTTATTCTAGAACTGTCCGTTTTTAGAACACGTTGTTGCTGGGTTGTTTCTCGGCTGATTACAAAATGGTACTTTTCAAGTCAGATGTAAACAAATTTTCGTTGAACTGTCCTCTTCAATAGCTAAATTCTGTTTAATGGCCACCATCATAATCAATTCTCGCGCTGTTATCTCACTTGGACTTAATTTATCCTTGAATGACCTTTCGTCCTTGATAATCGACGATACTAAAGCTAAACTACCATAAACTAATGGTTCTTTAAATATTACTTCATTCAAGCCAGAACATTTGAATTTTAATTGGTTGATTTTAGATAAAAACAAAATTGTATAAAGATAGAACATAGAAATAATAAGGGATATTTATATTTACTAACAAATATCCGTGAAAATTCAAAACTTGATCATATATCTTATTCTCTTTCTATTTACCATAAACTTATTACGTTTCTGAATTTTTGACACAAGGATTAATTAGGCGTATTATTTGGGGGTATCTTGGCAGTGGCACAGAGGAAGATGGAGAGGATAATGTTAGGCATCATTCCACAAGACAGAAAGACAAACATGTGAATCCGCCAACAAACAAGAGTTATTGACATCAATATTGCCATCAAAACATCCAAACACAGACGGGCAGAGCACGTAGCCAGATAACATGACAACAGATGGCTCATCAGGACAACAGAATAGACACCTCGTGAACAAAAGAGACCAAAGGAAAGACCAAGAACGAGGTGGAGGGACGACACATAGTCCTACATGGCAGCGGATATTCCGGAAGAGAGCTAAAGTCCAGGGAGGGGTTCCTCGTTGATTGATAAAACCTTTTATTGATATTGGTATTATTTACAGGACCGGTGACGTAGTGGTTAGAATACTTGAACAAAAATATCAATTGTAAAGTGATATTTTCGTAAAGGTTAATGGTTCAATTCTCAGTGTTGGCAACCGAAAAAAACAATTGCAGATTAATTATGACCTCTATCTAGTCATGGCTGACCAAACGAGAGTAAATAGAGTTCCGTTCGAAATCCCGGTCAGATTCTCCTGTTTGGCAAGATACACCTGAAGAAGGTCGGAGGTTACATTGACCGAAACGTTGTGAAGATGAGGATCCGATTTTTTTTATTACATTTTCACCCCAAACAAGGCATATTGCCGCTTTGTTGTGGGGGCTAGTATCAAGGACATAAGCTACAGAAGTACTATGTGGGGAGTTGGACAGCAAAATATCGGTTCACGTTATACTTGAACTTCTGCATGCCAGTACAGTTGAGGAAGCAGGAACGCGGAAAGGAATTCCAAAGTCCTGCGGTTCTGGCGAAGAAACTACTGGAGTGGAAGGTTCTCTTACATTTAGGGATCTCAACTGTGAAGGGGTGGGATTTTGCTGCTTGCCGTGTTTGTCGGGGGTATTTACGTCGAGGGGGTACAAGTGTTTGCAGTTCGTCGGAGCATTCATCGTAAAAGTACTTGTAGAACAGGCAAAGGGATGCAACATTTTGTTGATGGGGCAGAGGCTGAAGTTTAGATGGTAGTTCAGGACCTATCAGGTTGGCGACTCTCTTTTGAACCTTGTCTAGGAGTGAGAGACTAGTAGCAGGTGCACCAGCCCAAATATGACAACAATACCCCATACATGGGCGAATGGTGGCCTTATAGAGGTACAGGATACTTTCGGGCGTTAGTCGCTTTCTAGCACGGTAGAGAGAACCTACCTTTTTCGCAACGGTCCTGGCAATGCTCTCAATGTGATTTTTCCAACTCATGTTTCCTGTGAATGTTAGGTCGAGGAGTTTAAATAATAAACATATTGTTAACTAGCAATTTGTTTTTAATAAAATGAAACAAATGTAGCTTTTAAAAATCGTTGCTTCAAAATGTTTGTCGTGCCTTAATTTGTCGTACATGATAGAAAAATCCGTAATAATTATAGTTGACAAGTTCACTTACTTAGGAAACCTCATAAGCAAAGATGATAGCATGCACTACGACTTGCAGCGCAGAATAAGCAAGTCTTCGACAGCATTTAATCAGTTCTACAAGATCTGTAGAAAAACAAAATTATCTTCAGGTCAAAATTAAGAACTTATAACAGCAACGTCTTGTTCACACTGGAAGTGAAACTTGCCATGTTAAAATTAATCAAGAGATGAAATTAGATGCATTTGATTCCAAGTGTCTTAGAAAGATTCTAGGGTTCAAATGAAACGATTTAATTACCAACCAAGAAGTCAGCGACCACACTAACCAACAGGTAGTAACGTCAATACTCTGCAAACCATGTCTAGGCTGGCTCGGGCATGCCTTAAAATTGGCCCCAGAAAATATTCCCAACCAAGTGATCCAATGAACTGATGATGGAAAAGGAAGAAAAGGAAGACCAAATATGAACTGTAAGCAGACAATTAAGAGAGATTTGATTGCAACGAGAATAAACTGGACGATCGCTGGTAGTGTGATCGGACTCCCGTGCTCAGGTCAAGTAAGTGACTTCTGACTTCTTTCGGAAACTGTGGTTCGTGATGTCTAGTCGAACGGGAGACCTCAACATCGAATTCTCAACGCCTCTGTGTAGAATTCTGCTGAAAAGCAAAAACAAGCTTGTATGCGCCAAGAAGAATGACAGACAAATCGGGGTTTCTATCTACTAAAAATTAATTGCACAAAAGTTACAGATCTTTTTTTACATATATACAACGTTTAGTTACTAGCACATTTTAAGTTCACAAATCTCTCTCTTTCGTCACTGACGAAGTCAGGATGGCGAAGAGGGGGTCGTCAGACACCAGGAGCTGTTTCCTCTGAGATTTCGGCGCAAAATATGTCTGATTCGAACGGTTATTTGCTTTTTATAGTAAGGTCATAGGTTGGGGTCTGGCGATCTGCTGAACCAATCAAAGCAAACCCCGTATCTGGGGAAACCCCAGATACATTTGCGGGTGTTCACTTCCTCAATATTACCAGAGTTTTGCATCTGAGACCAAAAACGAAATTATCTTCACACGACCTGGGAGGTCAACTCTTACCAATTTCCTTGCTTATAACTCAGAACATCTTGGCCGGTGTTCTCCAGGCTAGACGAATGTCATTGTCCCTTATTTTAACATTTCCTGTCATTTGTTTTTAAACAATAAAATATATATTTAAATATATATATATATCTTGCTTTAACAATAAAAATAAATATCTATTTTACTCCAAGTATTTTTGATATCTACCGTTGTCCAGGATTCAATTAGACAATCTTAGCATATTTACCCATCTTTTTCGGGTCTCAGGGGGGGGGCTCAACCTCCGTAATGGGGAGCAAATCTCTACCTCAAGACGATCATGTTACAGTAGTTTGGCTTTGGCTTAAGATCGAAAAAGATGGTTTGCTTTGACTCCCTCGTGCATCACAGGACCCGACTATTCCTAATTCTAAGTTTTAGAAGTATGTCTCTCCTGGTTAATAATACAAATAAAAAGAAATGTCCCTTTCTTCTTCCGTAAAAAGAAAGTTTCCATTGTGTGCTAAACATTTGTTAAATAAATAAAATGAATTTACATATATAAAAAAAACAACCCCTAAATATATAAAAATTAAAAGAATGCAAACAGTAGGTTTTTGAAATATGTATATGAGCCTACATAACGAATTCTATCTGCGGAGCAATTTATCCCCCCTCCCCCACAGTCATGTGATGTGACACAAGGGTCGGAAATGGGATGTGAGGAGCCAGCGCTCTAAAGGAAAAGCATTCTGACATTTAAAAAAAAAAGTGGTTGGGGCGCATGGGACCATTAGCAATAAACTAATCATATTTTTACAAAGAGAGAAAAAAACCTGGAAGAGTATATCTGCTAGAATAGCACTGTACTGAAAACCTATTTCAGTCAACAGGAAGCAGACCATTCAATAATATTCCAGACTCCGTTGACTATAGTGCCGAGAGAATTCTATTTATGAAAGTTTATTCGATTTTGGAACTATTCTCTTTTTGGCGACTGCGACATCAGATATTTCTAATAGATTGAACCTCTGGTGTCTACTTTAGTTTGTTTGTCATTTTTGGCACGTTGTCATGTTGGTAGGCCCGAGGAGAATGTCTGTCGGGTTGAATAAGTCATTTCAAACGTAAAAGTAAAAGAATTACTTTTTATTACTCCCTTGTTTGACTAGAAACCATTTCGCTTTCAATTCTCCGGCTAATTTCGATTTTTAGTTGGCGTGGCGGAAAAAGAAACAGACCATTAATTTATTTTTATGTCACGTATTGGCTCAATAAAATCAACTATTGTCCATTTTGCAAAAGTATCTATATTGCGAAATGCGTGTAAATGTGTCCGCATATTTTCTCCGTTACAGAATCCCATTCTCATGAGAGATTACCATCAACAAGCAGCTCATATACAATAATAGTTTTAATGGGTTGCGTCTCTCTCTCTCTCTCTCTCTCTCTCTCTCCATCTATCTATCTCTGTATATACTCGCCAGATTTGAAAGTTATTGAAGCCTTGTGGGACCAGATAAAGAGGAAGCTCCGCAAGGAAAAACCTCCTACCCTTACAGCCATGAAGATTGCAATCCAGAACACATGGGATTCAGTGTCTACACATGATTGCGAGAAGCTTTTTGATTCCATGCCCCGGTGAATTGTGGTGTTATCAAGACAAAAGGTGCTGCTACTAAATATTGATGAATTTTATTTGTATTTGTGTTAATAAAAAAACTATTTTGTTTACTTACCTGCCTTGTTCTATTATTTTGAAACACGAAATATTCAAAAACTCACATTGCAATTGATATGAAAAAAATATTCTGTCGTAAAACAACTATTTCAGTTAGTTTAACATGATAGAAATATTTTAGCGCCAATTACATCTCACAGATCGTCCTCAATAACAATTTAGCGCCAAAAACATGATGTTATATTCTTTTATAAAGTCACTTTATGTGAGTTGTTTCCTCATAGGTTCCGAAACGGATGAGCCTAACTTTTGCAAATTTCACACAAAGCTAATTTATGTCTGGCAGTGTTCTTAGATATGCTTTGTACAGAAACTCATTCGATAATTATCGAAAATCGAAAAAATCCGATCTTAAAAATATATTTTCTCTGTTATAGATAAAAAGAATTTTTACGTGGAAATTTGTACGTTACATTGACAAGGGAGATACTAAAATTTCAGCAAATCATTTCTTCTTTAAAAAAACAAATAGATTTATTATAATCTGGAGATATAGCTCAGTGGTAGAGCATTTGACTACAGATCGAATGATCCCCTGTGTATCTCTCCATCTTATTTTAATTTTTCTTATTAATGAGTTCAATTTACGATAAAAGAGGTACGATTAAAAATCACCGCAACTCATTTCTTTGCATGTTTTAACACTAAAAAAGCTAGGAAGAGTTATCGCCATTGCAGCCCAACAGAGTTATCTGCTCTTGAAGTGAGGTTTGCAACGAAAATATCATTGAGCGACTTCTAAATTCTAAATTAATATTCAACCGGAGAATACATTTAATGAACGTGTCAAGGTTCATATTTCGTCGTCCATTCATAATTTTTGGTTCCTTATTTTATTTTCCTCATTTGCAGGTTGAGCACAAGGTCAAGTGCGAGTTTGATGCAAGTTTTTCAGTAGAACGAATAGGATTCAAACTTAGCATACTAATCTGCTGCTTTCATATTTATGAATATATATATATATATATATATATATATATATATATATATATATATATATATATATATATATATATATATACCTCTTCTCCAGGAGGTTATACATAAGGTCAAGTGTGGGTTTGGTAAAAATTGGGGGGTGGGGGCGTCTGTGGACCGAACAGGATTTGAACTTGACATATTAAGGTGTCCAGTCCATGTCGTTAACCACTTAGCTAACGTCATTAAACCGAAGCACGTATCATCCGACTTATCCTTATTAATCTTATACATTAATCCGTTGTACAAACCTCTGCAGATTATTATAATGGTTCCTATTTAATGTTTCCTTCTTTAAAAGAATTATCTACGTGAGACAATGCTAATGTGATGAGCTCGTTGCACCTGAGCTCCTCGACGTGCATACTACTGAATACCCGACAAACAGCCGAATTCCACCTCTTCACTATTGAGGTCCATATAAGGCAGAAAACCTTCTATTTTAATAGTTTCTTTTCTTAGACTGCTAATCTTTGGAGTTCCTTTCCCTGTTTCTTGTTTCTCTGACTGCACTAATATGCATATGTTTAAATGTAATGTAGACAGACAACTAGTTACTCAGCTACACCGAGATGTAGGGGAGGATGCCCATATATAAAAGTTGATGTTAGAAATTATGTCCGGTAACGGTTCTTGTTTCCTATGTTTTCTTGTATGTTTTTAGGTTTTCATCATCATCATCATCATCATCATCATCATCATCATCATCATCATCATCATCATCATCATCATCATCCCCCCCTCTCTCTCTCTCTCTTTCTCTCTATCTATCTATCTATCTATCTTCGTTCTTTAAAAGACTACATTTAACGTTTCGGATTTTTTTTAGATGATGCTTGCTAATTTCTATTATTTGGATTACCTGGTCTACTATTCTCATCCTAGATGTTATTATCATAGAAACGTGGAGCAACGACAAAGTATGTTTAGAAATCAGTTATAAGTAATCTGGAGGTCGAATGTTCAATATTCACTACAGGGGGGGGAAGCAATAAATTTGTCGCCATAAAGCAAACCACACAATCAATTCAGGTAACTTGATTATGTAGTAGAGCTGACATCTACTCAATATAGCCGCCTTCATCCTCAATCATCGCCTGTATACGTGTCCGGAACTAGGAGCATGTCTTTTCTACAAGCACCGGCGAGAGCACGGCGGATGACGGCGATCAGGTTGGATTTGATATTGTAGGAGGTCATTCTGTTGATTTTCCCGACGAAGTAGCCCAGCGTGTTCAGGTCGGGGGAAGAGGATGGGCAGTGAGAGAAAAGTAAATATGTATATCACTCCTTCTGAAGCCAGGCCTGCGTCTTTTTAGACTTGTGGGCCGGCGCTTGAGTTCTGCTGCCAAACCCTGGGCTACCTTATTACACCAGAGGATCGCCACACTTTTCAGCACATCCAACTATCTTTTGGTATTAATTTTTCAAGTTGACTTCGAAGATGTGACGTGGCATTATATGGCCCTTACTTGAAACCACACCAAAGACCATGACCGTGGCCGGAAACTGTTTTTATCACCCTGCGCACGTTCTCAATCGTTGAATCGTCCGGATTTGCATTTTGAGGGTGCTGGCAATGGTCCTGTTGTCATAACTTGGATCAGTGTTGTATAGCGGCGCATCTTCGATCTCGCTCGTTGAATATTGTGTCACTTTTAAACATGATAGAAGACTCGTATCACTCTCGGGATTTTTGTACACAACTAGTCAACTAGTCGATAGGATACAAAAAAAAAACAGTTTTCATCAAACGGAAATGGAATCATGTTGTCTCTTCTGAGGCGATAGTTTTATCGTTCCACATTGTACAAGCGATACTAATTAAGAACAAAGTAAAACTTATTTATTTTAAATCTTCATCTGATCATGGCTGTCGGAACGAGAACTATCTACCTCTGCATGTTAAATAAATGGATCGGTTTTAAATTCTGTATAGCTTCCTGAGTTCGACATAAAGATTTGTGAGTTTGATAAGATACACCTGAAACAAGTCAGTCGTTACATCGGCCGAAACGTTGTGAAAATCACAATATGAAAACAATAGTCTGTGGAATCCAAATAATACGAACTGGAATTTGAATTCGCCAGAGGCGATTCCATACTGCAATTGTATCCATTAGGTCAAACCTGCACACACAAATTTAAGTGAAGAACTGTCAGAATTTGTGGTGCAAGTCCACAGTTCAACCTAATTTTTTTTTTTTTTAATACAGAAAAATTTTATAATGTACGTTTGAAATTCCGTATTGAGTCTTGAGTTGGCATACAGATTCCCGAGTTTGACAATATACACATGAAACAGGTCAGGGGTTAACTCCACCGAAACATTGTGAGAAAGAAACCCAAGATGAGATTAGTCATCCGCATAATCCAAATAATCAAACCTGTTATATTTCATAATAGAGAATGGTGACATCAGATTCCGGAAGCAATTTCTTCGACGATTTGATTGAGAATTTCTGTGTATACTTTCTTCCGTGATCGTCTGAGTGGTTTATTATGAATTCACACACGTATACCAAATTTGAATATCCATTCTCAATTTGCTTTTCAAGAGATGAAACTAGGCTGAGGATGAATGAATAAATTGATTCTACTTAAAACACCTTTTATTATATATCAATATCAGGAAGACTCCATCTTGAATTGGAAGCCATTTTAATTTTATGAAAAGGTTCCGATGGGGAGCTATTCTATACAAGTCTTGGAGATGAAGAATTTTCAGTGGGTCGCTGTTCTGTACAGGTTCTGGACTTTATAATTTTACAAGGAAAGAGCAAAAGATCAATCTCATGTTAGACACGAAAAAATTGTGCTAAAAGATTCAATTTTTATCGAGCAATTCTGGTTTCTGATTGGTGTATAACAGAATGTGAATTAGTTTGATTCGTCAGTTTCTATCGGAAGCGTTTATAAATAAAATCTCTAAACTTTCAGGGGTCATACCCGATTATATTTCTTTATGATGGGGTGTGTCTTCTAACGGTTTCGGCTGCAGGGAGACAGGGTAGTAGTACACGTCAAGGATTCGTCCTTGTCACTCAGCCCGACAGGGGACGGGCCGGGAACCGTTCCAGCACCTGTCGGACTGAGGTGCACCGCCTGGGTCCACCCTCCCAGGCCTTGCCACCCGGCTTTCAGGTGGGGCAAGTTTATTGCTTGTCGCTTGAGGCGCCCCGACCGGGGAATACCGACGGGGTTACTCGGGCAATTTTTGCAATTGCAGGAGTGCCCCTCCTTTAGGGGAGCCTGCTTTAGATCCCCACTTCCCGGCCTTGCTGATGTGGGCAGCAATTTAAATAACTACACCATTATATATATATAAAAAAAAAATTGCAACACTCGACGTTGCTCGAGATTTAATGACGAACACTGCTATGTTCTTTTTCACTGTGCTCATAACATCACATTGTTTTCTGTTTTCTTGTCCAAACATATCTTTTCTAACCAATCAGAGTCTTCGTTATTTTTGTTTTCTTTTTGTGTTTTTTTTTTTTTGACCAATCAGAGTCTTTGTTACATCTCAGCTGCCCTCATCATTTCACATTTTATTGTCTAAAAGAATGCCTATAACGAGATAAAGTATTTTAAATGCTCATAACACCATATTGCTTCCTATTTTTTGCTAGTCTAAGATAGTCGAAAGTAATTGAGATTTTGGCAAACACTCTAAATTAATGTCTTACACATATGATTAAAACTTCATTAAAATCGAATTTTATTTGAAGTTTTAAGCAGTTCTATTCCCATAGCTTGATGAAGGGGTGGCACGTAGAAATTCGACAAAAAAGAAAAGGTAGACTTTCGGAACCACTTCCATTGTCTTTTATTATAAATATTATTAAACTTTCATGAAAATATGGTGTATTTTATGTTTTCGATGGGGTAACATCCTTATAGATCCCACGGAAGAGCATCTAGCGCTTCAGGACTACTTCCATTGTTTTCCTTCGAAGATTTTATACGTATTATTTAAGTTTAATCTAAATTGTATATACTTAAAGTTTTAAGAAACTTTTGCCAGCACATCTCTAATATGGGTTTATTTAGAAATTCAAGAAAACTTCCATTGTCTTCTCTTCGTAAGTTTACATACGTATACACCTGTAATGTTTATGTAGATGCAATAACCTTCCTTTCCAGACATAAACGTACACTGATGCAGATTGAAGGATCGGTCGAAAATTATGTACCTGTAAAAAAAGTTTTTTTAATTTTTTACACAATATTATTTTGTATTCCTGCACGTCACCAATTGAAAACAAATAAAGAAAAGTTATAAGCTTTTATACTTTTCATATTCTTTTTTATACATTTCCATTCATATATATATATATATATATATATATATATATATATATATATATATATATATAGAGAGAGAGAGAGAGAGAGAGAGAGAGAGAGAGAGAGAGGGGGAAGGGGGGGGAAAGACAGAGTCGCATTTCTGTTTGCTTGTTTGTTTGTTCGCAATATACGTCACATATGACGGCACAGCAGTTTGCGCCATATATGACGTCATAATAGATTACTGCATATATGAAGTAATAATAGACTGTGTCACATATGACGCCGTAGCAAATAAAGTCTATATATAAGACTTTGTCCGGGCTTATTTGCTTGCTTAGGGGATTCACTCTTTTTAAAAAGTGACATGTGAATTGTATATATATGTTTGTATGGGTGTGGCTCATAGACTAAGGGATGAGGATGGAGAGTTGTATGTTAAGGTTTTGATTCTAGCTGATGGAACCAAAGCCATATATATATATATATATATATATATATATATATATATATATATATATATATATATATATATATATGTATATTAGTTTTGATCTCACTAATATATATTAGATTCAATATAATAATCGATAGATACGTACCTCTATAATAATAAATACGTAATCTGCATGAACAAAAATATCATATTTAAGCGTATTTTACGACCAGGCAACCCCGCTTATATATATATATATATATATATATATATATATATATATATATATATATATATATATATATATATATAGCAAAAGTACCCGTTGTTGATTGGGTTCAAAAACAGCCTACAGAAAATCGACTCTGATTTATGAAAGTATGATAGGTTATGAAAAGGAAGCGTTGTAAAGAAATAGCTTCGAATTTGGGGGTATCAAAACCAAAGCAAAATATGATGAAATAAAAATAAAATAGATAAACCACATAATTTATTATAGCATACCTGTTCACACGGAAACACTTATTACAATATTCTGTGGATCTATATTTAAAAAAAAACTTGTTAAAATTTGTGGCATATTTCCATTCTATGGAGGTCAGGCGCGAACGAATACCCCATAATTTTATTATACCATATTTCTTCAAACTGAAACATAATTATCAAAGTATACTTACGCAGATAGATATGAAAAGTCTTTATTAAAGTTTGTGCCTATTTCCATTCTATGGAGGCCAGGCGCGAAGGCAAACTCCACAATTTTATTATACCATCCCTATTTAAGTTAAAACATACTTATCAAATTATTATTATGTACATCTATATCAAAAACACTTGTAAACGTTTTTTTTTTTTAATTTTTAAATTTTTTTTTTCATACTTTGTGGACCAGGCGCGTACGCAGACCCCAAAATTTTAATGAACCACCGTTCTGCCAGATCAAACATACCCATTCCTGTGTCTCAATACATCTTCTATCATTATATGTAATCAGTTTTTTAAAATAGTCAACCATATAGGAGCCTATTCGTGACCAGACACGCGCACACACACACACACGCACACACACACACAAACACACACACACAGACATTCAGCTTTATATTATAAAAAATAATATATATATATGTGTGTGTGTGTGTGTGTGTGTGTGTGTGTGTGTGCGTGTGTGTGTGTTGGGTTTTTTTTTGTATTGTTTTTGTTAGCGATACTTGTTGAATGAATTCAATTATTTATATGGAAGTGCATTTTTACCTAAATGCGAGTTGGGAATAATTTTCCCTTTGACCAGTTTTGTACCCCCATATTGGGAGCGGCATATGTATTATTTTTAAAATATGATTATCTACTGACACGTGTTTCGTCGTCTACGCCTCATCAGAATGGCTGAATCTCTCTCTCTCCCTCTCTCTCGCTCTCTGTATATATATATATATATATATATATATATATATATATATATATATATATATATATATATATATAAAAGTGAACTTGTCTGTGTGTCTGTGTGTCTGTGTACATTTCCCTACGCAATAACTCTGTCAATTTTTAGTCTATAGACTCGAAATTTTAAATACCGGGTACTGAGATTTGGAAAAATCGATGTGACGGGTGTCAGCCAGAAATTTGGCTGTTAAGGGTCAAATTTCAACGATTTGACCTTTAAGAACTCTACCAAACTCCTCCGACAATTTTGGGTCTAGACACTTGAAACTTTAGATATAGGTTCCTTGAACCTGGATCTAACTTAATAAAGTGATTTGAGCCCGAAACTATAAATTTTAAGGGGTCATAATAGGAGTCAAAGTTTTAAAAAATTAACCATTTTTTTTGTTTTTTTGCTTTTTTTGCACAGCATACACCTCCAAACACCCGAGCAACGCCGGGCACCCCTACTAGTATATATATATATATATATATATATATATATATATGAGAGAGAGAGAGAGAGAGAGAGAGAGAAAGTAAGGTGTATATATACATATAGATAGACAGAGAGATTAAGCACAAATAAACCATGACCGGTCGCGTAATAGGTTACGTCTTAAATTCTAAGTACTGTTCCATTTCACTTTAAATTACTCATGTCAAAATAACGTAATTCTGATGATGGACATCAGTCAGGTTAATAGGCTTCTCTCACCGACTAACTTAAATGTCGATTATTTCACAATAAGTTTCTGTCCGGACATGTTATCTGCTCTAACTAATCAGTCTTCGTTTTTCTTTTCTTTTTCTTCTTTTTTTTTTTTTTTGACCAATCAGAGTCTTTGTTATATCCTAGCCTCTCTCAGCCTTTCAGATTTTATTGTCTAAAAGAATGCCTATAACGAGACAAAGTATTTTGAATACTAACGATGTCTTGGCAACATTTGTCAATCGCATTTGAAATCTTCGGACACCGACATTAAACCAACACATTGTACCCACTCGGGAAGGTGTCTAAATGCAGGTTGACAGCGAAGAAGGTCTACTGCGAGGCGATAACGCAGAAGGCAATAATTTAAGTTTACTACGCCTTGCCGATCCATCGATCGATCACGCAGAATAATCTTTCTACCACGAGTCAGCAAACTAAAAGAAAACTCAGACGATTTGTTGGCCCAGAGGAACAAAGGAAATGATTCTAAGGTTTTGATTTTTATTAATATTTCTCTGTTTGAAATAGATAGGCGAAATTGTCACGCATTCGGCCAATGTTGATAAATTCTACATCAGATGAATAGATAAAAACGACAGAATATTACGAGACTTAAACAGTTTCTGAAATTCTGAGATAATGATCGATAATTTGTATTATCCACATATTAATAGCGTAGTACCTTTAACGTGCGTACATAAATGTGTCACTGTTTCCCCGAATATACATGATCGGGAGATCCTATTTATTAAAAAGGATGATAGAATGGGATGACATACTTTGAACATTGAATTTGTACATAAATACGATAATTTAATCTTAATACTATGTTATCGTCTTCTATCCTCCTTTTCATTAAATAGGATCTCCCGATCACCGAAAGCGCAATGTAAAAATAAAATTAAATTAAATTTAAAAAAAAAAATGATGTCGCTTTTGGACTGTACATGAAACTAAAATATACCTTCTTGGTCTTTTGGCTAGAATCCAAGGGTAGTATCTGTTCTGTTTAAAGATGGTGTAATGATATCGTGAGGTTTCCGTTCGCGCCAGAGCTCCATACAATGGTAATATGTCATAGATTTCTATAAGGATATTGGAGATAAACCGTAATAACCAGACATATTCCGACACTACATTAACCAGATTACTTAGAAAAATACTTTTTAAAGTTTTAACAACATGGCTACAATAATATAGCGGTGCCTCGATTCACGCTGAACGTCCACAAAATTTCCAGCAGCACTATATTACATATGAAAGATGTCGCTGTGTAATTTCCACAGGTCCCGCTAGTTTGAATTATTCATATTAGATGCTATTCTCACGGTGTCAGTCAATGTAACAACCGACTTTCTTTACTTGTATATTATCGAAATCATGAATCTTTCTATCGAACTCAGGAATCTGTAACGATTTTCGAACGGGCCCCTTTATATGATTCACGAGGACCCGTAACCTAAAGGATGAAATACTACGTAAATTTCAGTTCCAAGTGTCATTCTTGTGAAAGTGAAAGGTTCAAGTCTCTGATCGGAAGCTACTAAGAATACAATTACGAATTACTTATGACTTCTACCAAGTCATGGCTGACGGAACGAGAGCATCTACCTCCGTGAATAAAATAAAATTTTCCGTTCGAAATTCCGCACAGATTTCAGAGTTCGATAAAAACATTCTCGGGTACAACAAGATAAATTTGCAGAAAGTTGGAGATTACATCGACCGAAACGTTGTGAAAATAACATTCAAAAGTAGAACATTGTCAGAATAATCCAAATAATACAAGACTAAACAGGTTAAACAACATCAAGATAGACTTCTTGTCACTCAGATTCCAGACAACACCAATGGTTTTGTCTAAGAGAGACCGCTATACACAACTTATGTGAGATCTTCTAGTGAATAATAAGAATAAATAGAAGAAATAATAATAATAATAATAATAATAATAATAATAATAATAATAATAATAATAAGAAGAAGAAGAAGAAGAAGAAGAAGAATGGTAATAAAATAATTCTTATTTCGTTTATGAACGTCTCTCTGGAAAGGGATGGGATTCATTTTCAGAGGATTTCCCTTAATCCCGGCTTCAAACAAGGAGCTTCAAAGACCAAGGGTTTCCCTAAGGATGTTGGTGGTACCTATAATTGCAGAGGTTTGAAGGCCGCCTAAAACATCGGGGATTTGTAGTTTTTTCAATTGTCCTTCCAGACGACTTGATACTACTCCTAGTGTACCAAGTACGACCGGATTTATTTGTGTTTTACCCCGTGTATACACCTTATCGCCAAGGCCAATGGAGCATAATTGCTCCACTTCTCATTCTCCTTCTCTCTCACATTCCTGTCCCAGGGTACTAAGAAGTCTACAATCTGCCAGTTTTTTTTAGACCTTGTCAATGACGACCAAATCCGGACGATTATGTTCCAATTGCTTGGTCGTTATGACACTTTTGTCCCACCATACCTCTACCTTGCCATCCTCGCTTGTTCTCACTTCATCAGACACCTCCTCAAACCATTTTCCAGCACACTTCACCCCAACCCTCTTACACACCTCCCAATATATCCGGAGTCCCATGCGATCGTGTCTTTTGCGGTACTCTGTCTGGGCCAGTCCACTACACCCTGCTGCAAATTGCGCAATTGACTCTGAGGTCTTACCACAAATCCGGCATTCTGCAGCAACTTCTTCTCCTAGAACTAATTTTTTGAACAACCGTGTTCCTAATGCCTGCTCTTGTGCTGCACAAACAAAAGTTTCAGTATTCTTAGCCAGATACCCAGCTCTAAGTTATTACCATGATCTTTCATCAGCCACTTCTGCTATATCCTGGAAGAACCTTCCATGCATTTTCTTCCTAGCCAGTTCCTCTGCCCTTTCTCAGCACACCCAAATACTTATATCCTGTATTTCTTTCATGAGTTCTCCATTTGGCAGCACTATTCCATTCGAATGAACCTTTACTCCTCTTTTCATCACCAGCACCGCACATTTACTAATCCCAAACTCCATCTCAATGTCTTCTGAGTATGTCCCAAGTTCTACCAGTCTCTCCATTTCCTTTTCATTTCTACCGAGTATTTTCAAGTCATCCATAAACAGTAGATGGTTGAGGCGCCTGGCACCAGATCCAAAGTTATACCCCAGTTTTTCTCTCTTCAAGAGGATGCTCAATGGCATCATTATCATTACAAAAAGAAGTGGCGATGACGAATCTCCTTGAAATGTCCCACGTTTAATGCCAACCTGCCCCATCTCCTCTCTGTTTGCTGTCAGCACCGTTTTCCATTGAGCCATACTTGTCTCCAAAAGCCATACAACATTCTCAGCAACTTCATCATCAATAGTGTTTCACGTATCCATGAATGAGGAACCATGTCATAAGCCTTTCTGTAATCGATCCATGCTACGCTCAGATTCCTCTTCTTCTTCGCATCCTGCATTATTGCTTTATCAATAAGTTGTTGCTCTTTGGTACCTCTCGAGCCTTTCCGGCACCCCTTTTGTTCGTCAGGAAAAATACCATCACTCTCTAGATGCTCATAAATTTTCTCCGCAAATATTCGAGTCAACTGTTTCCACATCAATGGCAGACATGTAATTGGTCTATAATTATTGGCATATGTTCCTTTTGCAGGATCTTTCCTAATCAGTGTTGTTCTTCCCTTCACAAGCCAATCAGGGACATCTCCCGACTCTACAACCCTTTGCAGAGCAGCAGCTATAGGTCGATAAAGGCATAGAAACTGTTTAAACCAGAAGCCCATCACTCCATCTGGCTAGGTGCCTTCCAATTTGTCATCCTTCGTATGCCAGCCTTAACGTCATCGATGGTTATCTCAACGTTCTGCATCTGCTGCATTTCTGATAGCCTTTCCCTGACCTCTCCCAACCAGCTAGCCATCTCATTATATCGCCATTCGACAAACTAAATCCCACTCCGGAACTTCCTTGCATCTTTTGCATTTGGAGTGTGTTTATTTCCCGCCTGTTTACTACCATTTAATTCTTTATACAGCTGAGACTTATTGTTCCCGAAAAAGTTATTCTGCCGAAATGCAACACTTTTTCCAACAAAGTTCCTAATTTTCATACCACCAATGTGGACCTTCTCTTTCAACATTGTTAGAACGTTCATCGTTCCTTTTTCCAGCAATCTATACCTCCTTTTAAGTTCGTCCTTGGCTTTCTGTCCTAGTTTAACTCCCTTTCTTATTTCTTCGATTCTGCCAATGTCTTTCCGCCATCGTTTAATAGTTCCTTCAAGCCGGCTCTGCCAGTGTGGCCTTCTATCCTTCATTTCTCCTTTTTTCTTCTATAATAGGCCAAGATGATTCGCAATAACGTATGACGCTGCATACAGAAGCCTGTTAAGCTCCGTAATCGATATGTTCTTTCTTATGATGTTGTGAATTACTCCTTGAATTATTTTTACCTCGTTTTTCACCTTCCGCCTATCACTACTCTTCATACTTGGAATCTCTATGATATCGTCTCTAAGAAGAACCTCTCTTAACTTCTGAAGTACTTCTTTTTCTACAGAAATTAAAGTTCGAACTTCATCACCACTTCTCCATACATCTGCTCCTTTCACTGGCTCCATTGTCTCAGAGTCAATGATCTCATCTGCCTTAGATCCTTCAAACTCTTTCTCATTACTTCCCATAACCATAAGATTCCATACCTCCTCAGTTGTCCGCCTCCCATCATTGCTTACATTTCCCTTCTGCACTTCCACTCTCAGTTCTTTCATCAGAGCTAGTTTCATCAATTTTACTTTCGTTATTCATTTCATTCCTAACCATCCATTCAAGCTCTTCTTTTGCAATCACTGAAAGTAGGTTGTCAATTTTAATTTGTTTTAACTGGGATACCAAACTCGCGACACTTCTAGCTCCTCCTCCTCCTCTCGATTCCCATTCTTCCTTTACTTTTCGGATTCATCCACCAGATTTGGTACTTTCACTTCATTCCTCATCCGTCCACGTTTTTTTTACATTTCCTGTTCCAACTCCCTTCGTGTCTTGGGACCCTCTCTGGAAATTCTCACTCCCCCTATATCCAGCCACATCCTCAGAATTTCGAACAGTTGTATGATGACGACAGTACCAGTGGGACACCACTTGATGTGAGACCATCAAAAGATGTTCTAGCCTCATTCACGTCGATATTTTCAATATTTTGATTTGACATTCTCCCATAAATGGGGTTAGTGAATTTAAGGTTACACCACCACCGATAGTTTTATCGAGACATTATCTCTAGGAGGGTTCCCCACCAAGATCAAAGATCCCCTACCGACCCTTTTCCTCCATCACCACCACTATTCCCATGACCACCACCAACAACAATAGAAATAAAATCTACAATGATAATTAACCATGAATTTCGAGTTCAAATTAAAATTTCGGTTAGAAACTCTTACTTGCTTCGTTTTCTATTTTTTAAACTCTACCGCTGATGTCGCTTTTGTCCGGAAAAATGTACACTAGGACAGAAACATAAAACATCCGAACATGCGTAAGACAATTCCTTGTTTAACCATGAATTTCAAGTTCAAATTGAAATTTCGGTTAGAAACGCTTATTTGTTTCGTTTGCTATTTTTTCAACTTCGCAGCTGATGTCGCTTTTGGTCGGAAATAATGTACACAAAGACAGAAACATAAAACATCCGAACATGTGTAAGACAATTCCTTTTTTAACCATGAATTTTAAGTTCAAATAAAAATTTCGGTTACAAACGTTTATTTGTTTCGTTTGCTATTTTTTTAAAACTCCGCCGCTGATGTCGCTTTTGGTCGGAAAAAATGTACACAAAGACAGAAACAAAACATCCGAACATGTGTAAGACAATTCCTTGTTTATCCATGAATTTCAAGTTCAAATTAAAATTTCGGTTAAAAACGCTTATTTGTGTCGTTTGCTAATAAAATAAGAATAATGATAATGATAATATTGGAATAATTATAATAATAAAATAATGATCATAATAAAATATTACAAATAATATTACAAAGTTAATAATACCATAATAATAATTAATAATAACAGTAATAATAGAATAATACTATTAATAAATAATAATATAATAATAAAATAATAATAAAACAATAATAATATAATAATAAAATATAAATAATAAAATAATAATAAAATAATAATAATAATAAATAATACTAATAATGATAATAAAATAATAATAATATAATAATCATATAATAATAAAATAATAAAATAGTAATAATAAAACAAAAATAATAAAATAATAATAATAAAATAATAATAAAATAGTAATAAAATAATAACAAAATAGTAATAATAATAAAATGATGATATTTAAATAATAATAAAATAATAATAAAATAATAATAATCAAATAGTAACAAAATAATAATGCTAATAAAATAATAATATAACAATAATAAAATAAATAATAATAATAATAAAATGATAATAAAATAATAATAAGAAAAAGTGTAATTTGACACGTATCCAAATGACCAATCCTATGCGCAAGCTAATATCACAGAAATAAATGGACATCAGAATTGAAGGAAAAATTTAAACAAAGGAGAGAAAGACTAAAAAGAACTCTTAAGATACAGTTATCCTAATCTTGCGAAGATTTCGAATGGCTGTAAACCTTCAAAGGAATTACACACATAAAAGCTGGTTATAGCGGCAGACTAAGAAACTGTTAATTGGCCCAGGAGAGGGAAAAACAGGAATGCGGCCATATTCTGTTGGCTTTGAAAATACGTGTCAGCGATTTGGTGTTTAAAAGACCGGCCATAAATATCTTTTATTTCAACAAAAACAAATCGTGTCGCATTTCTTTTTCTTTGTTTCTTTGCGAGACTATTTTTGTACACGACGTCGGGTTCGTGTTTAAAGTAACAACAGAATTACATAAGATGAACAAGAAGATAAAGAAGAAGATAAAGAAGAAAAGGGGACCGTGAAAAATTAACGATACTTTTTACATCAATTTGTTAAAAATAATATTTCCTTTAAAAATGCTATTGTTGGGGTGGCACACATTCATTTGCATATGTGGATAGTAATTACACATAAATAGGAAGACTTAGTTAGTCTGGGTGTGTGTTCACCAGAAGCCACCGAAGGCCGCCGAAGGCCGCCGAAAGCCGCCGAAGGCCGCCGAGAGCAGATATGTTTCTCCAGCAAAGACACTCTTATTTGACACCATTATGTAAATATACCTTTTCCTAATACACTTCTTATTTGATCTACCTTTGTTGAGTCGTCATTTGTATTGCTTTCTACGTTACTTGTTTCAACCTGCAAACTTAACAGCTATCGTCAATGCGAATAAGACAAAATTACTCTTTATTCTTCGATGAGAATAATTGTGATTGTGAGTTCCTTCAAATCAATAAAACGAGTCTCACTTTTTTTACATGCATTTTATTAAAAATTTTACACTTTTATAATTAATACTGAATTTTTTTATTTTTTTTTATTTTGGAACAAATCATTTTTAAAATGGGTCAGAATTATTTAACGCAGTGATCTCTGATTTAATTACCAACCACTATTTTTGCTTAGCGTTTTATTGTTCGCTTTGCTTTACGGCATATCAACTTATGTTTTCCGCTGGAGACAGAATGCGTAGAAAGTGAGCAATCATTGATAACAAGCCACTAGAATTGAAACGATTTTTGTGCTCGCTAGCAATATACAGACGATAAATTATACACTTGTGGAATTCCCACATGTTCCGCTGGAAGCAGCAGCAGGAGCAGCAGCCGTAGTAGTAGTAGTAGTAGTAGTAGTAGTAGTAATAGGAGGAGGAGGAGGAGGAGGAGGAGGAGTAACAATAACTTGTTCATTTGACTACTGGCATGAAAACAGCCATAGCATCTGTAACAAAGCCGTTATTTTTACTTATATATAAAAGGCACGTTGTGTCTGTGTGCGCCTGTGACTGAGTGTGTTCCCTATGGACTCTGAAACAGCTGGGCCGACTTTTTTTTTTAATTTCACAATGTGTTTTATGTGTTTCGGGGTGTTCTCTAGAAAGGTTTTGCATCGGAATGCCTCCGATGAGTATTGATAAAAGAACAATTGAACAAACCCCATTAAAAAAATGGAACAATCCAATTTCGATTAAAGTTAACACTTTTATACGGCCTAATATCACAAGCGAATTTGAAAAGATTTATCACCGCACAAGTAGAAGGGTCCGATGTATAAAACTAACATTAGTTTCTTGTATAAGACATGACCGCGTTGAAATAATTGTTTCTGTTTAGAGCCCAAATGAACTATGATACTTGGCTTTTGCATTTTAAACTTTAATTCAAACAATTATATAAAATAATTAATTGGATTATGTTACTGCGTGAGGCATGTGAAGCTCCCTCCCGGTGACTATATTGAAATATTGAAAGTGTAGATTTATTAAATCCCGGGTAACGTTGAGATTCCCTACTAATCAAATAATAATTATGAAATTTCCTTTTATTTTTGAGATTAAGTGAAGCGCATTCGCCACTATAGAGGATATGACTATCTTCGGAGCAGACTAATATAATTATTAGTTCTTTCTTTTATAAGATTATCAAATTATCGATACATCAATCGATTGATAAATTTAATTAACTATATAACGAAATCATTAGTGGGATCCATTGATCTAACATTGGAGTTGAGATAATGTCGTCATCATGGAAGCAAGAAAAAAAAACTTCAATTTTGCGCAAGGTGAATCCATGCAGCAAAATTATTAGCCAATTTTGTAGATGGTTCGTAACATTTCCGGTTCCTTATATGTGCGACTAATTAAATGGCGATTAAGATGAACGCGTAAATATATGGACATTTCGCATTTCATTATATAGTGAAATATTAGAATCACATTGACACACAAATATTGGCATACATATCGTTCAAATACGGTAGTGTTTGAATATATTGTATATGGTTAAGTGTCAGTTTTAGTCATTTAGAACTGCTTTAAAACTTCACCACTCACTCATTTTTCGACCAAATTTCAAACAATTATTACAGCTTATAGATCACTTTCTCAGCTATATTGTTAAAAAATTTAATTTTCGTTCAGTAAAACAAAAGTTATGATGAATTTACTGGTGTTCAAAATCGTAAAAAAAACGTAAGGAGCTGAGTGACGTTTTTTTTTTTTTGACTGGTTTTTATAGCAACCACATCGCTTCAGTGACTACTGTTGCTACTAATTCACCGCTCACGCGAAACGAGAAATAAAATGTCAAACAGAGAGAATGAAAAAAATGAAATGAAGATGATTGGAGGATTTTATTGAAAGCAGACGAGTGCCGTACATGGTTATTACATATGTGCATGCTATGATTATGGGGGCAAAAATATAAGACTGGAATTGAACAAAGAACAAGTGAATTTAATGAAAGCTTGGAAAGATCATGGATTACAATAGAAAAATGCGAGCATGAAAAGTAATATGGTTAAGCTTAAACATGGAAAAGAAAAGGACAAGATATTCTAGTAAAAAATATAATAAATTTATAACTTAAACTATTGCAGTATTAAGAATTTTTAAAAAATTCAATTTAACATTATATAATCAATTCTTAATGCAATATTATTTTAATTCATAAATTTGTTATATCTTTTACTCGAATATCTCGTTCTTTTCTTTTCCATGTTTAAGCTTAACCATATTACTTTTCTTGCTCGCATTTTTCTATTGTAATATATATATATATATATATATATATATATATATATATATATATATATATTATAGCTATAAAAGTTTTTTTGTGTCCATAATAAAAAGTAAGACGAAGGGAAAATATTTAATGAAGAAAAAAAAATAGATAATGGGGAAGAGTCGGTCGACTCCACCCCATTATCTATTTTTTTTTTCATATGTGACGTATATTGCGAACAAACAAACAAACAAGCAAACAGAAATACGACTCTCCCTTCCTCCCCTTCCTCTCTCTCTCTCTCTCTCTCTCTCTCTATATATATATATATATATATATATATATATATATATATATATATATATATGACTACAAATATATTTTAAGCCTCCCCTCTTTGGGTAGAGCACTGTCGTAAATAATCTCACCCGCTACTTAATTGGCTGAAAATGCGAAGCTCGTTGTTTGTTTGTTTACGAACAGGCGATTTGAGCACTATAAAAAGTGGTGGCGGGTGTCTATTTAAATAGACATTCCGACGAGTTATTTACGGGCGTCAATTCCATGGTCGAGTGGGAGAACCGCCGACTGTCAACACGACGGTTCTAGGTCCAATCCTTGGCTTGGAAGAGATGCTAGTCTAGCGGCACTGATGAGTTGTAATACCACGAAACAGGACTGTATGTCGATGACTACAAATATATATATATATATATATATATATATATATATATATGTGTATGTGGACACATATGCACATGTGCATATGTATTCACACACACACATATATATATATATATATATATATATATATATATATATATATATATATGTGCGTGTGTCTGTGTCTGTGTGTGCATTTATAGTAACCCTCCAAAATATCGGAGGGAGGCTAATAGGTAGTACACCTTGCCCAAGAGTGACCTGGAACTATGCACGGTAGAGGCGTTCATCTCCCTAAGATATCACACATATCTGCATATCACTGGGCGAGATGCAGCCCTCACCCACTGGTAAGGCATGCATCTAAGAGAAGGAGAACTCGGATGTAACTGCATAGGTCTGTTGTTCGCGTTATCTGTGGCAAACTTTTGCACCGACTGCGTGCTATCAGCGGTTCCAAAAAAAAGTGTGGATTGTTCTACACAAGCTTTCACCACTGAAATTCAAACCGTGTGTGTGTTTCTGACAACTTAACTTGAAAACTTTGTTTTTGGTTGAGTATTATTGAGTCTACTAAAAAAAGAAGTCCGTTTGCGACAGTGATAAAGCAGGGGGGGGACATGCAAATGACACTGGATAACTGATGTGTGATGGCCGCTTAGCACAAAAACTGTAAGCAATTGTGTTGTTCCTGTCCTCCTCCGGTTACAAAGCAGGATATTTTAGGATCAGCACTACTTTTCCAGGTTGGGGAGGGGGCGAGAAAAGATTCCCAATGCATTGCATGCTCACCATCAACTTTTAGCAGCGTACTGCAGCTGTTTGGGTATCCAAAATTGCAGTGGAAACAAAATAATGTACAACAACTTTTATCTGGAGTCTTGGAATATACGCACATTTCATGATAGTGATTCAGTGTCGGAGCGAAAAATAGCCCCCATCTCTCTTGAACTGAAAAATATATAATAATGGAATAGCGGATAGTAGGAAAACTTGACTAGAAGGTGTGTCACAAATAACTGAAGTGAAAAGTGGATACGTTTTTTTGTTTAAGAAGAAGATAGAATTATGACACTGACTTTGGAGTTGGAGCATAATATACGTGTAGTTCTTGTAAGTTGCTATGCTCCCAACTTTGAACAGTCTTTGGCAAGACAAGGATGGCTTTTATAATCAACTTCGCGATGTAATATCTGGCATTCGGTATAAGGATAAAATCAACCTCATGGCCGATTTTAATGCTAGAGTTGGAAATGATCGTCAGTAATAGGGAACTGTTTTCGGTTCTCATGGTATGGGCTCAGTGAATGCAAATGGACTCTGCCTTTTTTTTCTTTTTGTGGAGAATATGGTTTATGCATAACAAACATCTGGTCCCAGTAGAAAACTAGCCATCATAGATGCATCCGCGATCAAGAGATTGGCACTTGATAGATTATGTGATGATAAAAAACCGGGGCGTGAATGACTTTCACACCACCTGTTTCCTCTTGGATCATGCCCTAGTTCGAAGCAAAGTGACACTGCATCTATTGCACAGGAGGGTGATGGAGTGTCGTGTGCCCCTTAAATGTATTGAAGAAGGGTCAAGACTTGAAGAAAGCCTGGACGCAGCACTTAACTCAGTGGGCATAACTTTTGAGATTGAATCATCCTGGAAAAACTTTGCGGGAGGCTACATATGTCACATCTCTTGAGGTACTGGATCTACCTATTCGTAGGCACCAGATATGGCTTGATGACAAGAATGTGAAGTACAGGAGCTTAATCGAAGGATGCACAGTTCTCATAAGGTTTGGATAGAAGAAAAAAAGAAGGCATACACTAGTTGTAAATCCAAGAATCTTTTGACAAAAAGGATTCAAAGATATTCTATGACGTCATGAGGAGAGTGTTTGGTCCTCAAGAAAATGGAGCTTCAGCATATTTTCTCCACTAAAGTTGATCTTTTGACGGATAAGAACGATATCTTCAAAAGATGGAAAGAATATTTTGATTCCGTCTTAATCTGCTTCCTCTACCAATGAAGATGTGCTTGCTTCAGTATCTTAGCGACCTGAAATCTCGAAGTTCTCGTTTAGACCAACATTGCAGTAGGTTTTAAGGGATATCAAGCAAATCTTGGCTGAAAAAAAAGCACCGGGCAAAGATGCCATCTTACAGGAAATGTTCAAATACGGAGGATCAACACTGGCTAAGAAACTTTTACTCTTGTTTATTGAGATTTACAGACAAGTAATGATCCCACAAGATTTCAAAGATGCATCCATTCACCATCTGTTTCAAAAATAATGGTAACAAAAATATATGCGATAATCACCGGGGAATTTCTCTTTTGTCTATTACTGGAGAGATCTTGGCCAGACTGATTCTGTACTGAATAATAACTCACGTAGTTGATGACATCTACTGTTAAACAAAGTGTAGCTTTCGTTCAGATCGCAGATTGAAAATGATTTTCTCCTTACAACATGTTGCTGAAAAATCTTGCGAGAAGCTTGTGAGTTGTATGTGGTGTTCGTGTACCTCACGAAGGAATTTGATAGAGTGAGCCGCGCTGCCTTATGGAAGGTTTTGAGGAAATCGGGAAAACGGTGAATATGTTGAAGGTTATTATGTTTTTCCATGGTGGGATGAAGGCCGAAACATCAGATTCCTTTCCTGTAACTATGGCTCTTGTTCTTTTCGATCTCTACTTTTCTGTCATGCTGAAACATTTGCAGAGGTGGAAGATGGCGTTAAACTCCAATTCAGAACAAGTGGGGGCCCTTTTCAACTACCAACGATTCAAAGCCAAAACTCAGACAAGGAATAGCTTAATCCGCGATCTGTTGTTAAATTTTTTGCTGACAACCAAAAGCCAAGTACGTCCAAGGATGGAGTACTGTTTTTTTTTGTTTTTTTTTTACACAGTGATCACCACTTATCAAGGCCCGGAAGCCACTCATGGATAAGGGTTATTGCAAGTACATTACGTTAGTGTGGAGATTTAATCAAGTGTTTACTTAACGGGGCGGTTCATTAGGAATTTGTTAACATTAGACTTCAAGACATCCAAGTTGTAGTCCGGAGGGAAGCAGGCAGACGGAACAGAGTTCCACAGGCGTGCAGTTCTAAGAAAGAAGCTTTGTTCATGGAATCCGTGTTTTGATTTAGGCACAGATATAGAGTGGGGGAAATTTTTCACAGTGGCTTAAGCTAGACGGGTGTTTTTCGTGAAAGATTGGCGAGGGGGGACCAGGGATTGGAGTTCAGACGAGCACCTGCCATGAAAATAACGATAAAACAAGGATAGGCTCGCAACGTCTCTTCTGTGGGAGAGGGGTTGCAGGGTAGAGAAAAGGGCGTCCCCCACTAAACCACGAAGTCTATTTTGTACTCTTTCAAGGCATGATAGGCTGTTTTTGGCAGCTCCTGCCCAGATATGGCAACAGTATTCCATCCTTGGACGTACTTGGCTTTTATATAGATAGAGAATTGCATCAGTAGTGAGATATCTTCTGGAGCGGTAGAAGGATCCCACCATCTTTCCAGCGACCTTGGCAACAGACTTGATGTACGTGTTCCATTTCAGATCAGGAGTAAAGGTCAAACCCAGAAGCTTGTCAAAACACGGGGCCTCACCCAGACGAGAGCCATCCATCACAATTGATGCCAGATGGGGATCAGAGCGTTGATGATGTAAGGATAGGAGTTTGGTTTTGGATGCATTAAAGGTAACTAGCCACATCTTTCCCCACTGAACCACGCGCTCGAGATCAGAGGAGAGAGAATCAGAGAGAACTTCGTCATTTACAGCCTTTGATGTGTTGCCGTAGATGGTCGTGTCATCAGCATAGATGTCAACGAATGATTTAAGTATGTGTTTAGGGAGGTCATTGATGTAGATCAGGAAGAGAGTTGGGCCCAGGATTGACCCCTGAGGGACTCCAGCATTTATATTGCAGGCCTCCGATTTTTGTCCATCTACCACTACTCTTATGAGCCTATCGGAGAGAAATGATTTAATGATTGAGAAAACTTTTCCAGTTATACCGTAGCTGTAAATCTTGTGAAGTAGACCCTTATGCCATACCTTGTCGAAGGCCTTTGATATGTCAAGAGCAATTGCCCTAGAAAGGAAACCTTTGTCAAGAGATTCACTAATCCTGTGGGATATAACCGTCAGCACATCTGCGGTAAATCTTGCAGAGCGGAAACCATATTGTGTGTCACTAAGAAGGTTATTCCTGCTGAGGTGGTTGACTATTTCTCTATTTAATATTGATTCCAGCAACTTACTCATAACACAGAGAAGACTTATTGGTCTGTACTGAGAAGGAGATGACTTATCACCTGAATTCTTAAATACAGGGCAAACTGATGAGGTCTTCCAGGGGGTCGGAAAGCACTTCTCCTTAAGGCAGCGCTTAAATAGTTTCGTAAGTATGGGAGCAAGTTCTGGTTGAAGCTTTTTTAACACTATAATTGGGATGCCATCAGGGCCAGTTGCTTTACTGGAATCTAGGTTTTTTATAAGCTTGGCGACCTCATGCACGGATATTTGTATGTTACCTAGCTTTTTCTGTGTTATAGGAGGAAATATGGGGAGTTGATGGCCTTCGTCGCATAGGGTAGAATTAGCTGCAAAGTTCTTTGCAAATAGTTTGGCCTTGTCTGACGCTGACGAGATGACCTCTGGTCCATTGATAATGGTTGGGATAGAACGCACACTTCTGTTCAGGATCCTATGTGTTATTTGCCAAAACTGGTGGGAACCAAGCCGCTGATCAGCTACCTTGGATTTAAAAGACTGGGCATATAGCTCTCTTGCATTTTTTATTACTCTTTTACAGTGGTTGCTGGCAGCTTTAGTCTCAGTGCATCTATTACGTTGGTAGCTATGGAAAAAGTGATTTCTGTGCGCGATAGCCGCAGCACATTCTGGGGAGAACCATGGCTGGCTGTTAGGTTTTTGTTGGAATTTTTTTAGATAGTATGAATTGGTCTATGCCTACAATTAACCATTCGGTCAGATCTGATACTATAGAGGACACTTCCTTTTTAAACATGGAGTGCAGAGGTAAATCAGATATGAATGTACAGAAGCTATCCCAGTCAGCCATAGAGTATCGGTATACAGTACGGTGGAGGGGTACGTCTGGGGGCTTCTTACATTTCGTTTTTATCTTAACTGATACGACGGAGTGGTCGGAGGATCCTAGAGGAGAATGAACAGTACATGAACATAGCTCAGTGGAAGTTGAGAGAAAAAGGTCTAAGAGGCTTGCATATTGATTGGGTGTATCGGGCACACGGGTGGGTTCGCGAACAATCTGAGTGAGGTCATAAGCAATGGCAAAATCATGACAAAACCTCCCCTCATCATCTGTCTTATTTGAATGGGTCAGCCATTCCACGTTATGGACGTTGAAGTCACCACAGATGTGGATGTTAGCCGAGGGATGTGAAGACAGTATGTGGTCTATTTTCTCAGATATGCTCTTAAAGATAGTAACTCCGCTGTTGTGGGGCCTATAGAGGGCAAATATAAATGCAGTGGTGTTAGCAAGTGCAACCCTGAAGCACATATAGGGTAAATTAGGATCTTCTCTAGATATATCCCTGCCACATGGGAAGCCATCCTTAATGTAGGCACATATTCCATGCCCATGGCGATCTTGGGTGTCAGATTTATCTGGACAGTAGCTGCTTAAAACAGCTTATCCTGCCTTGACAGAGTACAAAATAGACTTCGTGGCTTTATGGAGAATGCCCTTCTCTCTTCCCTGCAACCTCTTTCCCACAGAAGAGAAGTTGCGAGCCTGTCTTTGCTTTATCGTTACTTCCATAGCAAGTGTTCGTCTGAGCTCCAAACCCTGGTCCCCCCCTCGCCAATCTTTCACGATAAACACCCGTCTAGCTGAAACTACTGTCAAAAATTTTCCCCACTCTTTAACTGTGCCAAAACCAAAATGTAGATTCCATGAAAAAAGCTTCTTTCTTAGAAATGCACGCCAGTGGAACTCTCTTCCGTCTGCCCGTTTCCCACCTGACTACAAGTTGTACGCCTTCAAGTCCAACATAAACAAATTCCTGATGAACCGTCCCCTTAAGTAAGACACTTTATCAAATCTCCAATACTAACGATTACTACGATACTAACCCATTGATTACTGTACACGCAATAACCTTTATCCCCGAGTGACTTCCGGGCCTTGATAAGTGGTGACTTCCATGTAAAAAAAAAACTTCTTTGGAAGAAACTCAGAGCCTAGTAGACAGGCTTGCAAAGCATTCGGCCTGACAATCAGTATCTCAAAAACGGAAGTTGTTAACCAGCCTGCACCCAGAGAAGGACGAGGCATGAAACAAAACTCCCCTGAACACAGGTTCCCTGAGGTACAAATAATTGTTGACAGAACTGACCTCATGTATGTGAAGAGTTTTAGCTAACTTGGTAGTAAATTCAAGTGGAACTTTGGATGAAGAAATTGTCAATAGAATTGCAAACAGTCTAGCGCATTTGGCAAACTCCGTGACCGTCTTTGGAATGACAGGGAGGATTGCAATTTCCTATATCTAAATCCAGTGAAACTCGCGTAAATATTAAAGAAATGCTCAATGCAGGACAGAGCTGGTAAATATAGTCTGTTTATTATATAAACATTATTGGTTCCATATGTGCATACATGTTTCAGTGGAGTCCCAATTTAGAGGCAACATTTTATTAGACAAAAAAAAAATCGAAATTTTGATTATTTTTTAGTCTAATGAAGTATTGTTCCTGAATTGTGTCACCACTGAAACATGTATTCACATATGTAACCAATAATGTTTATATAATAAACAGACTATATATATATATATATATATATATATATATATATATATATGTATAACTACTTCATTTACTCACATAAAATTAATATACGAAAGTAGAGATTTATGCGTAAACTTTAAGTATTTACTTCAAAAGTGCTCAATACGTAGGTAGAGCTAGTTAGTAAGTTATAAAATATATATGGCGATTAAGCTACACTGAATATTCGGCGTTTCATCCACTCTAGGATTCGTCAGGCTTATGCGCATAAGCCTGACTAATCCTAGAATGGATGAAACGCCGAATATTCAGTGTAGCTTAATCGCCATATATATATTTTATAAATTACTATATATATATATATATATAGAGAGAGAGAGAGAGAGAGAGAGAAAGAGAGAGAGAGAGAGAGAGAGAGAGAGGGGGGGAGGGGGGCAGCTTGATAAATTTCCATAGCAAAAGGATTCATTAAATGTCTTGTTCGCTATCATTCTCGCGTGGACGCTTTTGGAATTATAATAGGATTCATAAAGCGAGTTTTCTTTCGCGGTTTTCCATTCATGTCGACTGATTCGTGTAGTGTCAGATTTATTGAACAACACAGTAATAAAACAAAAAAAAAAGCAAAAAAGAAAACAAACAAAAACATGTAAATAAAATAATAAAAAAGAAGAATCGGAATCGGTCTGCCGAGTGATTTATTAGATCAGCCGCTCATAATACGTTTCCGTTTGACAAGCAAAATCCAGAGTCGATGTTGGTATCGCAAAAAAATTAGAATGACTGGAGACTGTTTGGAACCAAATATCAATCGTGAATAAAAAAAATTATTTTTTTTGTCGAAAGAATATTTAAGCAAAATAGAAATTGCTTTTGTTCGTGTTTATTTTGTGTGTTTTTGCATGGACGGTTTTCGCGATATTCTTTTTCAATTTTCACCTGAAAATACTTCATCAAAGATCAGAAACATTGAATGTTTGTAGGTCAATTTTACTGTCTGTTTCAGTATATATATATATATATATATATATATATATATATATATATATATATATATATATATATATTTATTTATTTTAAACGTTTTAATCTTGAATTTTCGCCTTCCCTTCATGATTGCATTATATATATATATATATATATATATATTTGTTTACTTATTTCCACTTCAAACAAGGTTTATTCCCCCTTGGACGTAATGGACTACTACTTCAGATCGTAATCGAACTGAGGAAAGTTGAGCGGTGAAATGTTTACATTTCGACTTCTACAATCAGGGAAGCGGGAAACAGGGAGGGAATTCCAATGTCCATGAAAATATACTATTAGAATAGTAGGCTTTCTGACATCTAGAGACCAACAGTATAGGGGTGGAATTTTGCTGCTTGTCGGATAAGTTGGAAGTGTGTAAACACGCTCGAGTTCATCAGAGTATATACCATAAAAGTATGTGTAAAATAAGCACAGGAATACGGCACTGTGACGATAGGACGGGGGCTGATTCTTAGCCGATACTGCGGGAACTAATAGATTTGAGACTCTCTTTTGGACCCTGTCTCAGAGTAAAAGATTAGTAGTAGATGCACTAACCCAAATGTGGCAATAATATCCCATGCATGGACGAATTGTGGCTTTGTAAAGATATAGCTTTTTTTCACCAAAAGATTGCAAAGAAAGCTAGACGGCACCTACGCCCCTACGCTACGAACAGTGTTAAATATATCTTGGCAAGATCATCCCACGAGGCAGCAACTATATGGCAGCCTACCTGCCATAATACTACCATCAGGGGGTGACGTCTATGACTGACTGGTCGCTGCTAGAGGAGCAAGCAAGAGCTGGTGAGAAATGTATTACTGTGGACACCACAGAACGACACATGAGCATAGCACGACCTAAATCCACGTATATCCAGCAAATTGCACATGACGCCAACTGTGATCTTGCGGATCTTAGGCAGCTGATGGAAGACAGGAAAATCTGGAGAAAGAGGGAGAAAGGATCATATATGTCTGGGCAAGGAGCTCAACCAGATAGATAGATATAGGATACTCTCTGGTGTGAGTAATTATCTTGCACATGATGCAGCTAACCTTTTTGCAGCAGCCTAGACAATGTCCTCAATATATTTGTTCCAGTTTATCTTGTCGATGAATGTTAAGCCGAGCAGTTTGAAAGATGGTATCTTAGGTAGGGTATTATTTGTCATGGTCATCTGTGGTTGAGAAAGATTTGGGGGTTATGCAGAAGAATAAACTACACGAAGTCCGCAGCAAACAGTGTCAGATAAAATATAATTTTGTTTTTCTTTAAACATCTATAAATAAATCAATAAATATTTCATGAAGTAATATATCTTACTATCAAGCCGCCCGACGTTGCCCGGTCGTAAAATACGCATAAATATTATATTTTAATTTATACAGAAAGTGAGACACAAGGATGCGAGTATTATATATTTTTCTAAACCGTTCACTTGTAAATAAAGTAAAAAAAAAAATTAATCGAAAACTAAAACTTTAAGAAAGTGAGTTAAGTACGAAACCATTAGACCAGCGTGATATGATCTTTAAATGTTGTTTTCACACCTACTTATTCATAACAAAAGTCATCTGTAATGTGAACTATTCATGTATGCGCATTCGTGAAACAGTTAGCAAATAGATAGGAAAAGCAATCTGATGACCCCTACGCACAAATTTTTCAATTTTTAAACTTTTAGCAGCCATTTTTGGGATAGAAAACTGATTAAAACGTTTTCTAATCTAACAACTTTCTGTACACAAGCTACAATATATATGTACACAAAATACAATATATATATACATATATATATATATATATATATATATATATATATGATTATCAAAATAAATAAAATGAAAATTAAAATGAAGTTCAATGATTAACCATCCCTCTTGAGAAATCCTGCATAAGACGGGCGAAACGTCGACCCTCTATGTCTCCTCCCATTTTAAATTTATATATATATATATATATATATATATATATATATATATATATATATATTCCAACAATTTTATTGTCTGCAACAAATTATAACATCCATACAATAGTCTGCCTGTTCTTTCTGTATATACCGGCTTAATACCAAAGGTAAGATACGAGAATATCGTTTTTGACATATAAATATTCGGACCAAAATTCTACAGAAGTCATTTTATTTTGCTGTACAAAATTAAAAATGAAGGAAACATAGAAAATTAGGCGTAAAACTGAAGGAGAGCGTTCTGTTATGGGGTTATATTGAAAATTGGACAGACATTTAAATTTCGTTTCATTTTAATCTTTTTTTTTTAATTGTGGCATGCACCAACAGAAATGGAAAACCCACCATTCATATTAGAAATGTCAACTTTTATAGGTTTTCAGATATGCTGACAAGGTTGGGGATGTTTATTCTGAAAGCAGTTCTAAACATGGGAAAGTTGGGGATATCTATTCCGAAAGTCGTTCTTGACATGGGGAGGTTGGGTGTGTTTATTCCGAAAGCCGTTCTTAAAATGGGGAGGTGGTGGTGTCTATTCCAAAATTCGTTCTTAACATGGGAAGGTTTGGGGAGGTTAATACCAACATTTTACCAAATTGACATTTTTTTTTTTACGAATTTAAATTATTTCGTTTTCGTTAATAAAATTTTACATAAATAATCTTTATATATATATATATATATATATATATATATATATATATATATATATATATATATATATATATATATATAAAGTACAGTTGTTGAATTTTATTCTTTCGATTACTTTCGATTGTATTGGCGCATGCACAAAAAAAAAATTAAAACGGAACGAAATTTAAATTTCCGTTCCATTTTCAAAACAGCTCCAAAACGCTCTCCTCCAGTTTTACCAAATAGGCAAATAATCGATGTTTTAAAATCTGTGATGGGTATGGAAATTGAAAACAGAAAGAGCGAAGTCTGTTTATGTTCTTATAATGAAGTCATTTTCTGGTCTGCCAATTCAGACGTTTATTTGAACAACCATTTGGTTTTGGAGAGATAAGTAGTCGATGCTTTTTTTTTTTTCCAAACTATTTTTCATATTTTGGGTCGTTTTATCTATTTGCCGATTTCGTTTTTATATCATTTCAACTTCAATACTTAGACTGATTTTGTTTTCAGAAACTTATTGGTCCTTGTTATAAAAATATTTTAAATATAGTCAATCGCTTTATATATTCAAATATTTATAATTAAATATTTAAAGATATAAACAACTAGAAGCATAAACCTTTTTTACCAAAATTACCGGATTCAGCATTAAATCGGCTGAAAAGCCTTGATATGCCATAAAACAAAACAACCAATCCAAACGTATTGAATTAATATTTAAAGTTATAAAAACTCGAAGCATAAAAAACTTTTATCAAAATGACCGGATTCAGCATTATAAATAGAATTAAGCATGTTAATATGTCGTAAAAAAACAATCAAACCAAATATTATGCACAACATAAATGAACTTAAAGTATAAATGTAACAGAGCTGTACGACACCCAACGTATGCAAATGACCGAGCCGTGTACAAGGCGACGTCACAGCGAAGGAGAAAGAAAAAAACGTGGCCCGAGGAGGACAGAAATAGACGGGTTACACACGTGGCCCGAGAGCGAGAGGAAAAATCGTGTCCTAAACATGATGGAATAAAACCAAAGTACCTGTAAATAAATATCTGTTGTCTCAACTGAAAAAAGTGTATCAAATGATTTACTTGTCTTTGTTTTACTTGCGACTGCCTGCATACAACGTGTGAGTCCCAAGTGTTGACATGTAACGACTAGATTACATTAAAACATTTTTCCCCCAAAATTACTAGATTCGGCATTTTATAACCCGGAAATGGTTGATATGCCGTAAAATTCAACAATGTAAAAACTAGCGAAACATTTGTTTACGTAATGAAAAATGGGCCGTATAAGGATTTTCATTAATTTATTTTATTACGAACTATTATCCTTATCTAAGAAAGATATATATATATATATATATATATATATATATATATATATATATATATATATATATAAAGATTATTTATGTAAAATTTTATTAACGAAAACGAAATAATTTAAATTCGAAACAAAAAAAAATGTCAATTTGGTAAATCTTTGGTATTAACCTCCTCAAACCTTCCCATGTTAAGAACGACTTTTGGAATAGACACCACTACCTCCCCATTTTAATGATGTTGTTTCACGACGTTTCGGCCAACTATTCCTCTGGCCTTCGTCAGACGGTAACCGCGACGGGATAGGAACTCCGAATCTCCTAACTGTATTCTCAGCAATTACTGCCATCCATAGTTGCTGTCATCTCACCACGTTTTTGTTTGAGACGACAGCAACTATGGATGGCAGTAATTGCTGAGAATGCAGTTAGGAGATTCGGAGTTCCTATCCCGTCGCGGTTATCACCTGACGAAGGTCAGAAGAATAGTTTGCCGAAACGTCGTGAAACAACATCTAAAAAAGATGAGGATAATAATCCGCAATAAATAAATTCATAAATAATACTCATTTCAATAATGAATTCCTATTAAGTAAAGGATTTCCATATTTTCAATTTAGAACATTTTCATTTCACTATATACAATATTTAAAAAGATAAAGAAATACGAATACTTGACAATTTAAATAAATGAACTTTTTGATTTTTAATTAATTAGTGGACAATTGAATAACCTAATCTCTTGTTTAGAATTCAAGAATATTTTCACATACACGCACATACACACACACATACACACACGCACTACACACAAACACACACACATGCATATATATATATATATATATATATATATATATATATATATATATATATATATTAAAGGAATTTATATGCAAAAGTTTGTTGAAAATTCAAAGACTCACGTTTTCTTTTTTATAACCTTCGTTTATTTCCTGGATTTTTCCATTACAGCTTTTTCATTGTTGGCAATTTTACGATTCCGTAAAAATATCCTGTCTCCACCAACTTCTTCAGATGTTTATCCAAACACCAAAAAATGGAGGAAGTGAGGAGGCATGGCCGTGAAAATCTTTTTTTACCCGAATACGATGTCCAGCATGTTAAAAATATACCATTTGTTGTAAAAATCTAATGGATAAACATCTGAAGAAGTTGGTGGGGACAGGATATTTTTACGGAAACATAAATCGTAAAATTGCCAACTCATTAATGAAACAGCTGTGATGGAAAAATCCAGGAAATAAACGAAGGTTATAAAAAAGAAAACGTGAGTCTTTGAATTTTCAACAAAATTTAGCACTATATATGCTATGTCCTTATTAAATAGACACATTGAGCTTAGCTCAAAATTAACGAGGAATGTTTTAAAATAACAATCTAGACCCGTTAAAGGAAAACGGTATACATTGAAAGAAACGACATTTCAAAAACAAACTTTAAATATATATATATATATATATATATATATATATATATATATATATATATATATATATATATATATATATATATATATATAAAGGAATGTGTCTGTGTGTCTATGTGTCTTTGTATCTGTAAGTTCGTCTCCTAAGGATTCGAAAACACCTAGGGCGATTTTTATGAAATTTCACACAGTTGAACTTTATGGGCCTGGGAGTGTTCTTAGATATGTTTTGTGGCGAAATGTCTCCGATAAGTATCGATAATCTATAATCGAAAAAATCTGATGAAAGAAGGGGCAGACGCTTTTGACCAAAGTTAACATCTTTACACAGCCTACCATCACATGTGCATTTCAGAAGTTTGATTACAACACAAGCCGAAAAACACGACATATAAAATTAACAGTAAGTTCTTTGATATGACAGGCGCGCTTCTGAAGTGAATATTTATGTTTAATGCGCCATTTTACAATGATACTTGACTTTTTCATTTTTTAAATTTAATTGAAGCCATTATCAGCACTCAACCAGTAATGCCAGGCATTTAAAATCAACATCAGGTTCTTTGATATTACAAGAACGCGTTCGAAATTACTGTATCTGTTTAGAGCGCAATTGAAGCATAGTACTTTGCATTTTAAATTTTAATCAAAGCCATTATATATAAAAATAATTTTATAAAATCAACAGTAGAGGGGTGAACGATAAAATTGACGACATGATTCCATTTCCATTTGATGAAAACCGTTTTTTTATTGTTGCTGATCATCTATTAGTTGGCCAGTTGTGTACAAATTCCAACAGCGATAGGAGCCTTCTATCATGTCTTAAAGTGACACAATGTTCAACGAGCGAGATAGATGCGCCGCTGTACAACTCATGCTCTCTACCGATCCAAGTTATGGTATAAGAACCATTGCCAGCACCCTCAAAATGCATCGTCGGATTGCCGCGAATAACAGGGACGTACCAAGGTGGTGAAAATAAAGTTTCCGGCCATGGTTATGGTCTTTGGTGTGGTTTCAAGTGAGGGCCGCATCATACCACCTCACATCTTCGAAGTCGGTTCGAAAGTCAACCCCAAAATTTGCCTGGATGTGATGAAGAGTGTGGTGATACCCTGATGAAATCAGGTGACCGCTGGCAGACTTTGGGTGTTGCAGCAAGACTTGGCGCCGGCCCACATGTTCAATGAGATGCAGGCTTGGTTTCAGAAGGAGCGCTACGACTTTGTATCCTTCTCTCACTGGCCTTCCTCTCCTAACTTGGAACTGCTGGACAACTTCGTTTGGTCATGTGTCGAGAGCATCACCAACATGACCTCTCACAATATCAAATCCAGCCTGATCGCCGCTATCCGCCGACCTCCCGCTGACCTCCCGCCGACCTATGTAGAAAAGGCATGCTCCCAGTTCCAGACTCGTATCCAGGCGGTGATTGAGGCTGAAGGCGACCACATTAAATGGACGTCAGCTCTACTACATAGTCAAGTTACCTGAATTGATTTTTAAATTAAAGTTTTGAAATACAGCTGTTATGTTGCTTTCTTTAGGGCGGCAACTTTATTGTACCACCTTGTAGGTTCTCTACAGTGAAATGTAGACTACAATATATTGTGAATTTAGTCATTCCGAGAGCCATGTGAAATTTCCTCCGGGTGTATTGCGATAGGTCCCCGAATTAGAATAGACAACCCATCGATTTGATTGAAAAATGGGCTATTTCATCAATTCCAATGACAATAAAAATATGGGGGTGTGAAACATTCGTTGATCATCATTCGATCCCGGGCAATGTCAGGTCACCCTGATATATATATATATATATATATATATATATATATATATATATATATATATATATATAATAGTTACTGCTTTACAAGGAACTGAGGCTTGCTCATTTTTAAATGTTAGGCTTTTATTGATAACAATTACATACCATTTTTGTGATCCAATGTTAGCATACAAATATACAAGTATTTATTAATTATAATTTTTTCAACTAGACAACTCGCCAGCGCACAGAATAATACAATTTTCCAAAGTTTTAACGACTTATGAACAGGACTATCTTATTAACTTTGTGATATTCACTTTTTTATCCACAGCATATTTTTGTAACGCGTCAAGCAAACAATATCAACATTTTATAAAGTATACTCGTCTTTTCGTTTTCTTAATTACTGTATGCGTACCATATTTCTTTTCTTGTTCTTCTCCAAGCTTTATTTTGAACTTTAAGTTGAAAATAATACATAAAAGGATATAGTTTCATATTTAACATTGCTTTTTTTTTAAGAGCTTCAAGAATTTGTTTTTTTAAGGGCTTCAAGAATTTGTTTTTTTTAAGGGCTTAAATAATTTTTTGACGTTGGTATCGTGATTTATTATTTTTGTATTATTAACGCAGCTGTGTTTATATTGAAAATAGAGCAATCATGTTTTGGAGTTGTTATTTAGGTAGGGGTATACCGAAATAGTTTTAGAGAGATACATGGTAAGCCTTCCTGAGAATATTGTGGTGATAAGCTCGATGTAGCAATTAGTTTCATTACTATTGTCAGAGATACACTCTACTAGAATCGTCACAAAGTAAAGCCTCCTCTTTTTTAGTTAAAGCGCTACGAAGACAGGAGTGGTACCATTACAATGAGCGATCTTTTTTGTGTTCCAGAATAAGTTTTTCTTCATAGTCACCATTATTCGCAATGCACATTTGCAGCGATAAACGATGATTGCGCGTGTGCGTCCAGAGCGCGCTTTGTCATAGGAGAGGCACTCCAAGAATAAAGCCTCCTATTTTTTAACTCACAAAGTTTAAGAGCTACAAAGATGGGAGTGGTGCAATTAAAACGAGCAACCGCTTGTGGTCCAAGATTTGTTTTTTTTTCTACATAGTCCTCGCCATCCACACGCCACTTTTGTCAGGAATTCAATGGCGCATTTCTCCTGGCGCCCGTCAATGGCAGTGGTTGTCTCTTAGAGTCTCACACTGCCAGTATCTGTAACAGAGAGCTTAAACTTTCAGACTATAAATGCATAAGTTCAGACAACATAATAATGCAATTTGCAATCTGCTTTGATCTTTTCGGGCGGAATAAAAATAACATGGAACATTGCTTTTTCAACTCCAAATCTTCAGTTCCTCGCGAATAATTGTGCATACAGTTCCAAACTGATATCACTTATTGCCTCTATGGATACACGACGGTCCATGTCCAAGAAATCCTTTATTTGATCAATCAACTCTATCGTTTTCACTTCCTTGCTCCTCCGACACCTTTCATCATCCCTTACAGATTCCCTGCCTTCCTTGAATCTCTTATGCTACGTAAAAACTGATGCTCGATTCATGCAAGATGGTCCGAAAGCAATCGCAAGCAGTCTATTCGCTTCTGTGGCATTTTATTCTAAATTGAAAGCAGAATTTTCTTGCATATCGTTTTGCGATGAACGATGGCTGTGCGTGGACGTCCGGAGCGAGTTTTGTCATACGAGGGTTGTTCCAAAAGTAAATATTCTTATTCATTTTATTTTTTTTACTCCAAAGTTGAATAGCTACAAAGGCGGAAGTGGCACCATTAAAACGAGCGACTTTTCTTGTTCTAGAATTTTTCCTATATAGTCATCACTATTCTCAATGCACTTTGGCCTGAAATTCAATGACGTCCATGACAGGGGTTGCATTGCATTCATAAGTCCAATTATCATAAAAATGCAATTTACAATCCCCTCTGATCTATCCCGGTGTAATAAAAATAAGAGTCGATACTTGTATTTATGGTTTCATTGTTAATTTATCTACAATTATGTCTACTGTTAATATTTGGATCCTAACATCTGATTTCTTGACTAATTACTTATTTTTTTTTATCTTTCAGGTAAGTGTGTTTTCTATAAGCAGATAATCTTTTAGAGGTAAGTGGTTTCCATATGGAAATATCTCAAATTTTCCGCCATAACAATTTTGTATATAAATAACAAAAAAAAAAAACCCTCCGTTTTAAAATATCAAAAAAAAAAAAAAAAAAAAAACCCGAAAATATCACCGGAATATAATGAACTTTCAGTGTTTATTAAAGAATTAATTATTTTGTATGATGCACGATATACACGGCATAATCACGTTGATGGCAATGCTCGTCTGGGCTCCAATCTATGGTCCACCCTTGCGAAACTTTCACAAACAACACTCGACTAGCTAAAACTACTATCAACAATTTCCCTCGCTCTCTAACTGTGCCTAAATCTAAACGCAGATTCTATGAACATAGCTTCTTTTCTAGAGCTGCCAGTTTTTAGAACTCTGTCTCGTTGGCCTGCTTTCCGACTGATTACAGCATATTCGTCTACAAGTCCAATGTAAACAAGTTCTTGTTGCGCCGTCTCCTAAAATAATCAAATTACACCACTACCGATTATTACGCTGTTGTCCTGATGGCAACCGTTCACTTTTTAACTCGTTAAAATCATTAGATCACTGAAGTTAAGCGACGCTGAACGTGGTCATTGCTAAAATGGGTGACCATCTGGTAATACTAAGAGCTGTATGTGCTTTGAAACCTGGAAAGGGATGGACACCGCCGGACTATTGTTGCCCACGACATTCTGCATGAAATAATGCAGCACCCCCATGACCCGGGAGGGTTAAGAAACTCATCCATCCATCCATCCATCATCATCATCATCATCATCATCATCATCATCATCATTATCATCCATGTATTAATAAAATTTGATCTTTCGAGGTCAATTTCATATTCTATCACGAATTTTACTTTGAATTATCTACTAGGTCTTATGAATTTCTCTCTATATGACTTAATTCCACAAATAACGAAACCGGCAGCGCAGAGTGACGTCACACCATAGATAAAAGGACACACATGTTCGGAGAAGAGGGACGAGACGTGACGAGAGAAGCACGTGTTCAGAACACGTGGGTGACGTCACGGAAGAGGCGTAAAGTCACACGTGGCCGGAAAAAGGGGAAATTAACTTGTTTAAATATTTAGAAAAAAAGGCATTGTTGGAAATACCAGTTTTAAAGGCTTTTGTTAAAGAAGAAAGTTAGTCGAGTTTTTTTTTCTTCTTTTTCTCTGTTTCTTTTATATAACTCATGCGTTACAGTATAAAGATGTTTAAGAATGATGCGAGCACACCTTGAAAATAAAATACGGTACGCAAAAAAAAAATTAATTTAAAATGTACTTTGCATAAAAAATGTGTCAATTATATAATTTGATATAATATATGCCAATCACCCCGGTCTTGGAAGCTTCTAGAACTACCATGCCTAGTTTTCCTTACTTTTATAGGTTGCAAAAAGGGCATAGCCTTTTGTATTATGTTGGGGGCTGCGAAGAGTGTTGATTTTTTGTTTGCAACAGCAGCAGCAGCGGTAGTAGCAGTAGTAGTAGTAGTAGTAGTAGTAGTAGTAGTAGTAGTAGCAGTAGTAGTAGTAGTAGTAGTAGTAGTAGCTGATGATGAGGATGATTCGTGATTGAGACTTAATGCATATAGCCCACGAAGCTCATGCCTTAGGATTGTCCTGTCTGCATGAAGTCCTTTTCGTTGATTGCTTTTATTCATTGCCATGCAGGATTGCTGGTGTTTACCACCGATACTGAGAATGGCAAGGCTCGACGGTTCCATGCGAAGTCGGAGAAGGTTTGGTTCAGAACACGCTAAAGAAATGGGGCGGAAGCTACGTTACCACTTTCGCTCCATTAATTTGCGGTTCTGCTCCTAACACGCCTCTGAAGCAGAGACTACCAGAAGGCTACGGATCCCGATTCCGACACTTCTTGGATTTTTACTAGAGTCCTGTTAGTCGCGTATCTCTGACACTACCTTTATTATGGTGAGGATGTGTTGCTGTTGCTGGGTTGTTGTACTCACTGTCAGGTCATTTAATGCCGAAAATAATGATTTTGTACACGGTTTATATTAATTTTAGTTTGAAAAGTTCTTGTTACATAAAGTATCTGGTCGTCCCAAACAATAATCTATCAAGTACTGACCAGACTCAATGTTGCTTAACTTCCATGTCAATATTATTTTAGTCGAATTTCGTCCTTTATCATTCCCTGCCCTACTCTCTGTCGGTATAAAATCGCCATAGCGCATGCATCCTTCAGGGGAGTTCAATTATCTCTAGCAGCAAACGGAACCAAGAACAATATCAGATGATCGAGGTCTTCCTTCACAGTGTCTCTGTTTCTTTAATCATCTTACGACGGTCATTCAGATTAATGCCTCCTATTTTTTAATTAAAAAGTTGAAGTGTTTCAAAGACGACATTGGTAACATTAAAACGAGCGACATTTTGTAGTTCAAAATTTATTTTTTCTACATAGTCACCGCCATTGTCTGTTGCGATATATTTTTTATATATTTAGAGGGTATGATCACCGAAAGTTGGAAGATTGTATTTATAGACACTGGCGATAGGAACTAACCAATCAAATGGAGCAACGTTCTGCTAGCAACCAATCAGAAACCATATATACGGCATAATCACGTTGACTCACCGGTTCCCGCTGGATCACCGAAGTTAAGTAACATTGAACCTAGTCAGTACTAAATGGGTGACCATTCGGGACTTTCAGGTGCTGTATGTGCTCTCCGCTTATCTCAGCATTGTTTCCAGGCATCCTGGTCTTCTCCTTGCCACTGGACTCAAACAGTGCCGATTCAGGAGAGGTGAGGTTGGTGATTGCGCAACCCTTGCCTCACAATTACACGCGATACTGCCCCTAAGGGGTATCCTTTGTCTTTCAAGAGTGAACGGAAGCATAGAATCAGAAACCATAACTTCTCCATAAAAACACTGAATCTTTTAGCATTCCTGCACATAATTTTTGTGTCAACACGAGGAATATTTCTTGTTTTTTGCCTGCAAAATAATAAAGTCCGAGACTTGTACAGAACAGCTACGCACCGAAAATTCTTCATCTCCAGGACTTGAACAGAATAGCTACCCATCGTAAACTTTTCTGAAATAAAACATGGTTTTAAATGCAAGAAAATATGCACTTTTGTCAGTTATGGTGTGGTGGCTACGCATAGGCGTCTGGAGCGCGCTTTGTCACTCACATCTCTGTCGCCACTCTGGAATCGATGAACCCATTTCCTGTGCTAGTATCATTTGCATCGGTTTCATGAACAGTTAAAAGGCGTCGTTAAATGTTGACCTATTCGGGCGGAATAAAAAAAATGTAGGCGGTATTACTTTTGAAACGTTTTTCGCAATTCCTTATGATTTAATGTAATAATGATTTAATTTATCAGCAACGTCTAAAGTCTGATATTGATTTTGAAAAATCTCTGCAGTAATCTAATAACAAAGGAACTTCGGGTCATCTATAACAAAATATGAATCATTTATCATTTCCAGAATAGAAGTGGGGTGGGGGAGCAGAATCTTGATCTTTCTCGTCCATATCATTTTTTTTTTTTTTTTTACAATCTGTTATTATACTAAATGGTCTGAATTTGTTTGTCACCGTCTCAATTTTAATGTCATTACGTAATTTCTGGCAAATGTTTTAAACTTAACAAGCTTGGAACGCTATACGGTTTGGTTTCAATTCTAGTTGGTGGCACCAAAGTCAGATTTTTTTAAAACTTTTGAAACCACTGCTCTAAATGGTCAATAGAGTATTAGATCTATAACAATAAATACGAAATCTGCATAAATTAAAATATATTTCAGCGTATCTTAGGACCGTACTATGCCGGACAGCCTGCTAGTATGTTCTAAAAGCAATTTCTATCGGTTGGACGTGCCATTTCTTAGATTAACAAAAGGTACAGTTTAACATATTTATTTTTATGCATAAAACGGTCTTGTACGCACTTTTATTCCAGCATGTACATATACTATGCATCCATCAAAAATCTACATTCAAGAAGATCTAATATATAAAAGGCTATATGCTTGTCTGTCTGTCTCCATATTTTAAAATTCTACCTCCGCCGAAAGTAAAAGTTTCAGAGAGGCGCTAGCGCCACAAATGATTGATTTTTAAATTTTTTTAACGGACTGTTCTTTTATTGGTCTTTAGTCGGTGAGAATAAATTTTAAGGGGTCAAAAATTAGTCAAAATTGAAAAAAAATCGGTTTACATTTTGTGGATTCATCTTAGTTTATTTTTAATTTTTAATCACTTCGTATGCATGTTATGTTGGTACCGTGGTAACGTCACCAGCTTTAGTTGCTACGGTTTGACTCTAGCTATAGTGCCCCCTTAAAAACTTTTTTTTATTTTACTTATCAAATTACGATACTATAATAATATATGCGAAATCTGGACAAATTAAAATATCATATTTAAGCGTATTTTACGCCCGGGCAAAGCCGGGCGATCCCCACCTCCCTAATCTATTTTAATAAGTAGCTCGTTGTTATACATTGTTTGTTGTAATAGAAACGTTTTAGTTGTTCTATTTAGAAATATTTAAATCTGATTTATTTAATTTATTTTTAATTTAACTGATATTTAATTTAATATAGTTTTAATTATTAATAGCTGACAACTTTTGCGCTTAAAATTTAAAGTCAGTTTGTTTATTTAAACTATGGGAGTTATTTCCCCCTTTAAGCTATTAGAGTTACTGAGTGTTCGTTTTTCACAGACCAAGATAGATATGTGTTATGCTTCCCTAAATGTAACATGTGGTCACTTTTGTAACAAGTTAGGATATTCTAAATAGTATGGTATATACGGCTCATATATATATATATATATATATATATATATATATATATATATATATATATATATATATATTGTGTGTGTGTGTGTGTCGTAATAAAATAAAGCGGAAAATAATTTTTCAATGATAAGATAAACTTATCTTTATAAAGAAAGCTCTATTCTGTTAAGAGGAGCAAACAAACAGAATAAGTTAAGGAGTTTATGAGTAAAGTCACATATAAACTTTATTACATTATCAAGTTAAGGGTTACGGAGAGAGGTATAAGGGAGAAAACTTTTTAGACCATTGCATTTCGAAGCTAAATACTTCTCGTCAGAAGAGGCGAAAAAGCCGGCATTATACAAATGTACAGGTAAAAAGACAACACTGGCTTTGAAACAAAGCGAAGCGTAAGATTAAAGGCTAGTTCGATTAATTATAAAAGTCTGTTTTTTTTTTTTAACTACATGTATATAAGTATTAATAGACTGGAATCTTATTCCGGAGAGATGGAGAAAATATAGCTTATTATATATTATAATCACGAAAGTTTTATTATTATACAAAAATTATTGTGTGGCTATAATTGTCGTTTATTTTTCCCTCCTTCTCCTTCCGTCCTCATTCTCTTTTTTTTAATCCATTCCTCATGCCTCTTCCTTTTTATTCTTCTCTTTCTCTTTCTTCTTCTCCACTGCGCCCCTCCTTCCATTTGTTCTTTTTCTTGTTTTTTTCTTTTGTTGTTGTTGTTTTGGTTCTTCTTATTCTCCTCCTCCTTCTTCTTCTTTTTTCTTCTTCTTCTTCTTATTCACTGGGAGTTTTCACACAGGTCATTATCTAACAGTTCTGTTTGAAAACAGCCTATGCTATTCCTTGGGGTCTAGATGATAACAAGTATCTCCAGATTTCCAGTACTCTCCACCTCTTTAAAGAACCTTTGCAAATTAATTTGCGTTATCGCAATAGCCGTCTACCAGTGATCTTTCATTGGTAGCCATCGTTGGTCTTCATTGGAATTTGGATGGTAATAAGCTTCCCCAAGGTCTCAGTCCTCTTCGTACTCATCTAGTGGAGGTCTGGTTAGTGCTTTCTCTTCTATGCCTTTCCGGCCTTCTTGACGCTCCTTATTTATTTGGTGTGGCACAGTTTATGGTGACGCAAAAAGAGGGAGGCGAGGGCGCATGGGTTTAAATTAGAATTATACAGTTTCAGTTTTCATGATTCCATGCCGTGTTTGTGTGTGTGTGTGTGTGTGTGTGTGTGTGCGTTTTACATATGCGTGTGTGTGTTTTACATCTGCAGTAGTTTCTATATGCTAGGCATGCGCCCAATATGTATTAGTCTCCGTACTCAAGGGTCTTCCTTAATATTTCAGCCATTTCCATTATTGCTATCCGTTGTATCTTCTCAGTCATCCCTCTGATTCGAATCTCGCCTATTCTTTTTTCGAAGTGTGTTGTATTGTTCCGAATGCTCCTACTATTATTGATGTTATCTTAACTTACTGCTGCCGCATTGGGCTTGTACCATTTGTCAGTATGTTCAAGATGTAGTTGTCTGCATAATTCCCAGTGTACCACCTTTTCCACTTGATCGTGTCTAGCCTTATATTCCTTTTGGGTAAGTTTGCTACATTCGATTATTATGTGGTTTATTGTTTCGTCTCTTTGTCCACAGAGTTTACATTTACTGTTTTCTTATGCCTTGCTTTGATGTGGTTTGTTCTGATAGTGTTATCTTGTGCGGCTGTTTATAGGGATTTAGGTTCTATGTTTAGGTTTTCTTGTTGTAGACATGTCCAAGTGTTTTTTGTTAGTCTAGTCTTTTGTTATCTTCATGAATCGTCCTTGTACCTGTCTCGCTTGCCATTTTTCTTTTATTGTCTTATATACGGAGTATTTCCTAGATTAATGGCGAGAGTAAAAAGAAGCAACTATTATTAAAAAGGAAAGAAAACAAAAACAAAAACAATGAGAATGTCCATGAAATTAAGAAATATTTTTCGTACAAGAATCTGCAAAAAAAAAGTCAATTTAAAACAAACCTCATTGAAAAATAACGTTCTCACGACGACAAATAATATTTACTTGATCATAGTTTGTTTCCAGGGCACAATTTTTTGGAAAGAACCTTTTCAATGCATTAAATTAGACAGTTACACCGGCCCTGTGTAGTGGAATGCGTGCACGAGAGAAAAAGAAAGCGAGAGAGAGAGAGAGAGAGAGAGAGAGAGAGAGAGAAAGTAAGCATACGGAGTGACTACTTGAGATTGATGTCACGTGGTGTAAAGAATTTCTCTTACCTTGTTCGAGTTGACAGAGCGATCGCGAAACAATAATATAAGAAAAAAATGGCACCATTTTTTTTGGGGGGGGTGCAGCCTGGTAATATACGGAACATTTCTTAGATTCATGGCGAGGGTAAAAACAAGCAAATATTATTAAAAAAGGGGGAAAAAAAAGAAAAACAAAAACAGTGTGAATATCCTTGAAATTAAGAAATATTTTCCATACAAAAATCTGCAAAAACAGTCAATTTAAAAAAAAAAAAAAAAAAAAAGGCATTGAAAAATAACGTTCTTACGACGACAAATAATATTTACTTGATCATAGCTTGTTTCCAAGACAAGTTTTGGAAAGAACCTCTTCAAAGTTCTCACACAGGTCATCATCTGAGAATTCTCTTTGAAAATAGCCTGCGGTGTTCCCTGGAGTCTGAGTGACAACAAGTCTCGGCAGATTTCCAATACTCTCCACCTCTTTCGACAACGATTTGCAAATTCATTTGACTTATCACAATAGTCTGCCATTGATTTCTCATTGATAGCGACCATTGGTCTTCACTGGGATATGGGTGGTAATAAGCCTCCCCAACATCCTAGTCCTCCTCGCACTCATCCAGCAGAGGTCTGGTTAGTGCTTTCTCTGCTCGGCCTTTTCATTCTCTTGACCTTCCTTTTTTATTTGGTACGGCAACAGTTTAGTGACCAAAAAGGGTGGGGGCTAGGACTAACTTGCAATTATATAGTTTCAGTTTTCATGATCCCAAGTGGTGTTGATTAGTACCCGACTAGTCCCCGCACTCAACGGTGTATTGGTCTCCGCACTCAAGGGTGTATTGGTTTCTGCACTTAATATTTCAGCTGTTTTCATTATTGTTATTCGTTGTATCTTCTCAGCCATCCCTATGATTCCAATCTCGCCTATTCGTTTTTTTTTTTTTTTAAGTTTTTCGGTATTGTTCCTAGTTCTACTATTATTAGAGTTATCATAACTTTCATCACCTTTGAGCTCCCTGACCAGTTCTGTGTATTTGCTACCCTTGTCTTTCCCCTTGATATACACTCTGTGGTCAGCTAGGAGGGCAAAATCTACACTCTGTCAGGACTGTTCCTTCTTATAACATCCAATCTTCTTGTTTGGATGGGCTTATGCGTTTGTATATCCATGTTTTGCGATTTTCGGTTTCAAGCACTGCTGCCAGTTTGTGCTTGTACCATTTGCCAGTGTTTTCAAGGTGCAGTTGTCTGCACGATTCCTAGTGTACTGCTCGTGTCTATTTCCAGCCTGTGGTGTTCCCTGGAAGCTGAGTGACAACAAGTCTCCCCAGGTTTTCAGTACTCTCCGCCTCTTTCGATAACATTTGCAAATAAATTTGCATTATCGCAACAGCTGCTTGCCATTGATTTCTCGTTGGCAGCAGCTATTGGTCTTTGCTGGGATTTGAGTGGCAATAAGCCTCCCCAAGGTCCCAGTTCTCTTCGCACTAATTCGGCTGAGGTCTGGTCAGTTCATCGGTCTTTCCTTCCACCTTGACTCCACTTCGTTATTTGGTCTCTCTCTCTTTGGGGGGGCAGTGATGTGGCAATGGGGGTAGGGTTTGGTTAGAGAACTTATAGATATGCGGTTTCAGTGTTCTTGGTTCCATGTAGTGTTTCATGTTTTGTCTTTGCAACAGTTTGTCCAGCCCCCACTCCTGTGTATTAGTTTCCACATTCAAGGGTTCTTTCTTAATATTTCAGCTGTTTTTATAATTGTTGTTCGTTGTATTTTTTCCAGTTATTTCTTTTGATTCCAATTTCTGCCATTCTTTTTTCAAAGTTTTTCGGGATTGTTCCTAGTGCTCCTACTATCATAGGTATTATTTTGATTTTCTTCATCTTCCATATCCCTTTCAGTTCTATGGCTAGCTCTGTGTATTTGCTCCGTTTCTCATTTTCTTTTATATTCACCTTGTGTTCAGCTTGAACAGCAAAGTCTACGATTTGACAGATTTTTATTATTATTATTATTATTATTATTATTATTATTATTATCATCATCATCCGCATCATCATCAGCATCATCATTATCAGCATTTCCATCGTCTAGTTCTTTGTACCTTGTCATTCTTCTTCATCTCTTCTCCTCCTCTCCCTTCTGCTTCTTCCGTTTCTTTTGCTCCTCTTCTCCTCTTCCTTCTTTCCCTCTTCTTCCTTCTTCGTATCCCTTTTTTTACTAATCTTCTTTTCTGCTTCCTTGTGCATCTCCACCCTCCTCCTACTTTCCCTTCTCCTCATTCTTATTCTTCCTTTTTCCGTCCTCCTACTATTTTTTTATATCTCTCTTCCCCCTCTTTCTTCCCCCCTCGTCCTCCTACTTCCTTTTATTCACTTCCATCGTTGCTTTTCTAGTTTAATTTTCTTTTTTTTTTTTTTTTTCTTTTAATTGCCTTATTCACGATTCTTCATTTAAAACGTCTGAGCCAATCACGCCCGACGCAACGGGACCTGTTTGTTGACTTTAGATGAAGCAGAATTGAACTCTCGGTCAATACACAGAATAGTGCGAATTAGTTGGAAGAATCACGTTCTGGGAGTTGAAGACCATTAAGAGGCGGCAGAATTAAACAACATCGAACCTTGCCAGTGTTTCAATGGCTGATCAATAAGTCACTATGGGAAAGTAAAAAATATTTAGTAGCAATAGTCACTACACACGTCTGTTGTTAATTTCGTCGATTGGCTTGATTATTTGCCTCCGGTCAAACGGGGAATAAATCTCAATAAAATAGGCGTATATAGTGTGAATACCTTATATTAATACAAATAGGCGTTTCTGCGTGTGAATACCTTATATTAATTGGCATATTGTTCTAAGCATCGATTTACAATTGTGTTGGGAGTTTATTTCATCATTTGGTCATGGAAGACTACGGTTTCTTCTGATATCTTTATGTTTTCGATCAAAGAAGTATAATCCTTCTAGACTGAGACAATTTTTGTATTTTGGGCACCAGTTCAGAGTTCTCTTTTTGGGATTTTACCAACACTAAAAAAAAAAAAATTAAAAATAAAACTTGCGTCTAATTCTGAGATCGTGAGAAGGCAAGTAAATAGGGATGATGGTTTGGTTTGGTGTGTACGTTGAACGGTGTATCTATTCTTTTAAAACTTTTTTAATTGCAAAACAATATTTTTGTGAACGATTAATTAAACACACGTTGCAATTCTATTTTATAGCAAAGTCAAAATTGTTTGTTCATATCGTCTTTTTCAGTATTAGTTCATAGATCTCTACTGTTATATTAAAGTCTCTTTGTGTGTGTGTGTGTGTGTGTATGTTTGTGTGTTTGTGTGTGTGTGTATGTTTGTGTGTTTGTGTGTGTGTGGTGGGTTTTTGTGTTTGTGTGTGTGGGGTGTTTGTATGTGTGTTTGCGTGTGTGTGTATGTGTGTGTGTATGTGTGTGTATGTGTGTGTGTGTGTTTGTGTGTTTGTGTGTGTGTATTTGTGTGTGTGTATGTGTGTGTGTGTGTGTTTTTGTGTTTGTGTGTGTGGGGTGTTTGTATGTGTGTTTGCGTGTGTGTGTATGTGTGTGTGTATGTGTGTGTATGTGTGTGTGTGTGTTTGTGTGTTTGTGTGTGTGTATTTGTGTGTGTGTATGTGTGTGTGTGTGTGTTTGTGAGAGTTCCTCATAGGTTCTGAAACGGCTAAGTCTACCGTTTGCAAATTTCACACAAAACTAATTTATACGTCTGGCAGTGTTCTTAAATACGTTTTGTACAAAAATTCATCCGATTAGTATCAACAATCGAAAAAATCCGATTCTAAAAACATTTTTTTTTCTTATGGATAAAAAATATTTTTTTACAGGGAAATATTTTGCGTTAGACCGGTAAGGGAGATAATAAAATGTTAACAAATCATTTCTTCTTTAAAAATAGAATTATTGGCGTTTGGAAATATAGCTAAGTGGTAGAGCATTCGACTGCAAATCGAATAATCACCTGCTCAAGCCCGGATGTATTTTACCATTTTATTTGATTTTTTTCCTGATTAAGAGTTCAATTTACGATTCGAGCATAACGGCCACGTTGCAATACTAATTCTTATTAATCTCTAACTCACCATCGAACGGATTCTATAATACAAAGTGTTTTTATAAGCGCCCAACACATAAGAATATTTTATCATACAAGTATGTCGTTTAAAATTCTGATTTTTTTTTAGATGAGGAGCAATTGTTTATATAACTTGTATTGATCAGACTATAGTTCTCATCTTGAGTGTCATTTGTACAACGCTCCAGTCGGATTGTCCTTCGACCGTCTTCAGGCATGTTGCTTGTTGTTTGGAAAAGAAAAGAGAAAAGTTACTGGTTCCGTAAGAATTTTCGTATTCTTTGAGTTAGTTTCTGTTTTATGCCTATGGTTTTGTATGTGTGAAAAAAAATTGGTTGACAAAGGAGTGGGGGTAACTCTAATAAAGATCGACAGGGGATTATCTCCCTTCCATCGCCGAAATTTTAAGGGAGTACAATTTTTGTTTTTTCTTACAATTAGAGGCTATTAATCTTTCTACAATTAATTTTTCTACAATTAAATTTTTCTACAATTAATTTTTCTACAATTAATCTTTCTACAATTAATCTTTCTACAATTAATTGCTATTAATCTCTAAGCTTAGTCTGATTAGTAATTTTTCTTATTTTAGTCTCCTAAGCCTCCACCTTGCATCCCTGTCAATTATTTTGACCTCGTTCCACAAAGCGAAGTGTGTTCTTTTTTCTTTCCATATGTGATTAGCTAGTCCTAACTTTTCGACATCTCCCCGTGTCACGGTTTTACTAGAAGCTAGAAGAAATATGTGATTTATGTCAAAGATTAATTTTTGACATTTATAATTTAAATGCGTCTCGCGCATGTATTGTGTAGTCTAGAGGTTCAATTTTTACAAATTTTACACATTAAATTAGGCTGTATTTCGGCAATAACGCGTCGAATATTGTCTTCCATATGGTCTATTGTGTCTGTTCCATCCATGTAGATATGGGACATTACTTAAAGCAAATATTCTAATGGGGTTAAATCGCACGAACGAGGTGGCTAGTTAACAGATTCATTTCGTGAAATTACTCGTTCCTCGGATGTTTCAAAATGCTTTTCAAAATAAATTTGCACAATTTGCAAACGCTGGTCGATATTTCATGATGAATTGCCAAACCAAGTTGAACTCAAAATAATCGATAGTTACCAAATCTGCAACTAAAGAAAATAGAGTTGTCAATTTAAAGTTCGCCGCCTCTAAAGATTACACAATATACTTTGTCTGCTGCACTTTATCAGAACAAAGATCCATACAAAATTTCAGCTAGATCGGATCATTAGTTTCTGTGAAAAATTTTAGATTAAATGGAGAATTGTAATGACTTGTCTATCTTAATCTCTAACAATGTATCGATTGGATACCATAATGCTTAGTCTTCTGCACATTACCATTGTTATAAAGCCAAGTATCAAAGCGACGTCTAGACATATATTACAGTCCGGATTTACATAAAGGTATATTTTATGAGAAGAAGAAGAATATAGATGCTTCATGCCTTTCCTTTATCCAGCAGTTCTTCTGTCTTCACTGCTGGGTTCTATGATAAATATGTAACGACCAACACCATAACCGATTATAGACACCTGAATTTTCTTCTTTTGTGAAACCAAAAAACAACACTTTATATTTTGAATATATAAATTTATTTCAGTTGTCTCAGTGGTCTTCACAAAGAGTCTGCATTACGTGTCTACATGTTTGTTACTTCCAGCCCCGCTTCCTGGCTTTGAAGCACGTCTACTCACTTTCGTGACCAAACTCAAACTGTTGACTGACCTCTTGACCTGTCAGTTACGTTACGTCATCATCAAAAGCACACGTCTCCTAACGTTGTCACCGTCGGTAAAGTCCGGAAAGGTTATGTAAACCGGCGAAAAGTGCCGAAGCGCTTAGTCAATGAAATCGCAGTCTACTTTTTCATAATATTAATATTGTTATTTTATTATTATCATCATTATTATTATTATTATTATTGTTGTTGTTGTTATTATTATTGTTGTTGTTGTTATTGTTATTATTATTATTATTATTATTATTATTTTATCATTATTATTATTGTTATTATTATTATTAATGTTATTGTTGTTACTATTCTATTTTATTATTATTATTATTATTATTATTTTATTATTGGTATTATTATTATTATTATTATTATTATTATTATTGTTATTATTATTATTTTGTTGTTGCTGTTATTATTATTATTGTTATTATTATTGTTATTTTATTATTATTTTTGCTATTATTATTTTATTATTATTGTTATTATTATTTTATTATTATTGTTATTATTAATATTATTACTATCATTATTGTTATTACTATTTTATTATTATTAATGTTATTATTTTATTTTTATTATCATTGTTTTTATTATCATTATTTTATTAGTATTATTTTATTTTATTATTTTTATTATTTTATTATTATTATTTTTATTATTGTTATTATTATTATTGTTATTATTATTATTATTGTTGTTGTTGTTTGCTAGCGTTTGACGAGGTTTGAAAACACTTTTTAAAGATGGTGGCAAGCTGGTCTAATGGTTATCGTACTTGACTCACTGTCTTTAGGTTTTAGTTTCGATCACAGCTCGAGATTTTTTTTAGAAGAAGTAAACTGTTTAGAAACATATGCAATTGTTTACAGTAAACAAAAAGTTTTCATTAGACATCTTATAAAGTGGCCAGAGTTTTCGGCATCTTCAAATAACCTGCCCATAACCCGATACTTAATCTGCATGGTCCATCCCAAAGTTATGGATCCCATTAAAAATAACATACTAATACTTCTTTCTTTTTTCTTTTTGTTTATACTTTCATTTTCTTTAGACAAGTCCGACTACTTCATCATTTGTTTCCATAATTTTAGTGTCTCCATTTGTTTCCTCTAATTGTCTAATGTGTTCGACCACCAACTGTTTAAAATTCCTTCTAGATCTACCCACATTTTGTGGACCATCTATCTCCGTTATAATAAATCTACTTGGATCCTCTGAAGACATGCTTGGCGCATGGCCGAACCAATTTACTCTTCTATTCTACTTCGGATAATTTCCTCCGCGTCGACGACATACGACTCTTCTATTGATGGGTTTATTCTGGCAATCATAGGTCTGCCCCTTCGTTTCACACAGGCTGTGGAATTGGAATGCACGATTCGTGTCTCAGATACATATATAAGAACAAATTAAGTTATTTAGTTTAACAGACATTGGGCGTGTGATTGGAGCTAAAATAGTTACTCTATGTTATCTAATCTTAAATGGAACATATACATAAAATCCGTTGCCAAGGCCGCTGGAAAAATGGTGGGATCCTTCTATCGATCCAGTAGATATCTCACTGCTGATGCAATTCTCTATCTATATAAGAGCCAGGTACGTCCAAGGATGGAGTACTGTTGTCACATCTGGGCAGGAGCTGCTAGAAAGGACTTATCCTGCCTTAATAGAGTTCAAAATAGATTTCATAGCCTCGTAGGGGATGTCCTTTTCTCTTCCCTGCAAACTTTTTTCACAGAAGAGATGTTGCGAGTTTGTCTCTGATGTATCGTTATTTTCATGGAAAGTGCTCGGCTGAGCATCAATCTATGGTTCCCCCTTGCCAGACTTTCACAAGAAATACCCGTCTAGCAGAAAATATTATTACTAATTTCCCCCACTCTTTATCTGTGCCTAAACCTAAACGTAGATTCCATGAACAAAGCTTTTTTCTCAGAACTGCACGCCTGTGGAATTATCTTCCGTTTTCCTGCTTTCCAGCTGACTACAATATGGTTGTCTTCAAGTCTAACGTAAATAAGTTTTTGATGAACCGTTCCATATAAGTTATCAAATTTACCGAATTTCCATTATTAACGATTACTATATTGTCCAATTTCTACTTTACACTCTTTAACCCTTATCCGCGAGTGACCTCTTGGTCTTGATAAGTGGTGATGCCTGTGTAAAAAAAAAAAGCTCTGTAGACCGTGCGCCCTTGCTTGAATCTTGATTTTTTTTCCAAGATTACTGGAGTTTGCATTAAATAACGGGCAAATGGTTGATGTGCCGTTAAACATTACAGGCAAACTACAAACACTAGATATATATTTCACGATATAAAGAACTTGAAGCCTAAAATCTTTTCCAAAATTACTGGATTCGGCATTAAATAACAACAACAACAACAACAACAACAACAACAACAACAAAAAATGGTCGATTTGCCATAAAACAAAACAGCCAAATCAAAGTTTCTCTTTTTTTTCTTCTTTCTTTCTTTTTTTCTTCCTACAGTTTGCCTTTCTCTTTCCGTCTCTTTTTTCTTTCTTTCTTTCTTTCTTTCTTCATTTACTCCACTTAACTTTCTTATTTTCCCCGCTCTCTTCATGCGAAATTAAATCCAGTAAGATTTAATTAGATTTCTAAAAATATAGAGAAAATTAATTTCCAACGGCGTTACGTCTACAGATACGAAAGAAAAAGCAAAACAGCAAAAACAAAAGCTGCCTCATTTTATTGTCAAGTGTGATGGATGGCTTCAGCTTTTCCCACCGTCAATAAACGTCAAATCAATGAGTCTAACACACTTACTCACGCGATTATTTTCATCTTGGCCACATAAATACACCCCTTCTGTGACCCCGGATGTTTTCTTCGTTTCAAAAATCTAATAAAATAGGAATAGATATTAACTAGAAGATGTACCCGGCGTTGCCTGGTATTAAACGTAACCTTCAATACATGTTTCGTTTCCTACAAATCCTGTGTTCCTTCGTTTATTACAATTTAACCCCATAACAGCTATGCTGTATATTATGATGATACAAACCTGAGGTATAGTTCTGTTCCTTCCCGTAAGCTAACTATCTGAAGTGTTCCTACCGGAGTATGCCGACCGGATTGCTCAGGCCTTTTTTTGGGAGGCAAAAAGGCACTTTTCTTAGTATGCCGACTTTTCAATACTACACCTAATCTTGTGTCTAATCTCCTAACAAGGAGGTAAATAAAATGTCATAGAATTATGAGAGAGAAAAAATGCTGATAATAACATTGTTGTGTTTTAACCTCCTGGCAAATGGTATATATAAGTCACTCTAGACAAAGTATGAAGCCAATTGATGTAAGGAAATTAGAAAATACTACTGCAAGGTCAAAAACAACTATAAGTGCCAGATGATAGATAAATTCCGGTCCAGAAAAAATTCTTCCCTCATTGCCAAATTTAAATGAGCATGTCGTTTTGATGTTAATATAGTTAGGATAGGTGAGAAGAAAAACGTTTGCATTCGTTCGTTTAGATTTGCTCATAATCACTCATTTCGTTTGAGTCCTAATTGTCGTATGAGTCCTAATTGTCGTATGAGCTAACATAAAACAACATTATGCAATGGTTTAAAAGTTATACGGAAGAAATAGTAATAACATATTAATAAAATCTTATTATAAAAATGTTAATATCTTAGAATTATATTAGCAAGGAGGCCCTACGTTGCCCGGGATCGAATGAAGATCAGAGTATGTTTCACATCCCATATTTTATTATCATCGACATCGGTTAAATCACCCATTTTTTAATCAAATCGATTAATTGCCTACTCTAATTGGGGACCCACCACGGTGCACCGGAAGGAAGCTTCACATGCCTCCCCGCAGTGACTTATTCCACGATACATTGTAGTCTATATTGCACTGTACAGAACCTACTGTTGATTTTATAAAAAAAATTTTATATAATGGTTTGAATTAAAGTTTAAAATGCAAAAGTCAATTATCATGGTTCAGTTATGCTCTAAGTAGAAACAATTATATCGAACACGCCCGTGTTCTATCAAAGAACCTACTGTTGATTTTGTATGCCTAGCCTTTTTGCTTCTGCGGTAATAAAACTTCTCAAACGCACTTAGGCTGTATAAGGTGTTGACTTTTGGTCAAATAGCTTGTTCTTTCTTTCATGTGATTTTTTCGATTATCGATTATCGATATCTATCGGAGTTTTTCCGATACAAATCCTATTTAAGAACACTGCCAGGCACAAAAAGTACATTTACGTAAATTTCTTTTTAAATCGGCCCAGCCGTTTCGGGGTCCATGGAGAACGAACTCACGCACACATACAAAAACAAAAACTAAGTTTCTTTAATATAATGATGTATAGATAGATAGATAGATAGATAGATAGATAGATAGATCCTCCATTCGCCTATGCATGGAGTATGTTTTCCACATCTGGGCTGCTAAAAAAAGAGCCTCTAACGTAATAGGTACCGCACTGAGCATCAAACTCCAGTACCTATCTCTTAGCTTCAGAGTTGCATCCCTATCTTTGTTTTATGAGCACATCGTAATTAGTCGTAATCGATTGCGATTGTAATTCGATGGCGACCTTTACACATTTACTAGCAGGGAGACCCAACGTTGCTCGGAATTTAATGAGGATCAACGATTGTTTCACACTTCCAATACTTTTAGTGTCATCGAAATCGGTGAAATCTCCAATTCGCCAATCAAATCGATTGATTGCATGCTTTAATCAGAAACCCATTGCGGTGCATCGAGAGAAAATCTATATACCTTTCTACAATGACTTAGTCTACAATACACTGTTGTCTACATTGCACTGTAAAGAACTTACTGTTTATTTTATAAAATTATTTCATGTAATAACTTGAATTACAGTTTAAAATGCAAAACTCAAGTATTAATTGTGTTCTAAACAAAAACAACCATTTCGAATGCGTCCCTGTCATAATAAAGAACCTATTTTTGATTTTATACCGCTTGTGGAGTGATAAAACTTCTGAAATGCATTTGTGATGTTAGACTGTATAAAAATGTTAACTTTGATCAAAATCGGACTGTAGCTTCTTTAATGGGATTTTCGATTTTCGATTATTGATTTACGATACTACACTTATATAAGAACACTTCCAAGTACATTTGTATGAAATTTAAAATAAAAAGCCATTGTGGAGTACATGGGGAACGAACGCTCACACACGCGCGCGCACGCACACACACACACACAGACACACACACACACACACACACACAGAAAAGTTGCCTTTGATATATAAGTAGATTTTTTACTGTTATTTTCCCCGAAACAAAGTACAGTGCCACTATGTCGTACGAGCTAATATTTGGGACCATATTTACAGGGATACTATGTTGGGAATTGGGCAGCAAGATGTATGTTCATATTACAGTTGAACTTCTGCATGTCAGTACAGTCAGGGAAGAAGGGATCCAGGGGGAAATTCCAAAGTCTAGCCGTTCGAGGGAAGATGTTTGAGTAGAAAGCTTTACGACATTTAGGGATCTCTCCCGTGTAGGGGTGCGATTTTGTTGTTTTTCGGGTTTGTCGGGAGTATTTACGACGAGGGGATACTAGTACTTTGAGTTCATCAGAACATTTACCATTAAAATACTTGTAAAGAGTGTTTTTAATCCAAAGACATCAGCACTTTTTTTTTTACTCAAAATTAAGCTCAGCTGATATAGAAAAATCTAATTTATGAAACTCACTCCATCTGTCTGTCTCCATATTTTCAAACTCTATCTCTTCCGAAATTAAAAGTCATAGAGCGGCGCTAGGGCCCTCAAATAATTAGATTTTTATGGGCTGTTCTTTTATAGGTTTTTAGCCGGTTAAAATAGTTTTTAGGGGGTCAAAAGGGAGTCAAAATTGGAAAAAAAAAAATTGTTATACATTTTGTATATTCACCTTAGTTTATTTTAAATCCGTTCATATACGCGTTACCTTGATACAGTGGTAACGTCACCAGCTTTGAATGCTACAGTTTTGCTTTCAGTTTCGATTCTAGCTGATGGCACCCAAATATTTTTTTTTATTTTGAAATCACGACGCTATAGCAATATTTACGAAATCTGGACAAATTAAAATACCATATTTAAGCGTATTTTACGACCGGGCAAAGCCGGGTGCCCCCCCCCCTCGGAAATATATCAAAAAGATTATAATCTAAGGAAACGGATATTTCTTTACTGGTAGTGTATTCCCTATCGATCGGTTAGTAAACGTATGATGTATCGCTTGAATGTCTTCCCCTTTTTATCCCCTTTCACGAGTAAGCCATGAAATACATTTATCAAATCGTGGCTATTTTCTCCAAATCTTCCGAACGCTTTGCAGTGACATACGCCTTGGAAGCGTCGTCTTCGGTTGGACGCTGTTCTGCGTGCGATTTAGGCATTAAAAGATTGGAAGAGTCTTAAGTATTTTGGTAACCTGAAATAAGATAGATTCAATGACTGCAAAAGATGAAAAAGGTTTCCAAATCGAAGAATACACTTGTTCATCATGCAACTCTTGGTACGTCAATCTCCTCTTTCCTTCCTCCTTCCCTCCCTTTTTCTTTCTGTCTGTCTGTCTCTCTCTCTCTTTCTCTTTTTATAAATATATACTAGCAGAAGTAATCTCCGACGTTGCCGAGATGGAATATAAAAGACTGATTTAATTATAAAAAAAAATATCCGTAAAATATCGTTGGTTTTTAAAGTGGGTGGATCAATGTATATGGGTTGTTTTAGAGGACTTTAAGTTGATTTAGTTTTTATCCGGAAAAAGTAGCTGCTAAGGTAACAAAATTAGAAACATTAAAACTTAGCAGGCGTACGTTGCTTTTATGTGTATTCCCACATGCATGCGCAAATATACATTTATACGTTTAACTGCGTATTTTTTTAAAAGTTTTGATATTCATGTTACTTTAGGTCATATAGTATTAAATACCATTCGAGGGCTGAGTGTGTTGGTGTAGATTCCGGTGGATAGAACCCAAATCATATTTTTTGTTAACTTTTGAAATCACTATTATATATATTAGGTACAATATAATCATCAATAGAAAATAAGCTCCAATTGATAAATACGAAATTTGCATACATTAAAATATCATATTCAATCGTATTTTACGATCGGGTAACGCCGGGTGGCGTGCTAGTATTTAAAAAACGTGCCTTTGAAGAGTAACGTTCAAAACGGTTTTTGGTTTCTGGAAGAGATCCCCTTCCTGAATTCTTTCCACATTATTTGTATCAATAGAAAGTTATGTGAAGCTAAGAAAACTTCTTTAAATTGTTTATTAATATCCACACCTCATACTTTTTCAAATACTAGCACGCCACCCGGCGTTACCCGATCGTAAAATACGATTGAATATGATATTTTAATGTATGCAAATTTCGTATTTAGCGATTGGAGCTTATTTTCTTGATTATTATATTGTATATATATATATATATATATATATATATATATATATATATATATATATATGGGTATGTGTTTATGTGTGTGCAAATAATATATATATATATATATATATATATATATATATATATATATACGTGATATATGTGTTAATAATATATTAAGTTGGTGCTAGAATAATATAGTTTTTTGACGTTAAATTTCATATCAAAAAAACACATTTTTTACACCAACCTAATACACATATTTACATAATATATATATATATATATATATATATATATATATATATATATATATATATATATATGTATATATACATGTATATATAATATATATATGTATGCATATAAATGTATGTATATAATATATATGTATGTATATAATATACATACGTATACATATAAAAAAAACACCATATACTTTTGCTGATGAGGAGACTTTGTTTTAAAAAAAAACTATATGTCAAAATTGTTGTTCGTGGCTTAATGTCTATCACAATAAAAACATCGTTTCCGAAACGATCGTACAAGTTATTGACTTTGTTGCTGTTCCTTATTATGAAACAGATTTTTAATGTTTAATTCTAATTTGAATTTTAAATTATCTATCACATTACTATATATATACATATATATATATATATATATATATATATATATATATATATATATATATATATATATAGTAGCTGGCAGCCCGGCGTTGTTTGATCGTCCAGTACCTTTAAACATGATCTTCTAATTTATGCTGATTGTGTATAAATTATTATCGAATCAATACTCTGTTGATTATTATATATTACGAGTAATAAGTTACCCGATGGACTAATTCGCAAAAATATTTAAAAAAATGATAATGATAATTTCGTTCGTCAAATTCCATCTGTGTTTGTTTACAATATCACGTCAGCTGATATTTGGGCTTGACGATGAATGCCCTAAAAATTCACTTCTGATTAATATTTAGTTTTAAAATATTCCAACGGAGAAATGATTTACGACGATTTTAAATGGTATTTCTACTTTTATCGCAAATCGAAATCATTAATAAAAAAAATGAACAGGGGATCATTCGATCTGTAGTCGAATGCTCTACAACTACACTAGATTTCCAAATAAAAATAAATCTGGGCAGGAGCTGCTAGAAAGGACTTGTCCTGCCTTGATAGAGTTCAAAATAGACTTCGTAGCCTCGTAGATGTCCTTTTCTCTTCCTTGCAACCTCTATCTCACAGAAGAGATGTTGCGACTTTGTCTCTGATGTATCGTTATTTTCATGGAAAGTGTTCGACTGAGCTTCAATCTATGGTCCCCTCCTCGCAAAACTTTCACAAGAAACACTCGTCTAGCTGTAAACACTATCAATAATTCCCCCCACTCTTTATCTGTGCCTAAACCTAAACGTAGATTCCATGAACAAAGCTTTTTTTATTAGAACTGCACGCCTGTGGAATTGTCTTCCGTTTTCCTGCTTTCCGGCTGACTACAATATGGTTGTCTTCAAGTCTAACGTAAATAAGTTCTTGATGAGCCGTTCCATATAAGTTATCAAATTTAACAAATTTTCATTACTAATGATTATTATATTGTCCAATTTCTACTGTACACTCTTTAACCCTTATCCTTGAGTGGCCTCTTGGCCTTGATAATGTGTTGATTCCTATGAAAAAAAAAAGAAAAAGTCCAATGTGAACAAGTTCTAATTGAATCGTCCCCCTAACTAATCCAAGTTACAAAATTCCCACTGTTTACTATGCTAAAATCACAATGACTAGTGTATACCTATTAACCCTTATTCTCGAGTGGCCTCTGGGCCTTGATAAGTGGTGACACCCATGTTTAAAAAAAAATCTGTTTTTTTTTAAGGAGAAATGATTTACTAAGATGTTATTATCACCCTTTGTCGGTGTAACTTAAAATATTCACCTGTAAAAATTATGTTTTTATTTATAATATAGAAAAACTATTTTTAAGATGAGATTTTTTCGATATACATACATACACATAGAGTGTCTTTTATATAATAGTCGATATGCATAAATATATATAAATAGGTATAATATATATGTATGTACATAATATATACATAAATACCTGTTCACATACACTTTTTCATGATAAAGCTAGAACCCAGAATTAGACGGAACCGAGCAATTGCATCGACAACGAACAACGCCAGACCCCAAGTGGGTTTCGATGCACTGCATCTCATTAGTGACATGCTCCGACATAGGCGCGAACCCAGGTCGTCGCACGCATGAAGTGTGCAATACTGACGACCTAATCATATGGGCCACGGTGCAATCTATTGGCTATACCTCGATTTTAATTTTTATATTTTTATCTAATTCTACATTCTACTATGTGACAAGTAACGCGTCCTATACAACTAAGATAGTTACTGCTGGTATGCAGGCGAGAGATATCACATCTACGAACATTAACTGAAATTAGCCGACTCCCCCGACACGATTTCGGAACAAACTATTTGTTGAGGGACATCACGTCTCTACGAAAGATGAACCGCGTTTTCTACATATATAAGATATCTAATATATATAATATATACATATATAATATACACATGTATATAATAAATATGTACATAATATATACATGTATATAATATATATGTATATAATAAATATACGTATATAATATATACGTGAATACTTTTCACATACAATAGACCTTACAAGTAAGATAATGAGACTTAACACAATTGAATGACTATATGTATATGTAGCCATATATGTATACACTTATTAATTTGTAAATTGTCACTTGTTTTCGTCTTTCTTCCTCAACACTGGCTACATTCCATTCCTCGCATTATGATAGCCTTCTAAATTTCTTCTACATTAACATATATATAAAAATATATATAAATACGTATAATATATATTTATATACATAAATGCATATATAAATATATATACGTATAATATATATAATATGTATATACGAAATATATATATATATATATATATATATACATAAATCTATATATAAATATGTATACGTATAATATATATAATATGTATATACGAAATATATATATATATTTAATTGAGAAATTTTGGAAACTTTGAAGTGTCGAATACAATGATTACTTGGCCTTTTGGCCAAGATCAAAGTGTAGTATCTGTTCTTCAGATGCAGCACCATTTCTCGTTCTCTTTCAGTGGAGGAGAAATCCTTCACGACTGAGACAATTTTTATTTTTGTACCTTTTCTCCACGTTAAAAAACGACCATGGTGTCTAACTCTGTCCCGTGGGGAGGCGTAGTAAATAGGTACAATGATAAAATCATTGTTTATTGCTTTTGGTGTTATGGCGAAGAAAATGAAAAAGAAATTCACGAACCGGACTTTCGACTCTGATGAGGCTATGTATTAGCGAAATATAGGACTTACAAAAAAAAAAAAAAAAAAAGCAATAAACAATGATTTTATCATTGTATTCGACACTTCAAAGTTTTCAAAAATTTCTCAATTAAATTTTACTTTTAAAAAGTGTCTTCGAAACGTGTGACTATCTTTTACTTTACATATATATATATATATATATATATATATATATATATACATAAATCTATATAATTATAAAACTTAAATGACCTTGTAACGGGTGTTGTAACCCAATATGCGGTTTACCACTTCCGGTTATGCATGCGTACTTAAATAATCAACGCGACAATAAAAGGTATTGTTTTACTGTGTACCTTTTCAGCGCACCAATTATTTTTTATCGTTTAAATTAGCAAAATAAATAATTGTTAATACTTTCTGCATTTTATTTTCACATTGTTCATTTCCGTATTACGTTTAAATTATTTTAACGTAATTTTCTTACAAATAAATCTGCTTTAACCCGTTGACAACCATAACAGCGATTTACCCACCTTCTTAATTTTTTGTTAAATTTATTCTCCATTTTTTAATAACATTTCTTAAAAACACTTTCATACATTTTCTTATACACTCCCAACATAAATGAATAATCACAAAAATATATTGTTTTAATTTGCATTAAAAATAAACAACGCGACAATAAAACGTATTGTTTTACTGTGTACGTTTTTAGCGTCCCAATTTTTTTTTCTTTTCACGTTTAAATTAAAAGAAATATCAAAACTTGAATTTAACTTAAAGTATTATGGTATCTGTTCAGTACCTGTAAGTATGGCAAAGCACTTATAATTCAATGGATGTAAGTTTTTTTTTCAAAAATAAACAATTATAAACAGAACGACTCAGAGAAATTTATCTATATTCTTTTTTCATTTTAATATACTTTCATAGAAATGTTTCTGTTATGACACAAAAACCTTTTCTTCTTTACGTCACAAGTGTCACGCTCATACATTAATTCCATAGCTAATATAACATACTGACCCAACGGGTCACGGCTAGTATATATATATATATATATATATATATATATATATATATATATATATATATATATATATATATATATCCATCATAATATTTACAGCATTATATTTTAAAGGATGAAAGGATTACTTAGTTGAGGAGCGTTAAAATTTATGTATTGCACCAAGCGTTAAATATGTTAATATTAGTTATTTAACAAAATTCTCTTTTTTGGAGAAAATCATAAAATCCGGCAGTAAGTCTTTCCGGGGATAATAAAATTATTTTTATCATTATTAGGGTATTTCATGACCCGTGGGAAAGGAACACCTCTCTGGTATCCTTCCTTCGAATTGATGTCTGTCATCTAGGGTTTGGGTCATTATCACAACGCTATGCACTGCATGTTGTGTAAAGTGTTTGCCCATCTGTTTGACAACGTTTTTTCGCAGAAATGTCACCGTCCTCCCACATACAGCGTCTTGTATTCCTAAATCTTCATCCATCTAATACTGACCACGTTCCTATTTACTTAATTTGGTAATCTAACCTGAACCATTGTGTAGACGTGATTATACCGTATAGTAATCACAGTATGTTTCAGTTAGAGCAAAATGTGATTTATCGGAGTAATATTGCTTTTATGACTTGGATGTTGGTTATTTTATTTTACGGCATATTAACTTTTTTCAGGTTATTTAGTGCCGAATCCTATAAATTATGGAAAAAAAGCTTTTTAATCGTAAACTTCTTTATATCTTTTTCGGGGAAAAAGCTGTGACGTGTGCTGCAGTCTGTATCCGGCATTGATTTAGGTGAGCCCCCTTTCCGCTTGATGTCTCCTGAAAAAAATTAATTCAAGTAGACAGTTTCGTTTGGTAGTTAAGTCACAAATTCCGTAGACAGTTCTTGTTTTTACAAGTATTAATTATTAAAAAAAAAAAACTCAGGAGTATAATGTTTTGTTGATTATACAGTGAAATTAAATGGAAAAATTACGCATTTTTGTACAACGCAACATATTTACAGTCGCGAGTAAAAGTTCGTTCAGAAAACAAAATAATCTATTGCGATGCACGATTGTTTCTTATTTTTCTTTTTTTGCGTAGGCATCACCACTTATCAAGGCCAGAGACCACTCGATGATAAAGGTTAAAGAGTGTACAGTAGAAATTGGACAATATAGTAATCGTTAATAATGGAAATTTGGTAAATTTGTTAACTTATATGAAACGGTTCACCAAAAACTTGTTTGAACGGTTTGTCAAAAAGTTGTTTACGGTTAGACTTGAAGACAACCATATTGTAGTCAGCCGGAAAGCAGGAAAACGGAAGACAATTCCACAGGCGTGCAGTTCTAAGAAAGAATCTTCGTTCATGGAATCTACGTTTAGGTTTAGGCACAGATAAAGAGTGAGGAGAATTATTAATAGTGTTTTCAGCTAAACGAGTATTTCTTGTGAAAGTTTGGCGAGGGGGGCCATAGACTGAAGCCCAGTCGAACACTTTCCATGCAAATAACGATACCGCAGAGACAAACTCGCAACATCTTTTCTGTGACATAGAGTTTGCAGGGAAGAGAAAAGGACATCTCCTACGAGGCTACGAAGTGTTTTTTTAACTCTATCAAGGCAGAATAAGTCCTTTCTATCAGCTCCCGCCCAGATGTGGCAACAGTACTCCATTCTTGAACATGCCTGGCTTTTATATAGATAGAGAATTGCATCATCAGTGAGATATCTACTGGATCGATAGAAAGATCCCACGATTTATCCAGCGGCCTTGACAACGGATTTAATATATGTGTTCCATTTAAGATCAGGAGTAAAGGTCAAACCCAGAAACTTTTCAAAAAATGACGTCTCCCCAAGACGAGAGCCATTTATTTCAATTGATGCCAGATGGAGATCAGAGCATTTATTATGTAAAGATAAAAGCTTGGTTTTAGATGCATTGAAAGTAACAAGTCACCTCTTTCCCCATTGTACCACTTGCTCAAGATCAGAGAGATAATCAGAGAGAACTTGGTCGTTTACGGTCTTAGATGTGATACCATAGATAGTAGTGTTATCAGCATAAATGTCTACAAATGATGTAAGGATGTGATTTGGAAGATCATTAATGTAGATCAGGAAGAGATTTGGGCCTAGGATGGACCCCTGAGGGACTCCAGCATTAATACTAAGAGATTCTGATTTCTGCCCATCAACCAATATTCTTATGAACCTATCAGAGAGAAATGATTTAGTAATTGGGAAGACACTTCCAGCTATACCGTAGCTGGAGATCTTGTGAAATAAACCTTTAGGCCATACTCTATCAAAGTCCTTTGATATGTCAAGAGCAATTCTCTCTCTCTCTCTCTCTCTCTCTTTCTCTCTCTTCTGTCGCCTGTGATTAGTGAGAGTGAGGAGTAGCGGGCGGCGTGGATGGAGGAGCTAATTCAAACTCTGTTTACACCCCAATTCAACTCAAGTCGACCGTTCAACTGCCAAAATTCACTCTCACTTGTATTCTTATCGTGAAGAAGCGGGGAAGGCCTGACAGGGTCTGAAGTCTCCAATCAGCCTCTGCATTATCAAAATTGAATTTACCCTGATTGGCCAATTTGGTCAAACAATTTGTAAATATTAATTAAGTAACTTTCCATCGAAAGCTTCTCATGCTGTGCAACCCTTGGAGATTGACCTTCGGGTCAATACTGGTTTCCAAGTTTAGACAAAACAACGTTAATTCTGTCTTCCCCAATTCAATGAGTTCTTTCACAAAAAAATATTATTATCAAATATTATAATCAATCCCCAAATCCGTTAAGTAGAAGCTATTTTTCCTTATTTTGGTTTGAGACATAAATCAAACAAATGGAATCAGCAAGGCAATCGAGAATTGCCCGGAATTGTGTTAAGGAACAGTCGCCTGTTCTTGTAAGTGAGTAAATATGAGATAGAATAGCCGAGAATTCGAACTTGGGAAGCTAGATTTGGAATTGAGAATTCCGATCATAAGTTAAAATAAATAATACAGAATGTTATTGGAAAGGAATGCATTGTTAGTAATGTTATTGAAAAAAGGAATGTGATGATGCAATATTTTTTTCTGTTAATGAAATTAAATTAAAATTGAGGTTATCTAAATCCGAACAATAGAAAATGTTAAACATATTTGTGAAGTGGGTTAATCGAAAATTAGGTTAGAGAAATCTGTCTTTGTAAGCATGTAAGGAACAATGCATACTTAGACATGTGAGGCATGTCAGGCCACGGGATCGATATGCCCGTTGTTGCAATGACGGCATAGTTTGAGCTTGGCAGAGAGAAAGAAGTCAGTAAGTCAGGAGAGAAGACAGACGTCAGAGGTCAGACAGGGTCGGACAGACAGAGCTGACATCCACCTTGGAAGCGAGGGTTGGAAGAAAGAAATCACGTAGAGCTTTGAATTCCTTGATGGGAGCCATTTACCAGTCGAATGGAATAAACGAACATCATATTTTTGTAATTGTCGTCACCCTGTTATGTTATTTAACAGACAAAGGTATTGTGAATTTGTATTATAAGACTTGTGTTCCACTCATCTGTAGTTATAAGAACTTGTGTATAAACTCATCTAAGAATGTGTCCCTATCATCTTAAGAATGCGTCTCCCCCTCAGCTATTATAAGTAATGACTGTTCTTTCATCATGATAAAAGACTGAAAATTCTCATCTCAAAAATATGTGTTAAGAAATATATGTTTCAATGTTATAGAAACACTCCCAGAACTGTCAAACAGTATAAATGTCAACCTCTCTCTATCTCTCAATCTATCTTCTTCTATCTATCCCTCTCTCGTTTTTATTACATGTACCCTGTCTCTCCTTTAAAATGTCTTTACCTCTCAATGCAAAAAAAAAAAAAACAGGCAATCAGTCTATCAATTATTTTTTTCGATTATCTCCCCTTAGCCCGTTGTCTTTTCTGAGGTCAAAGTGTTTTTACGATACAGTTCGTCCAGTTCATTTCCCTGCAAAAAGAGCATGTACTCAGTCTACGGACGATCATTTGCTTTTTATTTATTTTTTTCAATTATCTCACCTTAGACAATTGCCTTTTGTGAGGTCAAAGTTCATATAGTGCAGTCTATCGGTTCATTTTCCCGTAAAAAAAAGAAGCCACATAAAAAAAAAATCAAAGTCAATATTATTTGTTTCATTTGTTCATCTTCTGGATCTTCGTGTTCAGAATATTTCTTCCACTTGGGTGGCATCGAAGTCTGCATCTGCTCTAGGTGGGGTAATCTTGGCTTCAAGTGAGTTTTGACGAGGGCCACCTTCGCCGCCGGTGCAGGCAACCTTTAGACGTTTCTTACTGTTCAGCCCTTTCACTCGCTTCTAACTTACCACATTGCCGCTAGCAACATCACAATCAAGACCATTATCATGCTTATCATACTTCCCACCATTATTACTGTATGGGAGTTGATCTTTGATTCTTTAACAGCTAGGTCTTCCATACGATTCTGCAACTTCCCCCGAATTTACACTATCTATTTTCTTTAAGATTTTTGACAATTCGAGTTTAGCTTGTGGAGAATTTTGTCGGACAGTTGAGTCCACAATTTGGTGAGGTTACTTGTTCCAAATCAGGCACTTTCATTAGATAGCTCTCCTCAGACTGGTAATATGCGGGCAAACCTACACTCGTTCCGTAGACTCCGCAACCTTTGTCCTATTCTACCATAGTCACGGGTGGCGTCACTTTGATCGTACAGGCGGCAGTATCACCGCACACTTTGGACCATTAATCCATGTAACTTCTACCACACGTTACAGCCGGAGGTAGTAACTTCCCTCTTGTGACCTCGACTCGACACACTTTTTCTACTATTTCTTCGTCCTGTTGGTATAGCGCCAGCACGCACAAATCGTGATCTTTTGCCACATATATAAGGTTTTCGGATCGACAGGTCCCCAGACAACAGGTCTGATATTTCTTAGCCTTTTGCCCGCTCAATAGCATAAATCTATCCCTAGCCACGTTGAAGGATATATATTTCGATTTTACCTGATATCTGGCTCCTAAACCCGACTTGGATGTGCCCAGCTGGTAGGGGACAGGTAAGGTGATAGCCTAATAAACTTCGTATCGGCTTTTCCGGTCCCAGAAGGGTATAGAAACAAACACTAGTAGTTTCTTATTTTCTAACAGCGCGCTACACCCGAAGGTGTTATAGTACTCCCAAAGTTTTTCTTCTAGACCTATGGACAGTTGAAAACGGAAAGGCAGTTTTCGCCTTATCCTCCCTAGCACTTCCTGTAACTGTTCGGACTTATTACACTATTAAGTTCTTATATGTTTAGTCCATACAATTAATGATTATTCGGTCTGTCATAACTGGCTAATATAAGTAAGAACATTTCCCCTCTCGAAAGTTCCATCTCTATCTCACTGGAGACCTTCCACATTTCTTTCTGCAGGTTCAATCATTTTGGTCAAAATGTTTATGCTTCAAGTTATTTATATCTTTAAATATTTATTAATGGTGTTTGGTTTGGTTGTTTCGTATATAAAACTGTTTCTTATTTTGTTTGTTTTCTTGTTGTTGTTGTTGTTGTTTTTTTGTTTGCTTCGCAGAACATGATTGGGTTTTGTATAGGAAAAGGAAAAACAATAGCATCACTGTTTGGTGCATTTAATAATTTGGTGGACCAAGTTTCAACATAGGCATTTCATAAAATCAAACCAAATACCCAGGACTCGCGAACCTATTGTGTGTAGATGTTGCATAATAAGATAGTGAGTACGAATTGCGCATTTATGAAAATTGCAATATTTTCGTGGGACAAAATCATGATTTTGAATTATTGTTTGAAAAATTTTGAATCGAACAGATAATTAGAAATTAAATCAAGCGATTCCTGTTATTTAGATACGAAGAATTCGTAATTAATATTGCATATCAAAATGCCATTAAAGCAAAGCCGAAACACCACATCAAAGAATTTGATTTAATATGATGCTGAATACAATAGAAAACAAGAAAATTTTAATTACAGTATTATTATGTTTTCACACACACACACACACACACACACACACACACACACACACACACACACATATATATATATATATATATATATATATATATATATATATATATATATATATATGTTATTGATCGAACGATTCCAATATTTTTCCGGATTCCGATACAATTACCGATTCCGTACAAAATTCCCGATTCCGATACAAATACCGATTCCAATTCTTCAATTCTTTATAAATCTCAAAATATTTAACCATGAAGTTGCTATTTTGTCCCGTAAGAAACGCATGTAAAATGTGCATATATTATCGCAAACATAAAATGTGGGGGAGAATATTTAGATTTTAGCTTTACTGATAGTTCAAAATTAATAAATATTTATTTTATTATTACCCACCTCTTGTATGGTTTGCAATACATGTTTTTGCTTTATTTTAGCTCCTGTTTTTCTTTTTAACTCTTTCACGGCTATAACTAATATATGTAAGAAATAATGACCTGAACCTATTGTTTGTTCGTGTATAATCATACTATTGATGACTATAAATTCACTACTTGTTACTGCAAATAATATTAGAGACAACCATATATATATATATATATATATATATATATATATATATATATATATATATATATATATATATTAAGATGATTGATAATTTATAATTAAAATTAAAAATTAAAAATCGTTAACAAACAAATCAATAAATTGTACGATCGTTTCGGAAACGATGTTTTTATTGTGATAGACAATGAGTCTTGGACAATAATTTTAACATATAGTTTTTTGAAACAAAGTCTTCTCATCAGCAAAACTATTGGGTGGGGTTTTTTTCTAAAGACACCAAAAATAAACCTATCATTTTTTAAGTAAGGCAGATGTATCTTTTAATGGTTCGCTTTCTAAAAGTCATACGTATCATCGTCAATGCATTCATTGGGATGGTAAATGTAGTTAATATACCTTGCTCTTTAGACTCTTGTTCTAATCCCCTAAATATATATATATATATATATATATATGTATATATATATATATATATATATATATATATATATATATAAACTGCATATATATATATGCAGTTTCTGTGGGGGGGGGGGGTAAAATTACATTTAGATAACAATTTTTCATTGTGCGGAGTTTCGTTTTCCTTCTCGATTAGAAGTTTGACATGAACAGTAGCATACTTCAATTAATAGTCAAATATGAACTGATAAAATTACAGAGAAATAAAAGGCGAATTAAATGAGGTATAGGTTGTTTAAACAATTGGATTCAATTTAGCTTAAATTTGCGGTTTTTGAAAAACTGACAACTGCGGACATTCTTTTTGACGACACTATGTGTATACATACATATATATATATATATATATATATATATATATATATATATATATATATATATATATATATATACATATTTGTTCTTCTCCTGGTTTTTGTTCATGGTTTTCTTCTTTCTTTTTATCAGCATCATAATTTTTATAATTTTTCTCTTCTTCACCATCATATGCATCTTTTTTCTTCAATTTCAACATCAATAACTTGAGTTGTGTGTGCATTCCTTTCATTCAAAATCAATGTTGTATTTCTTCATTTCATATTTCCTATCTAATTTCCCTCGTTTTAGATACTCCTCTTCGTCGTCCTTCTTACTGTTGGTCCTGCTAATTCTCTATCCATCCTCTTCCTCTCCCGATTGCAAACTATTAAACAGCCGGAAATGTTCCTACTGAAATAAACGAGTTTTGAATTCGAGGCTCCATCCGTTCATGTGTAACTGTTTGGAAACATCCAGCATTTGAATCAGCGACACAATGGAACGTTTTGTAGATCGCTCTAGAATATTCCTCTCACATCTTTGCATGTGCTCTTTCAAATAATATAATGCCGAATAAATTAGCTTATATTTCTACAAAGCTACTACTTGTCCATGCATAGGATATTTTGCCATACCTGGTTTTATGTACCAACCACTAGTCCCTCTGTTATATCGTGGGATGCGTCAGATCAATATAACATAAAATATCTTACCTTAAGTTGGTTTGTAGCAGCTCACAAGGAAGGAAACGTAGCACTTATGAACAAATTAAGGAAACATTTCACTGTTACATAACGATATACGTTTATTAAGAGACATGCACACACACGTAACTACAATTCAAACATAATAGATGAAAGTTAGAAGTCCAAATATGATAAATGGATGAACGGGGAATGATGTTCATCTCGCCATTTTCAAAGTCACTCTGTTTTCCCTCCACTGTCCACTTCCGGTCGTTCATCTGCGAGAAATCGCGAGAAATTAAAGTTTATGACTCCGGACAAAGGGAGGCGACTTTTCTCAAAGAAGTATAGAGTTACTCCCCTTTGCATTATCTTTTTGTTTGATCCCAACACGTTCCATGTTAGACAAGGTCGATAAAGAAGCTCCAAGATAATAGACCACACACTATTTCCCATGCCCCAGCCTCTGTTCTATCGTCGTGCTTATTTTACAACCACTTTTCTCTTCCCTGCAAACTCTCTCCCACAGAATAGTCGGTGCGAGCCTGTCTTTGTTTTATCGTTATTTCCATGACAAGTGCTCGTCTGAGCTCCAATCTCTGCCCCCTCGCCAATCTTTCACGAAAAACACTTGTCTAGCTGAAACCACTGTCAATAATTTTCTCCACTCTTTATCCGTGCCTAAATCAAAGCGTAGGTTCCATGGACAAAGCCTCTTTCTTAGAAATGCAGGCCTGTGGAACTCTCTTCCGTTTGCTTGTTTCTCATCTGACTACAACTTGGATGACTTCAAGTCCAGCATAAACAAATTCCTGATAAACCGCCCCCTTAAGTAAGACACTTTATCAAATCTCCATTACTAACAATTACTACGATAATATCCCATAGATTACTGTACAAGCAATAATCCTTATCTCCAAGTGACCTCCGAGCCTTGATAGGTGGTGACTACCATGTAAAGAAAAATAGAATGTGTTCCAGCGAACTTCCTGTACGTGTACCTCCTCAACGTAAATATCGCGAACAAGTTCAACAGCAAGATTCCACCCCTTCACAATGGATAAAATAACATGTAAAACAACAATTTAATTCGAAAGTATCTTGAACTTACTGACATCAATTTTCGGCAAAATTTTTATCTCCCCCCCCCACCTATCATATAGTAATCGATGTTTTATTTGTTTAAATTTTCAAACTACGGCTGGGCATGATTTGGAATGAAGATGGCATCGAAATCTGCCGCACAACCTATTTATAGCGATCTCCAAACACGTGCTTTTCCTCACACAAAAACTACCTTGTAAATATATCAGGTGAACCAAATGTAAGAGAAGTTCAAACGAGTACATTTAGAAAAGGTGACTTCAGCTATATCAGTGAAAAGATTTTCGCTAGTGTTTTTCCTTTGATCTATTACGCCTACGTTTGCAATATAATTTTCGTTGGTCTGTCGTGATTATGTTTTAAATAGCATTTTCATTGGTCTGTCAAAATAATGTCTGAAATAGCATTTTCGTTCGTCAGTTTGGAATAGCATTTTTATTTTTTTTATATTTGAAATAGCATTTTTATTACTCAGTCAAGATTATGCTGCAAATAGAATTTTCTTTGGTCTGCCATGACCATATTATAAATAGCATTTTCGTTGGTATGCCATGATTATGTTTGAAATAGAATTTTCATTCGTCTGCCAAGATTATGTTTGAAATAGCATTTTCATTCGTCTGTCAAGATTATGTTTGAAATAGCATTTTCATTCGTCTGTCAAGATTATGTTTGAAATAGCATTTTCATTCGTCTGTCAGGATTATGTTTGAAATAGGATTTTCATTCGTTTGTCAAGATAATGCTTGAAATTGCATTTTCATTCGTCTGTCAAGATAATGTTTGAAATTGCATTTCATTCGTCTGTCAAGATAATGTTTGAAATTGCATTTTCATTCGTCTGTCAAGATAATGTTTGAAATAGCATTTTCATTTGTCTGTTAAGATTATGTTGTAAATAGCATTTTCGTTGGTCTGCCATGATTATGTTTGAAATTGCATTTTCATTCGTCTGTCAAGATAATGTTTGAAATCGCATTGAGATGTGTATTATTTATTCATTTATTTATTGCGGACTATTATTCTCATCTAGGATTGAAACCGCGATCTTTAGACAATGCTCACCTGAAACCGTCGAGATTCAACATCTCTATCCTACACAAAGACGGCCATAGGCTTAGTTTGGCCAAAAACGTGGTGAGTCGACAAACAACTATGGATGGCAATAATTGCTGAGAATGCAGTTAGGAGATTCGGAGTTCCTATTTGTCGTGGTAACCAGCTGACGAAGGCTAGACGAATAGTTGTCCGAAACGTCGTGAAACAAGAACTAAAAGATGAGGATAATAGTCCGCAATAAATAAATTAATGTCAAGATTATGTTTCAGTTCGTCTGTAAAGATTATGTTTAATTTCGTTGGTCTGTCATGATTATGTTTGAAAAGCATTCGCGTTGGTTTGCCACGCTTTACTTTGAATAGCATTTTTCTCATTAGACTCGCGCATTGAATGGACTCGTAAATATTTGTTCTTGTTAGACTTTGGCTTTCGTCATGGATGCGTTGCTATTGAATGAATTAAGTTGAATCAATTTGAATTCAACGAGAATTCCTCATGGGAAATAAATGTTCGCAATGTAAGATTGTCTATTCATGGATTAATGAATCACATGTGTTTAGTTTATCTCTGAATGTTTTAGCATCTTTGATTTTCTTCTTTTTTTTTTAGCTTTTTGGAAAATTTTAACGTCTGAAATGCTATTCCAAACTGAAGCATGCCAAACCGACGAAAATGCTATTTCAAACTGAAGCATGCCAAACCGACGAAAATGCTGTTTCAAACTGAAGCATGCCAAACCGATGAAAATGCTATTCCAAACTGAAGCATGCCAAACCGACGAAAATGCTATTTCAAACTGAAGCATTCAAAACCGACGAAAATGCTATTCCAAACTGAAGCATGCTAAACCGACGAAAATGCTGTTTCAAACTGAAGCATGCCAAACCGATGAAAATGCTATTTAAAACTGAAGCATGCCAAACCGATGAAAATGCTGTTCCAAACTGAAGCATTCAAAACCGACGAAAATGCTATTCCAAACTGAAGCATGCCAAACCGACGAAAATGCTATTTCAAACTGAAGCATGCCAAACCGACGAAAATGCGATTTAAAACTGAAGCATTCAAAACCGACGAAAATGCTATTCCAAACTGAAGCATGCCAAACCGACGAAAATGCTGTTTCAAACTGAAGCATTCAAAACCGACGAAAATGCTATTCCAAACTGAAGCATGCCAAACCGACGAAAATGCTATTCCAAACTGAAGCATGCCAAACCGACGAAAATGCTATTTAAAACTGAAGCATTCAAAACCGACGAAAATGCTATTCCAAACTGAAGCATGCCAAACCGACGAAAATGCTATTTAAAACTGAAGCATGCCAAACCGACGAAAATGCTATTTAAAACTGAAGCATGCCAAACCGACGAAAATGCTATTCCAAACTGAAGCATGCCAAACCGACGAAAATGCTGTTTCAAACTGAAGCATGCCAAACCGATGAAAATGCTATTTCAAACTGAAGCATTCAAAACCGACGAAAATGCTATTTCAAACTGAAACATGCCAAACCGACGAAAAGGCTATTTCAAACTGAAGCATTCAAAACCGACGAAAATGCTATTTCAAACTGAAGCATGCCAAACCGACGAAAATGCTATTTAAAACTGAAGCATGCCAAACCGACGAAAATGCTGTTTCAAACTGAAGCATTCAAAACCGACGAAAATGCTATTCCAAACTGAAGCATGCCAAACCGACGAAAATGCTGTTCCAAACTGAAGCATTCAAAACCGACGAAAATGCTATTCCAAACTGAAGCATGCCAAACCGACGAAAATGATATTTCAAACTGAAGCATGCCAAACCGACGAAAATGCTATTTAAAACTGAAGCATGCCAAACCGACGAAAATTCTATTCCAAACTGAAGCATGCCAAACCGACGAAAATGCTGTTTCAAACTGAAGCATGCCAAACCGATGAAAATGCTATTTCAAACTGAAGCATTCAAAACCGACGAAAATGCTATTTCAAACTGAAGCATGCCAAACCGACGAAAATGCTTTTTAAAACTGAAGCATGCCAAACCGACGAAAATGCTGTTTCAAACTGAAGCATTCAAAACCGACGAAAATGCTATTCCAAACTGAAGCATGACAAACCGACGAAAATGCTACTCCAAACTGAAGCATGCCAAACGGACGAAAATCCTATTTCAAACTGAAGCATGCCAAACCGACGAAAATGCTATTTCAAACTGAAGCATGCCAAACCGACGAAAATGCTGTTTCAAACTGAAGCATGCCAAACCGACGAAAATGCTATTTAAAACTGAAGCATGCCAAACCGTCGAAATGCTATTTCAAACTGAAGCATGCCAAACCGACGAAAATGCTATTTAAAACTGAAGCATGCCAAACCGACGAAAATGCTGTTTCAAACTGAAGCATGCCAAACCGACGAAAATGCTATTTAAAACTGAAGCATGCCAAACGGACGAAATGCTATTTCAAACTGAAGCATGCCAAACCGACGAAAATGCTATTTAAAACTGAAGCATGCCAAACCGACGAAAATGCTGTTTCAAACTGAAGCATGCCAAACCGACGAAAATGCTATTCCAAACTGAAGCATGCCAAACCGACGAAAATGCTATTTCAAACTGAAGCATTCAAAACCGACGAAAATGCTATTCCAAACTGAAGCATGCCAAACCGACGAAAATGCTGTTTCAAACTGAAGCATGCCAAACCGATGAAAATGCTATTTCAAACTGAAGCATGCCAAACCGATGAAAATGCTGTTCCAAACTGAAGCATTCAAAACCGACGAAAATGCTATTCCAAACTGAAGCATGCCAAACCGACGAAAATGCTATTTCAAACTGAAGCATGCCAAACCGATGAAAATGCTGTTCCAAACTGAAGCATTCAAAACCGACGAAAATGCTATTCCAAACTGAAGCATGCCAAACCGACGAAAATGCTATTTCAAACTGAAGCATGCCAAACCGACGAAAATGCTATTCCAAACTGAAGCATGCCAAACCGACGAAAATGCTATTTAAAACTTAAGCATGCCAAACCGACGAAAATGCTATTTCAAACTGAAGCATGCCAAACCGATGAAAATGCTGTTCCAAACTGAAGCATTCAAAACCGACGAAAATGCTATTCCAAACTGAAGCATGCCAAACCGACGAAAATGCTATTTCAAACTGAAGCATGCCAAACCGATGAAAATGCTGTTCCAAACTGAAGCATTCAAAACCGACGAAAATGCTATTTAAAACTGAAGCATGCCAAACCGACGAAAATGCTATTTCAAACTGAAGCATGCCAAACCGACGAAAATGCTATTTAAAACTGAAGCATTCAAAACCGACGAAAATGCTGTTTCAAACTGAAGCATTCAAAACCGACGAAAATGCTATTCCAAACTGAAGCATTCAAAATCGACGAAAATACTATTTCAAACTGAAGCATGCCAAACCGACAAAAATGCTATTCCAAACTGAAGCATGCCAAACCGACGAAAATGCTATTTAAAACTTAAGCATGCCAAACCGACGAAAATGCTATTCCAAACTGAAGCATGCCAAACCGACGAAAATGCTATTCCAAACTGAAGCATGCCAAACCGACGAAAATGCTATTCCAAACTGAAGCATGCCAAACCGACGAAAATGCTATTCCAAACTGAAGCATGCCAAACCGACGAAAATGCTATTTAAAACTGAAGCATGCCAAACCGACGAAAATGCTATTCCAAACTGAAGCATGCCAAACCGACGAAAATGCTATTCCAAACTGAAGCATGCCAAACCGACGAAAATGCTATTTAAAACTGAAGCATGCCAAACCGACGAAAATGCTATTCCAAACTGAAGCATGCCAAACCGACGAAAATGCTATTTCAAACTGAAGTGTGATGCGTCAAGCAAAATGTTATTTCATACTGAAGCGTGACGAACTAACAAACATGCTATTTCAAACCGATGCGTTACAGACCAACGTAAGCTCTCTTTCCAAGTGCTGCTTGACGGACTATAGAAAATGTAATTTTAGACTTAAGCGTGACGAACTGATGAATATGTTATCTCAAACGTGACGAACCAAGGAAAATGATATTTAAAACTGAAACTTATAACTGGACGACAAAGACCTTAATGTAAAGTTACAAAAAACTAAAGCCCAATCCATGACAATCATTTATATTTGGATTATTGGGATTAGTATTCTCATCTTATATGTTATTCTCACAACGTTTCGTCCGATGTAACATCCAACAGCCGTGGATCGAACCTAAACCATCGAGTTGACAATCGGCAGCTCTACCCACAAGGTTACGAATCAGTGCCCCTCATCAAGTTCCTATTATATATATATGTTTTGGTAAAATGATTTTACAATTTTATTTCACTTCTGTCAATTTCTGGTCTTCAGACTTAAAACGATATAGACCTGTAGAACAAATTCGATTCGGTCTTTAGCCAGTAAAAATAACTGCTTAGAGGTTAAAATTAAAAAAAAGAAACTTAGCAAACATAAGTCAACTTAAAATGCTCTTGTATGCAAACGCAAATATACATTTATACGTTGAAATCGGGTAAATTTTAATGTTTTCTTATCCACATGATAATAGCTTAAACGCTTCCGACTAAGGATTGAGCGCTAAATATTTTGGGTTCGATTCTTAGTGATTGCACCAAAGTCATAGTTTTTAACTTTTGAAATCACTACTATATATATTGGGTACAATATAATAATAGAATATTGGCTCTATAATAATAAATAGATAGGTCGCTTCATACCCTTCCAGAAATTCTAGCAAAAGCTCAACAGTTAGCCGCGGTTCACCCCAGAATGTGCCGCTGCCATTGCTCTCAGAAATCACTATTCCCATTGCTTCCAACGTAATAGATGTTGTGAAACCAAAGCCACCTTTAGGTCTGCCAGGAACCATTGTAAAAAAAAGGTAATAAAGAATGCAAGAGATTCGTATGCTCAGTACATCAAGTTTAAAGCAACTGAGCAGCGGCTTGGTTCCCACCCGTTTTAGTGAATAACAAACAGGGTCCTGAACAGAAGCGTGTCCTTTATCCCTTTTTCATAAAAACACTCGACTAGCTACAACCACTATATACGATTTCCCCCACTTTCTATCTGTGCCTAAATCTAAACGTTAATTCCACGAACAAAGTTTTTCCCAGAATTGCCCGCCTGTGGAACACTGTTCCCCTGACCTGCTTCCCAGATGAATACAGCATTGTAGCTTTCAAATCCAGTGCAAACAAGATCTTGTTGAGCCGTCCTCAAAAATAATCAAATCCTTCTCAATTTACACCATTCCCCAATTTACACTAATTTACCACCTTACAATCATTAATCCTTATCCTCGGATGGCATTCGGACCTTGATGAGTAGTGACTCCCAAGTAAAAAAAAAAATCCAAAATCTGCATAAATGAAAGAACCATATTTAAGCGTAATTGACGACCGGGCCTCGCCGGGGGGGGGGGGCTTACTAGTAAAAGTTCAACAGGTAACTTTCATATTTTATATTTTCAGTTTTGATAATTGATTTGATATGTTTAGAAACGCGAATTTAATAATACAATGTTGTGATTGGGTCAAAAAATTCCTCTACTGTAACAAAATGTAGAGATGTTTACATTTTAAAGCCGTCGCACTTCTAAATGTGAACGGTTAACGCATTCTATTTCGGAGTTCACTAAAAGTCAGATATAATAATTTCTCAGAGAGTGTTTTTATCATTCTAATATTTCCAGCTTTATTAATTTATTTATTAATTTATTTATTGCGGACTATTATCCTCATCTTTTTTAGTTGTTGCCTCACGAGGTTTCGGTCAACTATTCCTCTGGCCTTCGTCAGGTGGTAACCGCGACAGGATACCATCTGACACATAGTTCCTATATCCCGTCGTGATTACCACTTGACGAAGGCCAGAGGAATAGTTGGCCGAAACCTCGTGAGGCAACAACTAAAAAAGATGACGATAATAGTGCACAATAAATAAATTAATACTCATCTCAATAATGAATTGCAATTAAATAATATATATTTCCAGCTTTGTTATTATATTTCTAACGTCTCGGCCGATATAACCTCCAATCTTCTTCTGGTGCATCTAGTCAAACTTGGAAATGTTTATATCGAACACAGGAACCCGAAACGAATTTCGAACTGAATCCTCAGAGGTAGATTTTTCTCTTCCCTATCGTCCACAACAGTGTATTAGTGTTAATTCATAGAGTTTTTTTTATTATTATCGCCTATAATGAAACTTTTACCACAAACCTTCAGATAACTGTCACTAACCAACGTTGTAACCATAAGGACATGTATCCACGTAAACAATTCTAAATCGAAAGTCGGAGGTTACATCTGGGGAAACTGTGAATCTAACGACAAAGATGAGAATATTAGTCCAAATAATAATAACAATAACAATAATAATAATAATAATAATAATAATAATAATAATAATAACTATTTATATTTCTCTTAGTTTGCCTGTTTGTCTATCCGTCTGTCCGTTCCACTTTTTCTTGGAAACTACTAAGCCGATCTGGCTAAAATTCTATATAGACCTTTTTTTTTAGAATAAAGTTCAGCGAACTAAGTATTATGGTATCCGTTCGATGCACAGTTAGTGACTGGTAGAGATTAATAAGGACTAGTCACCACAATACCACATTTACTCTATAAGTTTTCGTGGAAACTATTGAGCTGATCTGACTGAAATGTTGTATAGACTTTTGTTATGAGAAAGTGCAGCGAACTAAGTATTATGGTATCTGTTCACCGCGGAAGAAGGGAATAATAAGGATCAATGGGGATTAGTATTTAATGCAAAAATTAGCACAAAATTAACTATAGTAGACCTTTTATTTGGCATAAAGCACTCATTCTAAGACTATAACTTTTGTCCATTTTTAACGGGCTCAAAGTCTAGTATCAAGCATAAATTCTTATCCCTAAAAACTCTGAGACATGAGATGAGGTTTTTTTTTTTTTTTTACATAGGCATAACCACTTATCAAGGCAAGAGACCACTCGAGGATAAGGGTTAAGAGTGTATAGTGGTCAATTGGACAATATAGTAATCGTTAGTAATGGAAATTTGGTAAATTTGTTAACTTAAGTGGAACGGCTCATCAAGAACTTGTTTACGTTGGACTTGAAGACAACCATATTGTAGTCAGCTGGAAAGAAGGAAAACTGAACACAATTCCACAGGCGTGCAGTTCTAAGAAAGAAGCTTTGTTCATGGAATCTACGTTTAGGTTTAGGC
>NC_136511.1:53761000-53821000 GCF_053919585.1 Euprymna scolopes | reverse complement strand
AAATGGAGAAATACCCTATAATTCAGGCGGAAAACGTACTCAACCGGCTTGACAGTGTTCAATAAATTACGTAAACAACAAATTTGCATTTTTGATTAGACGGCTTTTATTATTTCTAATAAAGGGCCTGGTTGATAGGGAGAATGGCTATAAATAATCATTTAATAATACAGGGTGACCCCCCCCAAAAAAAAAGAAACAGAAGACATTCGTTTTTTCTGAGCATTTTACAGTCAACGGAGAAAAAAAGGCCAAAGGCCCTAGTGTTTTGATGTAATGTTTAGAATACAATAAACTAGTTATGACCAAAGTTTAATTTCATTCAGACAAAACACTAAGAAACGGGGCCTAATTAGAGTTAGGGCCCGTTTTCTTTGGGTCACCCTGTATATGCATATGTTTCATCCTAATGCTATAGTTGTTCAAACCGTTCGCACAATGAAGTCAATCTCAACCGTTATGCCACAAGTAGAGAAATCAACTCTATTTTAATTCAGGCGAATAGGCAGGTGCTCGTCTGAGCTCCAATCCCTCGCCCTCCCCTCGCCAATCTTTCACGAGAAACACCCGTCTGGCTGAAACTACTGTCAATAATTTTCCCCACTCTTTATCTGTGCCTAAATCCAAACGTAGATTCCATGAGCAAAGCTTCTTTCTTAGAACTGCACGCCAGTGGAACTCTCTGCCGCTTGCCTGTTTCCCCCCTGACTACAACTTGGACGTCTTCAAGTCCAACATAAACAAACTCCTGACAAACCGCCCCCTTAAGTAAGACACTCTATCTAAACACCCAATACTTATGATTACTACAATACTATCTCATTGATTACTATACACGCAATAACCCTTATCCCTGAGTAGCCTTCGGGCCTTGATAAGTGGTGAACCCCATGTTAGAAAAAAAAAACATAGTCAGCCGTCTTAATAGTGTTCGAGAAATCACATAGAAAATAACATGGTATTTTAGATTAGGCGACTTATATTATTTCTCTTAAAGGGTCTAGCTTAAAGGGAGGGGGGCTATAATTTATTTAACTATAAATATTTAATCATGATTCACATATGTAGTCTTTACAGAATATTAAGAGTAGAGTTAACTGCTCAAACCGGTCGCATGGTTCGAACCCCAGAACACGAATCACTTTTAAATCAAATCCAAACTATCTAACTGATAACCAGCAACAACTTCCCTGCACTCATTTGCCTTTCCTATCGTATGGACAAAGGTTCCTCTACAATTAATTGACCATCAATAATTAAGTTCATTTTAGACAGCAGAGATCATAAGAATGGACACGTGTTTACTATTTGCGGCCAGGTTAGTCTACAGTAATTATTAACCCCGAAGTCAACGCTTTCCTCTATGTTATTATCCACCAGCCCCCGCACAGCCACACCCTTTTCCGGCCTCGGCATTTGCACAGCATATGACAAAGCGTCTTCCGATAGTCAATTTCCCTTTTGGTTTCCATAATAACTAATTGAATTGAACATTTTCTAACTGCGGCGCAAAGTTTGTATGCATTGGGTTACGTCAATACATGCCTGTGTTACCGTATTAATCATTCATCGATTGAATGTCCGTCGATCCGTAAGTAGGTTTCTGTTAAGACATATCAACACCTTTTTTAGTTATCTACTAACAAGCACAATCCTTATAATAAATAAGAGTAGAAACTGGACCTTGGATTTACTCTCGCCAGCCTTGCTTCCTTTTTATCTTTTAGTCTTCTGTAATGTAAATCAAAATTGAGAGCACTCCTTTCCACTGACGCCGCAATTCGCGTGTTCTCTCGGCTGCCGAATACTCGCACTACTGCCCTTCCAAATTCGCCCTTTTTAACACAGCTATTCCCTTCATATACAAATTAATGCCTTTATATGTTTAAACAAACCATTATATTTTATGAGCGATATTTCTGACAAAGATGAAAAACTGCTGTTTCCTGAATCGGAATCTGCCCACCTCACGTTTATCGTTGGCTGTTTTTTTTTTCCATGAAATAGTATTTTTTGACCATGAAATAGTATGTTTTGCCCTTTACATAAAGTAGCTTCATGCTTTGTCTGGCTCAGCTTCTATGAAAATGAATGGCGAGAATTATCGACTGTACAGGCTCAAATTTAAGTATATAGTATAGCATAGTATGTGTGTGTGTGTGTGTGTGTGTGTGTGTGTGTGTGTGTGTGTGTGTGTGTGTGTGTGATCAACACTGCTGGGGAGCCATAATTTAATATACTGTTTTGTTTTTAAATCCATGAAATAATGTTTCATGGTAAGTAACTGATGATCCCTTAAATTAACATTAGAACTATTGCAAATTAGAGAGAGCAAGTTGGTGCATTTATTGCGGATGATTAAATGACTTACTGACTAAATAATTTTCCAATGAGTGATAAAAAATATAAAAATTAAGTAAGTTTCGTTCGACTGGTAGTAATCGTGACACCCTGCACTGAAAAATCCCGAAAGGATGAAACACTAGTGTCTGTAGGTACTTAATTATTATAGTAAAAAAATAATTATGACAGCCCCTTTAAGAAATTCGTTTCTTATCGTTGAGCACTTTCAGTTGAATTAAAAAGTCGGTCAATTTAGCTCTTATGCGTAGATCATCGTATAACGATTTGATCACTGTCTGTCTGACGTAATGAACATTTAAATTAAAATGTTTAAAATTCAACGCTATTTCACACGGTTAATAGTAACCGAATGGATACGGCCTCCGCTAATCGAGCCAGAGATGTCTCGTGTCGCGGGGTTCGAATCGTTCGACTGGTAGTAATCGTGACACCCTGCACTGAAGAATCCCGAAAGGATGAAACACTAGTGTCTGTAGGTATTTAATTATTATAGTAAAAAAATAATTATGACAGCCCCTTTAAGAAATTCGTTTCTTATCGTTGAGCACTTTCAGTTGAATTAAAAAGTCGGTCAATTTAGCTCTTATGCGTAGATCATCGTATAACGATTTGATCACTGTCTGTCTGACGTAATGAACATTTAAATTAAAATGTTTAAAATTCAACGCTATTTCACACGGTTAATAGTAATCGAATGGATACGGCCTCCGCTAATCGAGCCAGAGATGTCTCGTGTCGCGGGGTTCGAATCGTTCGACTGGTAGTAATCGTGACACCCTGCACTGAAGAATCCCGAAAGGATGAAACACTAGTGTCTGTGGGTATTTAATTATTATAGTAAAAAAATAATTATATATATATATATATATATTACATAACACCAATATATAATTAAAACAAGATAAATTGTTTCTGACTATTAATATTATTTCCATTCTATTCCAATAGTTTTTTTTTCAGAACTGCGAGACTTTGGAAGTCGCTTCCAGGTTTCTGGTTTCCCAACTGTACTGACATGCAGAAGTTCAAGTGTTTTTTTTGTAAACTTTTCTACTGAGGCCACAACGGGTGTAAAACGTTACAACTCGTCCTAGGCGGGTTGAAATGGCTTCCTCTAGAAGAGGAAGTTTCATGGGAATATTAAATTCAGAAGCGCTGCCCAGTCGCATGTATGTTCCTGTTAAAGGAGATGACGATGGTAGTTTTTTTTTGTTTTTTTCTTTGTTTGTTTTTTTCGGCTCTTGTAAGAAAGTATCTACGTCGTCCTACATACAGCGCCTGTCATTCCTAAATGGTCACCCATCTGGTACTGACTAGGTTAAACGTTGCTTAACTTCGGAGATCTAATGAGAACCGGTGCGTCAACTTGATTATGTCGTATGTTGGCGTCACGTTAAACTATAATTATTTGTTTTAAATAATGTTTATAAGAAAGTTCTAATCGTTCAGTTGGTAGAACGCCAGTGTAAAAAATCTTTAGTTTTTGATTTCCATTCCATTTCGGCAATTAATTATTTACTACCAATGCAAGATTCTCCATTTCTAAAAGTAGTTAAAGTCTTTAATATTTCGAAATGACAAAAACCCCGCAATGCATTTATTGTTTTTAAAATTGTAACAAGAAAACTGAGTGACGGACGGAAACGCGGATATTTTTTTTTTATTTACGTAAGATGATTCGCTAACAGGCATATTTTCTATAGAATAACGGGATATCAATCCATTTTATAGTTATTTTTTTGTGGAAATCGATCCAGACAAGGCATGGAGCCACTTGATGTAAGGAGATAAAATAAATTCTATTTCAAGGTTAAAAATTTGCCAACGATAAGTGTTAAGGTGGAATAGATTTTGACCCATAAAATAGCAATTCTTCCCTCTTTGTCAGAGACAGAAAAACTCGATCAGTATACCTTCGACTCACTCCACTAGCAGCAAAACCACACCCCTTCGCCGTAGTGGTTCCTAGATTTCGTAAAAAACGTTCAACTCTGATACATATATATATATTTTTATAGAAATATTCGAAAAATACTCAGGAAAAATTAGATTAATTTATGGAATATAACAATTTTGCACCATTTGGATGCCTCCTCATAAAAAATGAATTAATTATTAAATTTCAGTTAAATTTCAATTAAATTTTAATTAAATTATTAAACAAATATTAAAATCAATATATAATCATACTAAATCATATATCTAGAATCTTTATTCTGATTTTGACCAAAATCTATTACATCAATTGGTTAACAACACGGACTGACGACCTGGGTGTTCCATGTTAGAATCCAGTTCGTTCCACAAACGTCACTTTGTTATGGGTCATCTCGTAAGTACCCGATGTTTTTCTAGAAAGAATTCTGACAAGACAAAATATCGGGGAAACCAATGCCAATTATGAAATCTTCGGATTCATACGACATGATTATTATTATTATTATTATTATTATTATTATTATTATTATTATTATTATCATTATTATTATTATTATTATTATTATTTATTATTATTATTATTATTATTATTATCATTATTATTATCATTATTATTATTGCCTAACTTTAAGTGGTATTAAGAAGAAACTGGAAGTTGGGGAATCTTACTTGATGTCTTGTGATTGTTGATCAAATTAAAAGCAAATCTGAAATATGTGTATTTCCAAATCGAGGTTTTGGCTTTTAAAATTCTTCAAAGAAACTCAAATTTTATGGAAACATGTAACAACTAATATGTAATAACTAGGCACCGCCAAAAATGGCCGAAAAATCAAGTTGTTTTTTAAAACGAAATTACATTTATTAAAATCAATTATTTCTGAGTAACTTTTTTTTCCAGAAAGATAAAACCCTGAATTTTATCATATAGAAAACAGAATAATGTAAAACTTTTTCTACTATTTTTAATTCAGTTTTAAATGTTAAATTTTCCCAAAAAGTTAACAATTGACATGTTTTGTCTTGCACAAAAAACGTACATAAATATTTAAAAAAAAAGGTTTTTGAAATTATTAATTTATTTATTTGTTGTCTAACTAAGATTTAGGATGATTTTCTATGAGAATATGCAAAAATATTATAATATAAGTACCTGGATTTCAAATAATTCCACTTATTCATATAGGCAACCAGTTACTTCGCGTTGATCTAGAGTCTAGATCGACAATGTTTACATTTGTAGTTGATAAAAAGCAAACTATGGAAGACCAAACAGGCCAAAAAAACTTATTTTTCAGTGACGAAAATTTCAATGTATTATTAACGCTGAGGCTGGCCAGTGCCAGATGGGGGACCATTTGTATGATTTGGTTTTTAATGTGTATGTGTGTGGGCCAGGCTCCCCAACATGGGGGGAGGCAATTTAAAGCAGAATAAAAAAAAATATTTCAGCGCGTTTGGTCCACCGTAGTCGAAAGGCGGCAAACGTTTTCAAACGGGATCGAAAAAATGATGCTATTTTTAACACAAAGGGCACAATATTTATCGAATTTTCTTTTTTTGTATCGATTCTTCAAAGCATGCCCTGTTTAATAATGGTCATGCATTATTTGGCTTGCTAAAAAAAATGTTTAATTTATTTATCAAAGATTTTAAAATGGCTTTTTTCGTATAAATATTAAATTTTCTTTTTTTTTTTTTTTTGCTTAACTTAAATTAATTATTTTACTTAACATATTCACCGAATTTCACACTTCAAAACTCAAAAGCGGGATAATTAAACACAATCGAAGTTCTGATATTCAGACGTCAAAATAAGGTATGCAAACAATTTTTTTTAATCTATAGTTCTGTCCCTTACAACAACACAATATGTTTTTGTTCAGTTTCAGATGATTATTTTAAGCATATTTGTACCCCCTCAAAACAAGGGGGCATTTTGTAAGCAAAAAATATATATATATAAATATCGTTTATGAAAAATAAGTACACTGTTATAAAGTTCATTCTTCTCTTAATAATCGCTGAAAATTTCGTATTGATCGGATAATTATCTGATTTTTGGTAGATTTTTAAAAAGACGGTCCGTCAAAAAGTACTTACCTGCCCCCCCCAGTTTTGGCGGTGCCTAGTAATAACTATGGCTATGACAACAGCATATTCTTTTCATTGATTTGACTCTCGAGCATATACCCGACACAATTAATCAACCGAGGACCACATTACTCTATATAAAAGCATATAAGATATCAACAAATACACACACAAGAGTCAAAACAATGAAAAGAATATGCTGTTGTCCTGGCCCTAATAATAATCTTTGAAACGCCATTTTATATTAGTAGTCATAATAATCGGCGGCGATAAATCATCTAACACCAAATGTCAAGAAATGTGATATCATTTTGGAAGCGTCTCAAATATTCACACCTATCAGCAGACATTTCATTTCGGGAAGCTTTTAAATGAGAATTTTATTCATCATTTTATTTGGGAGTCGACAGCGCCGTTGTTTAGACTCGACAAGACGTTTCTTCACTTAAAGAGAAAAAGGCATTAATCAATAGGACTGAGTAGATTACATTAGTATAAGATATTTGCATTTATCAATCTGATCACGAGGCTGGGTGTGACACATGGTTGAACTTATTATGAAGTAAGCCATAGACCTCACAAGGGAATACAATGCTGATCTTGAGTACCTAACTAATATTCCAGGTGCAAAAGAGATCCAGACAATTACACTTAAGGGAACAACGAGGATACTAAAAAGAGCTCTCGGTTGGTTTCAATAAAAAAGCAGGGCAATGTTGGCAGCTGGCTTGGCTGCCCCATACTCAGCATTATAATCCTCAAAGAAAGAAATATTTTTTTAAATATTGAGTGCCCATAAAACTTACTTGAAACGGACCAGTCGGCATACCCTGTCAGGTGTACCCCGGCAATAAGTGAAAAACTGACCTATACTCATGACATACTGCGAGGGTGGCCAGAGTTTCTCACAGTAGAAGGCAATTCTTACTCGGCTCTATTTCGCTGTGGCCAATCTGGCAAGCCAGTTCTTTAAGATAACAAAGAAGGTTTGAATCAGTCATCACGTTCGTGGAAACTATGGCGAAATATCCTGGAACCGGTGGTCAAATCTGCTTGAGATCTTCATCGGGACCCCAAGCCACACTTAAAATCAATATAAGTTTCTTGGACATCATGGGATTCTTACGTCCAGTAAGCTATTTGTCATCTGATACTCGGTGAAGAACTATGTCGCCTTTCAGTTTTCATCAATTCTGTAGGCTGTTTTGGAACCCAGTCAACGACCCGTACTATTGCTAGTTTTATATATATATATATATATATATATATATATATATATATATATATATATATCCAGTTGAGATACTGAAATGTCGTTGAATTACAAGTTGCATAACACTGTAACCATAAAGCCCAAATTAATATTAGTATCAATAATTATAAGACAATCCCAAGCAGATAAACACAACTCAATATGCGAGATAGAGCAATCATGTATAAATGGACATTTTGAATTAAATTGTGTAGAATTGCAACAAAATTTATTGCTTGACAAAGGAGTACAAATAATTGATAAAGTTTTTTTTCCTTAATCCATGCATTTCGCTTATCTCATCGGAGAAAATGTTGTTAGCAAAATAGATGTGGGTGATTCTAAATTTTGCAATTAGCACATCAATTGAAAATTAAAATTGACGCCATAGTGTAAAAATGATACTCAAAGTTATATATATATATATATATATATATATATATATTGCTTTAATTTTAAATTCTGAAAAAACAACATATAGAGGCATGTATTCGATTTAAGAATTTATTGCTTGACAAAGGAATATATAGAAGGGTTATATTAATTTCCTTAATCCATGGATTTTCAATAATGGTTCATGTCATCAGAGGAAATGAAATGCAGTTAGCAAAATGTTCAGCTGCGAAGCGAATGGACACTATTTTGCTTTTCAGCACAATTATGCAAAATAGTTTTTGAGTAGTTGTGGATAATCATATGGAGAAAATTGTACGAAAAGAGAAGTTGATACAACCTGGGTAGTCAATTATCGGAAAGAGCCCAATGTCGTTCGGGGTTACAAATCCAGGTGGGCAGAAATATATATATATAAATATATATATATATACTAGCAATGCGCCCGGCATTGCCCGGTCGTAAAATACGCTTAAATATGATATTTTAATTAATGCAGATTTTGTATTTATTATTATATTATATTGGACCCAATAAAAGTAAGGATTTCTTTTCTCCTCTGCAGTTAATGACTGACCTCTGGAGACATGTTTGCTGCAAGATTAAACATTCAGGCATGAACCAATAACTACTACGTTATGCATGCATATTCGTAATGCCGGTGTTCGACCATCACCGGGCAAATTTCATTTTTTTTTTTTTAATTTTGGCAATTTTGTATCGATTTTCCCGGCTCCATGTCTGTAGCCCAAAATCTGTTACAGGATTTGATAGGCAAAAATGTTTAAACAAAAATATATATGCATACATAATTATACATGGAAAGAGTTTTGTGTTTACTATAAACCTTTTACACAAACATTACGCAAGTATAAATTATGCAGAATATCTTCAGGAATGTAATTACTAGGGCTGTGACAACGGAATATTCTTTTCATTATTTTTACTCTTGGGTATATATCCGTTAATATCTTATATGTTTTTATATAGACTGATGTTGTTCTCGGTTGATTAGCTGAATCTAACTGTGTCGGATATATACTCGAGAGTTAAAAAAATGTAAAGAATATGCTGTTGTCACAGCCCTAGTAATTTGTACTTATCTGGCGTCCGCCACACATGTGTAAGGCCATCAGAACCAAACAAGTAAAATCTCGTCTCATCAGACAATAAGACATGGTTCCAGTAATCTATGGGCTTTGTTGACATGTCTTCAGCAAATTGTTTGCGGGATTTCTAGTGTATTGCCTTTAGAAAAGGCTTCCTTCTGAGGTGACAGTAATGCACACCAATTTGAGGAGTACAAGATAAGTGTGACATGCCTATAGTTAAGCATGGTGGTGGAAATGTCATGATCTGGGACTGCATGAGTGCTGAAGGTATTGGAGAGTTACATTTCATTGAGGCAAACATAAACTCCAATATATACAGTCAAATACTGCAGCAGAGCATGATACCCTCCCTCCAGAAACTGGGTCGCAGAGCAGTGTTTCAGCATGACAATGGCTCAAAACAGACATCCAAGACAACCACTGCTTTACTAAAGAGGTTGAGGGTAAACATGATGGACTGGGCAAGTATATCTTTGTGGCATCCTTAAGCAGAAGGTGAAGGTGCGCAAAGTCTCAAATATCTGCCAGCTCCACGACATCGTAATTGAAGAGTAGAAGGGCATTCCAGTGGCTACATGTGAAGCTCTGGTAAACTCTCTGCCCAGGAGAGTAAAGGCAGTTTTGGATAACGATGATGGTCACTCATTTTTTGTTGCCAGGTATTTAGCTTTTAATGGGTATATTTTGAGTTATTTTGAGGGGAAAATTAATTAACTCTGTTATATATGCTGAAGACAGACTACTTTTCATTGTGTCAAAAAATCATTTTTTTCAGTGTTGTCCTATGAAGAGATATACTTAAATATTTGAAGAAATGTGAGGGGTGTACTCACTTTTGTGTATATATGTTTACGTTCCTATATGTGGAGCGATAATGTATATATGACGGGAGAAAATTCTCCAAACTACAAGGGGAGATAATTAATACCGATAAAATTTTTACTAGAATAATAACAAAAATTTTATGACATATGTTTACATAGATATAATGTAAAAGTACGTTGCCATTACACTTTACTTTAGTAATTCATAAAAATAAAACTGGAAAGAAATAAATAAAAATCCGGGTCGGCATTTTTTCCCCTTTTTAACAAAAGCATTTACTATCGTTACTCTCCCGTTTTGACACCGCTTAAAAAGTTTCTCGCTGCCACATGTCCATCTAAACTGGTCGCGTTTCTCTTTCTTTCGACCGCACGCTGTTTTCTTTCTTTTTTTTCTTTTTTTTAACTCAAGTCGGTTATTATCGTTTTCCTTTCTCCCCGCCTCGACACCAGCTTAAAAGTTTCTCTCTCTCTCTCTCTCTCTCTCTCTCTCTCTCTTTCCACTGCACGCCGGCCGTAAACAACCATTTCTTATACGCCCATCTTTTTCGACCGCACTCTTTCTTCTTCCCACACGTTGGCCGCAGCCAGTCGATCCTGCTCTTCATTTTTACACGTCCATCTCCTTCGGCGTCAACTTTGTTTCTCCCTCGACCAAATAATGTCCGTGTTTTCTTTTATTCTTTTTTCAAACGCAAGCACGAACACTCTTGCCCATTTGCATAAGCGTTTAAACGCTGCTCCTGCTGCTAATATAATCGCTTGCCATCCATCCTTGGTCTGCTGCTGATATTTTCATAAGTGCTCATATGCGCTACGTTACAATAACACACACACACACACACACACGCATATATATATATATATATATATATATATATATATATATATATATATGCGTGCGCGTGCGTTGTGTATCTGTATGTGTTTGTGTGGTTTGTTTGTGCTGGAAGAGAGCCAAAGAGACTTTGTGAAATATAAATCTCAACAATACAAACCGAAAGGTTGTCTGATGAGCGATCACTACGATATCAGCATCAATTCTGAAAATGTGTCAGTATGGGGGTAAAGTGATTTGAATCGTAGGTTATCTGTCAAGCAGAGGTCAACTGAGCTGCCTGATATAGACAAAGGGCCGTTTTGTTGAACTAACAATGCGAACGGAAGTGCAAACATAATAGAATTCAGCTATTAAAGTTTATGATGAGGCGAGCATGTTAATTCCTAGTGGGAAGTACATTTCAAATATACCCATAACATTCACTGTGCAAGGATTATACACAAAATATACATTGGTTTGGTTTGGTTTGGTTTGGTTGTTTTGTTTTATAGTATATCAACCTTTTTCAGGTTATTTAATGCCAAAAATAAACGGCATGATCACGTTTAACACACACCGGTTCCCGTCAGATCACCGAAGTTAAGCAGCGATAAGCCTGGCCAGTACTAGATGGGTGACCATTCAGGACTTTCAAGTGATGTAAGTGCTCTCCGCTTATCTCGGCATTATGTCCAGTCGTCCTGGACTTCTCCTTGCCACTGAACTCAAGCAGTGTTGATTCAGGGGAGGTGTGGTTGGAGATTGCGTACCCGTTGCCACATAATTACACGCGCAGCTGCCCCTACAGTCAAGTCATTTTGACAAAACGTGTTTTTGCTTCAAGTTCTTTATATCTTAAAATATTTATTCATGGTGTTTAGTTTGGTTGTTTTGTGTTTGTTTCACAGCATATTAACCTTTTCAGGTTATTTAATGGCGATTTCATTCATTTAGTAAAAGATTTTAAGCTCAAAGTTCTTTATATCTTTAAATGTTTATTTGTGGTGTTTGATTTGATTTAGTTGTCTTATAAAAGAAAAAGTGTGTTTTTTTTTTATTTTGGACTTTGTAGAACGTGATTGAGTTTTTCAAAGGGAAAGGAAAAAAACAGTAATATCAATATTTGATACATCAGTAGTAATATACTAGACGGTCGTAGTGGATTTGTATTTACTTCCGCCATAAAAATCTAATTTATAAAGTTATCTTGTCAAATTGACCATATTAGAACTAAATCGCTATACAGCTGAAAAATTTATATTTGATTTTGACTAGCAACATTTTTTTCTTTTTATACTTACTGCATGCCCTTTAGAATAATATAATGTTCTTCGTTTGAGTTTCTCTCAAAAAGTGAATATTCCAGCAAAGTAGAGTATTACGATGGAGACTATTTTCAATTATAAACAGAAAAGTTAAAAATGTAAGGGAAATAATTTCTATTTCAAGATAATAATGAGTTACACGTCTCTTTTTATCCCGTTCTTTCAATTAACTTTCAGAATATTTAAATAAAACTTCTTCTGGCTTCTAAAATTTAAAGATTCCTATTTTCATTAAAATTTGAAATTTAATTATATATCAACATGGGTAGTAGCGTCATTATTTTGTATTAATTTTGAATTAGAAGGAATGGTCCGAACTACGGTTAAATACAATATTAATGTATATTAATATTCAAAGATAGGGTGAAAGTATCATTAAAGAGTTTAAACCATTTAAGATGATGTCTATAATACAGATCAGATATAGACAGTTTCTTCGAGTACGAATAATTTTCTATTTTCAAACTAGAAAAGATTATTAATTTATTTATCGCGGACTATTATCCTCATCTTTCTCAGATGTTGTTTCACGACGTTTCGGCCAACTATTCCTCTGACCTTCGTCAGGTGGTAACCGCGACGGGATAGGAACTCTGAATCTCCTAACTGCATTCTCAGCAATTGCTGCCATTCATAGTTGTTGTCGTCTCATTCCATCTTGGCCAAGTAAGCCTTTCTTTGAGGCCCGTGGTGCAGTAGATATAGACATTAAATCTTTACGGTTCCAGGTGAAAATTGTCTGAAGATAGCAGTTTAATCCTACCCAAAGCCGGCCAGAAGCTTACTTGGCCAAAACGTGGGGAGATGACAACAACTATTGATGGCAGTAATTGCTGAGAATACAATTAGGGGATTCGGAGTTCCTATCCTATCGCGGTTAACCACCCGACAAAGGCCACAGGAATAGTTGGCTGAAACGTCGTAAAACAACATCTAAGTAAGATGAGGATAATAGTCTGCATTAAAAAAATTCATAAATAATACTCGTCTTAATGAATTCCAATTAAATAATATATATAGAAAAGATTATTCCCGTTTTTAGCGATGAAAGATTTTAATTGCAGGCATTCTAGACAAAAACCAGAAGAAAAGAAAGAAAAACAACATCTTGTAAGCTTTTTTTTCCTTTACAGCATATTGTCAAAGAGAAAAAAAAGGGGAAAGACAAACGATAAAATAAATAAAATTGTGAAGAAATTAAAAATTAAGAGTTTAGAGTTTAGTACAACATACATGTTTTCGATGCTTAGAATTAAATAAATTTCAGAAAAATTAAATAAAAACTTATCATTACGTCTCGGAGAAATTCAGTTTTCCTTCATTCCTCTTTAAGCATAATGGCCGCAAGAACCCTTACAGTTTTAGTGTTGTTACATGTCTCCCTGCAAACGCATTATGTTTTCTTTATTTAAAAAAAAATTAAATTAGAATGACATTTATGAATCCCGGGCAACGCCGGGTAAGTACAGCTAGCATTCTATAGGACAACTGTCATATTTATATTTCATTGCTAATCATTACACTCGGTTTAACGTTCGTTTAACATGCCGCCATATGTTGGACGGCTTTTAGAAATTGATTTTCAAACGAACCTACTTTTAGCCAGGCATTTATTTATCCCCTTTTCTCTCAAGATGATCTTTATTATTTCCCCTTTCACACGTTTTCTTGGCCATCCCCTTTAAACTGAATCTGCTACCTCAACTATCCTACTACTAACCAAAGAACTTTCATCCATTCTTTGAGCGTGACGATACTATCAAGATCTCCTGCTCTGTACACATCTTCTCATACTGTCCAGATCTTAGCTTCCTCCAAGGTCACCACATCTAAGCTTCCTCCAAGCCCACCAGATCTAAGCTTCCTCCAAGGCCACTAGATCTAAGCTTCCTCCAAGGCCACCTGATCTAAGCTTCCTCCAAGACAACCAGATCTAAGCTTCCTCCAAGCCCACCAGATCTAAGCGTCCTCCAAGGCCACTAGATCTAAGCTGCATCCAAGGCCATCAGATCAAAGCTTCCTCCAAGGCCACCAGATCTAAGCTTCCTCCAAGGCCACCACATCTAAGCTTCCTCCAAGGCCACCAGATCTAAGCTTCCCCAAGGCCACCAGTTCTAAGTTTCCTCTAAGGCCACCAGACCTAAGCTTCCTCTAAGGTCACAAGATTTAAGCTTCCTCCAAGGCCACCAGATCTAAGCTTCCCCAAGGCCACCAGTTCTAAGTTTCCTCTAAGGCCACCAGACCTAAGCTTCCTCTAAGGTCACAAGATTTAAGCTTCCTCCAAGGCCACCAGATCTAAGCTTCCTCCAAGATCACCACATCTAAGCTTCCTCTAAGGTCACCAGATTTAAGCTTCCTCCAAGGCTACCAGATCTAAGCTTCCTCCAAGGCAACCAGATCTAAGCTTCCTCCAAGATCACCAGATCTAAGCTTCCTCCAAGGCCACCAGATCTAAGCTTCCTCCAAGGTCACCAGACCTAATCTTCCTCCAAGACAACCAGATCTAAGCTTCCTCCAAGGTCACCAGACCTAAGTTTCCTCCAAGGTCACCATACCTAAGCTTCCTCCAAGGTCACCAGATCTAAGCTTCCTCCAAAATCACCAAAATTGAATAAAAAAAAGATCTAATCTTCCTCCAAGGTCACCAGATCTAAGCTTCCTCCAATGTCACCAGATCTAAGCTTCCTCCAAAGTAACTAGATCTAATATTCCTCCAATGTCAATAGATCTAAGCTTCCTCCAATGTCACCAGATCTAAGCTTCCTCCAAAGTCACCAGATCTAATCTTCCTCCAAAGTCACCAGATCTAAGCTTCCTCGAAGGTCACCAGATCTAATCTTCCTCCAAAGTCACCAGATCTAATCTTCCTCCAATGTCACCAGATCTAAGCTTCCTCCAATGTCACCAAATCTAAGCTTCCTCCAAGGTCACCAGATCTAAGCTTCCTCCAAAGTCACCAGATCTAATCTTCCTCCAAGGTCACCAGATCTAATATTCCTCCAAAGTCACCAGATCTAATCTTCCTCCAATTTCACCAGATCTAAGCTTCCTCCAAAGTCACCAGATCTAATCTTCCTCCAAAATCACCAGATCTAATCTTTCTCCAATGTCACCAGATCTAATCTTCCTCCAATGTCACCAGATCTAATCTTCCCTCAAAGTCACCAGATCTATGCTTGTCTTTATTACTTTCGTTATACATCTATCATACCCTACTCATATCATTTCTCCTCAACGCATGTACTCAACTCTCACTTGTTGAGTGTCACTTCCATGCGTCATCGAACTGCATACACATGCGCGGTAGTCTCTCGCCTTGGTCAACTCGTCTAGCTAAAACCACTATCAATAATTTTCCCCATTCTTTATTAGTGCCTAAACCTAAACGAAGATTCCATGAATAAAGCTTTTTTCTTAGAACTGCACACCTGTGGAACTCTGTTCTGTTTGCCTACTTTCAAGCTGATCATAATATGGTCATTTTCAAGTCCAACGTAAACAAGTTCTTGATAAGACGTCCTTTTTAGTAATTAGATTTACCAAATTTCCACTATTAACGATTACTATGATATTGTTTCATTGGCTACTGTAAACTCATTAACCCTTATCCTCGAGTGGCTTCCGAGCCTTGATAAGTAGTGACTCCTTTGTAAAAGAAAAAAGCAGTGGGAACGCTCTGCAAGTTAGTAATGGCAGAAATTCACTGAACTTTTCCCATCTACTCCTAACTGTTCTTGTAACGTTACGTGGTGTTACACTTTACTTTAGTAATTCATAAAAATAAAACTAGAAAAGAATAAATAAAAATCCGGGTCGGCATTTTTCTCATTTTTTTAACAAATTGCGTTTATTACCGTTACTCTCCCGTTTCGACACTACTTAAAAAAATCTCTCGCTGTCACATGTCTATCTAATCTAGAGTTCATCCCTCTTTCTTCTGACCACACGCTGTCAACAGCCAGCCCATTCTCGCCTTCGCTTTACACGTCCATTTCCTTGGACGCCGACTTTGTTTCTCTCTGACCACGCGGTGTCTTTTTTTTTCTTTTTCTTCAGACGCTAGCTTGCAAACACTTTCTAATTGGCATACGCGTTTAAACGCGGCTCCTGCTGCTAATACAATCGCTTGCCATCCATCTTTCGGCTTCTGCTGATATTTTCATACGCGCTCATCTGTGCTCTGTTTCGTTGTGATCATACTAACAAGTGCTCGTCTTGCCCCTCCTTCTGCAGCACTATTAAAAATAATTCTTGGCAATAATTCATCTAGTGAAAAACACGATATTATTTGTCAGCGTTTCAAAGATTTACAACTATTGGCAGTCATTGCAGATTCGTGAAGATTTTAAATGAGATTTTTATTATTCATCATCATGTTAGACGACGGCGTCGTTCTTTATGCGCGACATGAAATTTATTGACTTAAACAGAATAGATCGTCAATCAATATGACAACGTTGCTTACATTAAAAACCGAACACTACCCTTCTTCAAGGCAAGCAATCTGGAATCTTTATTTACTTGGAAGCCACCACTTATCAAGGCCTGAAGACCACTGGAGGATAAGGGTTAATGAGTGTCAGGTGGTCGGTGAGAAAACTGCGTAATGGTGGAAATTGGGCAGAATTTTATTATTTAAGAAGGTGGCTCAACTAGAACTTGTTTACATTGGACTTGAAAATGTTGAAGTCAGTTGGAAAGCATTCTCGCGGTGTAGAGTTCCACAGGTGGGAGATTCTAAGAAAGAAACTTTGTTCATGAAATTTGCGTTTATATTTAAGCATAGATAGAGTGTAAAGGAGATTGTTAGCAGTGGTTGTATCTAGACGAGTGTTTGTTGTGAGTGTTCTGCAGGGGTGAGATAGATTGAAGCTAGTAATAATAAGCTCTTTCCCTGTGTAACTGGTACTCCAGGTATTTATTTACTTTAAGCGTACGGTAGTCCATGAGACAATACCATAGTAATTGATAGTGGTATTTATTTACTTTCCTCTCCAAGAGGGCAAATTTAAACACAAGGACATTTTTTAATGTGGAGAAAAACAGCTTCTCTAAATGGATCACTGCATTCAGTAAAAATAAAAAAATGATAAATTGCTTGAGTCTCAAAGTCTTCACTGACTAGAGACAGAAAACAGTGAAATCTAGTATCGGAACAGATACTACACTTTGCTCCTAGCAAAAAAAAAAGCCAAGAAGCTAGTAAGTATTTAGTTTTGTCCACAACAAAGCCGGAAAGTGGGATTGAGATGCTAGCGTCCTAGAGGGGAGGCACTCTGACCTGCAAAAAGTCCCGTCGGCAGTCCCTGGTGAGGGCGCCTTAAGCGTTTAGCAATAAACTAACCTCTTCTCAAAGAGAGAAGGCAAGGCCTTGATGGCTGGACCTCCTAGAACTGCACAGAACTTACTTCTACCGCAAAATCAACAGGGACCGGATCATTATAGGAATGGTCTAATCTCTATTGATTTTGGCAAACTGCACGCCTGTGGAACTCTGTTCCGTCTGCCTGCTTCCCACCTGACTACAACTTGGATGTGTTCAAGTCCAACGTTAACAAATTCCTAATGAACCGCCCCCTTAAGTAAACACTTCATCAAATCTCCACACTAACGTAATGTACTTGCAATAACCCTTATCCCTGAGTGGCTTCCGGGCCTTGATAAGTGGTGACCACTGAGTAAAAAAAAAGTAGAATTTTTAATTTAATTAAATAGAACGTATGAAATAATTTAGTGAAGATCTTCATCCTTTATCTTTATCTATCCATCGATCTATCTATTCATCAATCGATCTCTTACATTTGTCCTTGCTTTCTCTTGCTCTTTTTCTTTCTCGCGCTGTCTTTCTATCACTAGCTCTTTGTATGAGTCTCTTTCTGTCTCTCACTCTCTTTCTATCTTCTTTTTATTTGGCTCTTTCTTTCTCGCGATCTCTTTCTATCGCTTTCCTTTTCTCTTGTTCTTTTTATTTATCACGCTCATTTCTTTTTTGTTTTTTTGTTTTGTTTTTTTGGTGGTGGGAGTGATCTCCCACTCAATTACTTTTAAATAGAACGTAGACGTTTTACTGATGTTTTTACACAAGGAAAAGGGCGGCCACAAACAAAGTAATCACACAACGAAAGAGAGAGACAGGGAGAGGGAAAAACTGCGCAGATTAGTAATTCAACTAGAATTTAAAATTCAATCAACCCTTCGTGGATTTGATAGGGGCTCTAGAGACTCTAGTAAGTCGTATTATATTAAATATATTTCGCTATTTACCAAGAGAAATGTCTAGTGAATTTAATCTTCAAAGATTCATAGCTATTTACAAATATTAATGGCTAGGGGTTATTAATTTTAATGGAATTACGGAAATATATATATATATATATATATATTATATGTATGTATATATATTATATGTATGTATATATATATATATATTATATGTATGTATGTATATATATATTATATGTATGATTTTAAAAAGAACATAAAGCGGAAGACCAGTACCCGCATTAAGCTGGGCTGCAGTTTATCTTGTTGCTGGCTATCTTGCTCTTACTTGTTGCTGGATCTCAACATTTTGAACTGAGAGAGAGACTTAGCTGTCGTACAAAGTTAAGACTCTGTAACATCATCTTTGTATAGATATTCCATCAGGCATTTGTCTATTAAAATGGTCCTGTGGCGATGGAAGTCATTTTGAGGCTCGTGGACTTTAAGTATCTGAGGAAGTTGCACTCGTCTGACAAGATGTTGCAATCATCATATATATATATATATATATATATATATATATATATATATATATATATATATATATATATATATTATATGTGTGTGTATGTATATATATTATATGTATGTATGTATGGATATATATATATATATATATTATGTTTATATATATATATATATATATATATATATATATATATATATATATGGGTTTCTTAGAAACTTCGGCGGGCTTCCACGTCTCTACTTCATTTCGATTTTGTTTTGGTGCAATTCTAAAAACTTTATGCTTTCCAAAGATTTCTCATCAAATTTGATTGACGTTTAAGTCTGTCTGTGTCCAAGAGAACCTAAATCAATAACATGTATGTCTATTTTGAACATTTAGTTATTACTTATTTAATTGAGAAGCAAGAATGTATTTTTTTAATAAAGACGTTTTTCACTAGTTTTCATTTCTTACATAGTATAAGAAAACATTGTACAATATAAATACAAAAACAGTATAGAGTTTCATCAGAAAAGACATAGCGAATACACATGTAAAGTTTGAGCATTCTGAGTTCATCGATTATGTATTTTTCTGGCTCAAAAGAATGAAGAATTGGTATTTGGTGTAAGTTTAAACACTCAGTCCACGAAGGCTTAAACAGAATCTATAAAATAATACAGGATGTCACAAAAGAAGCTGATGGATTTGAAACTTGAATTCAACCAAAGATATCACTCTACAATATATATCCGCTCCTCAGTGGTGTAACGATTCATGATGACTTTGGTAGGCTTACTCTGGATGCTATAAAAAAATAAAAGAAAAATATTAAAAATTAAAGAAAGTTATGAATTTTTTTATCATATCAGCATTTTTTGGGACAACCTGAGCATTGAAGATCTTTATCTACACGGCGGAACTATACAATTGTATCCCTAGAAAAAACGATATGATTCCATTTCCGTTTAGTGAAAACCGGTTTTCTTTTGTTTGTTTTTTTTTGTTGTTTTTTTTTTTTTGTTTTTTGTTGTTGCAGACCATCTACTAGTTAGTCAGTTCTGAACAAATTCCAAGAAGGATAGGAGCTTTCTATCATGTCTGAAAGTGACCTAATGTTCAAAGACCGAGATCGGAGATGCGTCACTATACAACTCATGCTCTCTACCGATCCAAGTTATGACAACATGACCATTGCCAGCACCCTCAAAATGCAAATCCGGACGGTTCAACGCTTGAGGGCACAGCTCAATAAAGTTTCCGGCCACGGTTATGATCTTTGGTGTGGTTTTAAGTAAGGCCCACATCATGCCACCTTACATCTTCAAAAGTCAACGTCAAAGTGTACCTGGATATGCTGAAGAGTTTGGTGATCCTTTGGTTCGATCAGGTGGCCACTGGCAAACCCCGGGTGTGCCAGCAAGACTCGGCGCTAGCCCACAAGTTTAAAGAGACCAAACTTGGCTTCGAAAAGAGTGTTACGACTTTGTACCCTTCTCTCACTGGCCCCCCGTCCTCCCCTAACCTGAACATGCTGGACTACTTCGTTTGATCATACGTTGAGAACAGCACCAACATGACCTCCCATAACGCCAAAACCAGCCTTATCACCGTCATTCACAGAGTATTCGCCGAGATCCTGCCGGTGCTTGTGAAAAAGGCGTGCTCCTAGTTCCGGATCCGTATCGAGGCGGTGATTGAGGCTGAATGCGGCTACATTAAATAGATATTAGCTCTACTACATAATCAAGTTACCTGAATTGATTTTCTTTCGATAAAAGTTTAAAAATAATGCTGTAGTGTTGTTTTCTTTAGGGTGACAAATTTATCCTTCCTCCCTGTATCTTTGCTCTCGCCGTATTTCTCTCTCTTTCTCTCTCTCTCTCTCTCTCTCTTTCTCTTTCTCTCTCACACACCCGCACACACACACACACACACACACACACACACACACACACACACACACACACACACTGGTTATTTTTTCTTTTCTCTCTATTGCTCTCTTTCTTTCTCTTTCTTGTTCTCTTTCTCTCTCTCTCTCTCTTTCTCTTACTCTTGCTCGTCTTCTTGCATACTCTCTCTCTCTCTCTCTCTCTCTCTCTCTCTCTCTCTCTCTCTCTCTCTCTCTCTCTCTCTAAATAGTTCGTAGATGTTTTATTGCCGGTTTTACAAAAACAAAATGGCGGCTATAACCAATCTGCATAAAAGGTGAAAGCTTCTCGGCCACCATCTTGCCTTTGAAAATGATCGTAAGTGAGCGACTTAATTAAATTAGAGAAATCAGAATATTATATAGCTAAGAAAACCTACAAATCAAAAGCAACAACGCCAAATTCGGAACACTGTTCCAAATAATAAATAAAGGAAGATGCAGGAAATTTATTTGTAGCTTAACGTTAAACGGGTGAATAGTTTAACGATTCGGTTTCGCTTTCTTTATATTCAATTGAATTGTCTTTTGATTTCGAATCATTTAATGTTGAATGAAAATCATTATTTTAACAATTTTTTGTTAACAAATTATCAAAAATGGTGTGTCTGAATGAAGGTAATTTGATAACCCCAAAATACATACTGTAACAAATTTATTAATTTATTTATTGCGGACTATTATCCTCATCTTTTAGTGGTTGTTTAACCACGTTTCGGCCAACTATTCCTCTGGCCTTCGTCAGATGGTTACCACGACGGGTAGGAACTCCGAATCTCCTAACTGCATTCTCATCAATTACTGCCATCCATAGCTGTTGTCGCAATAAATAAATTGATAAATAATACTCATCTCAATAATGAATTCCAATTAAATAATATATATAACAAATTTACTGTATACGGTTCAAGGAACACATGTTGCTATTTAATCTATATCCGAGTCTAAATTGAGTATTAATATCTTTACAGACAATATTAATGTGAAAATAATTATAATAGATCTTATAACATTTCCATTCGATCCTATAAATCGATATGATATCGATTATATTAATAAAGAATTGATTTATTCAAGAACATGCTGCTATATTATCAAATGTTGTGTTTATACATTTTTTAGTGAATTTACTATTTAATATCATAGTAATATTTTCGGATTGCAATTTGAAAATGTCATACATTAAACAAAGTCAGTTGGTATATTGGAATGCATCTGAAAAATCGATATTTGATTCTGACTTGCCAGTCATTTTCGGCGGTATATTCTTTCCTGATGTATTAACATTATCTGGAAACCGAACTATAATACTCCACAATTAAAAAAACAGTCTACACATAATTTACTAATTAAATAATTGAAATAAGAAGGCGACAAAATGATCCGTATTTCTACCTTGAACATCCAACACTAACCGGAAGCTGAAAAGATATATATTTGTGAAAACAGTCGTTTGAATAAAACACACTGAACAGCCGAATCATCGAGCCACTTGTTTATTCCTTTCTATTTTAAATTCATAAAGGATTGTATATATCACTAAACCATTTACTAACGTCTTGGCGATATATATTACTTCTGGTAACGTTCATCTCACTGTATTCAAAAAAGCCAATGGGAAAGTAAATAAACAAAAAGTAACTCTTATAGATAATTGTTTCTCCCTAACCGGAAGTTTCTATAAATAACGGTTACTCGCTGGGCGGAAGTAGACAGCTTATGAACCGTTAACAACATGGCGGACAGGGTTTGTCATTCAACGATGGTTTATGAAGTAAATAAATCAAATTATTAGAAACGAAAGTAAATAAAAATATCGATTAATCACTTAGACTAATATGTTTCAACACATTCAATGATTTTATTCCAAACTAGCAGGGAAACCCAACGTTGCTTGGGATTAAATGAGGATCAAGGAATGTTTCACCCTCTCATATTTTATTCTCGTCGAAATCGGTGAAATCGACAATTTTTTAATCAAATCGATTAACTGCCTGCTCTAGTTTGGGATCCATTGCGTTGCATCGGGAGGAAGCTTAACATGCCTCCCCACTTTGGCATAGTCTACAATACGTTGTAGTCTACATTTTACCGTAAAGAACCTACTGTTGATTTTATAAAATTATTTTTATATAATTGCTTGAATTAAAGTTTAAAATACAAAGTCAGGTATTATGATTCAATTGTGCTCTAAACAGAAACACTCATTTCGAACGCGCTCCTGTCATATCAAAGAACCTACTTTTGATTTTATGTACCGCGCCTTTGTACTTGTGCGATGATAAATGTATTTGTGATGTTAGGCTATATAAGGCGTTAACTTAAGTCAAAATCTCATATTCCTTCTTTCATTGGATTTAAAAAAATTATTATTGATAATTATTAAAGATATTCCGATAAAAGAAATATTTAAGAACACTGCCAGGCACAAAAAGATGCGATTTTTTTTACATCGGCTCACCCGTTTCGAAATGCATAACGAACGTACTCCCCTTTTCTCTTCCCTACAACCTCTCTCCCACAGGAGGGGCGTTGCGAGCCTGTCTTTGTTTTATCGTTACTTTCATGGCAGGTGCTCGTTTGAGCTCCAATTCCTGGTCCCCCTCGCCGATCTTTCACGAAAAACACCCGTCTAGCTGAAACCACTGTCAAAAATTTTCCCCACTCTTTATCTGGGCCAAAACCAAAACGTAGATTCCATGAACAAAGCTTCTTTCTTAAAAGTGCACGCTAGTGGAACTCTGTTCCGTCTGTCTGTTTCCCACCTGACTACAACTTGGATGTCTTCAAGTCCAACATAAACAAATTCCTGAAGAACCGACCCCTTAAGTAAGACACATCTCAATATTAACGTACTACTAACGATTACAATGATATTGTTTCATTGACTACGGTACACGCAATAACCCTTATCCCCGAGTGGCTTCCAGGCCTTGATAAGTGGTGAACACCTTGTAAAAAAACTCTCTCTCACACACACACACACACACAAAGTTCCTTTTACATAATAATTAGGGCTATGACAACAGCATATTCTTTTCCTTGTTTTGATTCTCAGGTATATATCCATTGATATCTTATATGCTTTTATGTAGAGTGATGTGGTTCTCAGTCGATTAATTGTGTCTAACTGTGTCGGATATATACTAGAGAGTCAAAACAATGAAAAGAATATGTCCCTAATAATTATACAGATTTCACAAAGTTCAGTTTATTTAATAATTGAGATTCTCCATTCAATTTATTTGTATGCTAACATCGAATGTATTTTATGTACATCGTATTAAATTTATTTTCATCTTCTTTTTCGTTCCAGGTAAGGAACATCCAGGGCGTCGTTTTACTTGATAAATGACATGCATTTTTACTTAAGCGGTAAGGAAATTGGATTCAGGGGAGTTATCTCCTCTTAACCGAGCACGTTTTTCGCATGGCGAAAGGATTTTCTGGTAGATATTTTACTAGATTTGATGTATGCATTTATACATGAACTCAAATTGACGGGTTTCTAGGATTTAAACTTTTTATTTATAGTATCAGTTGTATTTAACGTATCTCTATCTATACTCTTATTTAAAAGGAACTTTGTGTGTCTGTGTTTGTGTGAGAGAATTCGTTTCCTATGGACCCCTAAACGGTTGGGCCAATTTTTTTTTAATTTAACATAAATGTACTTGATGTGCCTGGCGGTGTTCTTAGATAAGTTTTGTACCGAAATGTCTTCGATAAGTATCGATAATAGAAAAAATCCGATTAAAGTTGGAACAAGCGACTTTAACTAAAGTTAACTCTTTATACAGCCTAACACCACAAGTGCATTTGAGATGTTTTATTACCGCATAAGCGGAATTCCCCGTGTATAAAATCAACAGTAAGTTCTTTGATATGACGAGGGTGAGTTCGAAATGAAAGTTTCTGTTTAGAGCACAATTGAACCCTGATACTTGACTTTTGCATTTTAAACTTTAATTAAAGCTAAAATATAACAATAATTTCATAAAATCAACCGTAAATTCTCTACAGTGCAATGTAAACTACAATGTACTGTGAGCTAAGTCATTGGGGAGAGGAACGTGAAACTTATTCCCAGTGTCTTGCGGTGAGTCCACATGTAGAGAAAGCAATCAATCGATTTGACTGAAAAATGGGCCGTTTCACAGAGTTCGATGACAATAAAAATATGAGAGAGTGACAAATCCGATGATTCTCATTCGATCCCTGGCAACGTCGGGTATCCCAGCTTGTTGAATATAATTACATGTTTTTTTTATAATAATTTAAATGATTGTATTGGTAAATAATGTTATGTTGTAGTGGGTTTGTCTACAATCAGTTATCATTAAATATAATGCTACTAGCGGTATGCCCGGCATTGCCCGGTCGTAACGTACGCTTAAATATGATATTTTTATTTATGCAGATTTTGTGCTTATTATTCTATTATATTGGACTCAATATATAGTAATGATTCAAAAAGTTTTTTTTTTTTTTTAAATAACTCGTGCGCCACCACTGAGAATCGAAACCGAAACGTTAAGCTTACGATTTACCTTTTCTTTGGCGTTAATGCCTGGGCTATGAAGATATGTTTACTGAAAGGCTAAAAATTAACACATGAACTAATAGCTATTACGTTACGCATGCATATTCGTAATCGATCTTCACCTGGCAAATTACATTTCTTTAATTTCCACAATTTTGCACCTATTTTCCCCGACTAAAACCCCGAATATAAAGTTTTGGATGGATTCGAATACCCTATATATTAAGTTATAGGTATGTGGACTAAAAACTTACAGAGCCGTTTGGTAAGCAATTTTTTTTTTTAAACAAATGTTGCTAAACAGGCATGTTTCGCAACTCCAACCTACTAATGTAGTTTTTGCACTTTACTACACCTATAATCAAAGATATGTATTTCCGACATTTCGGAATGTCTACTTTAGAAACATTTTATATATATATATATATATATATATATATATATATATATATATATATATATATATAATATATATATATATATATATATATTATATTTTATTGGCGTATTTTTTAAAACTTCTTTATTAATCAACATGAAAACAAACTCAACAAACGAAAAATTTGCAATCGTAGAAAAAAGCAAATAAAATTCAAACAATTTTAATTTCGAAATGATCGAAACGCACATTATTTCATAGAGTTCACAAATAGATGAAATAAATTCATTTATTAATGAATTTTGACAAAGAACATAAGTGAACATCGTATTTATATTTTACTAAACTGATTAATGCGATTGTTTCTTCTTCTCGATCAAAGCAACACTGGAGTGCACTGCTAATGCTAACATATATATATATATATATATATATATATATATATATATATATATATATATATATATATATATATATATGTCATAATTATTATTATTTTTATACCTACAGACATTAGTGTTTCATCCTTTTGGAATTATCAGTGTAGGGTGTCACGATTAACGCCTGCCGGGAGATTCGAACCCGGCAACGAAGTCGTCTCTGACTCCATTAGCAAGGAACAAACACATACGGCCAACGTTAACCGCGAGAAATACAACGTTAACCGCTAGAAATACAGTTGAAAATATTTGTCTTTAAATGTCAAGACGGTGATAGTGATCTAATGATTATGACATAGTGATCTGCGCGTGTAAGCTTAAGTGACCGACTTTTAACTACAACTAAGAATACTCAACAATAAGAACCGAGTTCTTACAAGGGGCTGACATAATTATTTCTATGATTATAACGAGATAACATTTTTTACCAGTTTCAGAAACTTACCGGCAGTTTCGTATCAAAAGCTTCGGAAACGTTGGCAATGCTGGGCGGACGTCAAATGCTTACATAGCTTTTCTGAAGGAGCACTATGAACCATGGCTGAAGAAGCAAAGGTTGACGTTCAGAAGAACCATTATTTTTATGCAAGATACAGTTTATTCACATGCAGCAAACAAAAGCAAAGAGTATTTGCAACAAGTGGGGTTCTCTGCGCTACGGAAGATGGGGTGGCTTGCGAATTCATCAGATTTTAACTCAATTGAGAACCTTTGCCGTATCATGAAGCGACACCTTCATACAAGTGGATGCCAATTTAAGAGCAAAGATGAGTTGTGGGATGCTCTCCAAGAGGTATCGCGAGGAATAACTGTTGACGATATCAAAAAATTTGACTAATTCTGTGGACTACTCTTTGCGACCAAGGACGCCAACCCCCCGTATTTCCTCCTGTATCAGAAAACACATTATGCGGCATCTGTGCGTTATGTTGCCAAGCTAATCAAAAATCTCGATTTGAGTAAAGCAACTGGCCCGACGGCATTCCTATTATAGTGCTCAAAAAGCTTCAACCAGAACTAGCTCCCATACTTGCGAAGCTGTTTAAGCATTGTCTTGAGAAGAATTGCCTCCCAACACTCTGGAAAATCTCATCGCTTTGCCCTATATTTAAGAATTCAGGTGATCGGTGATCTCCCTCTCAGTACAGACCGATAAGTCTCCTGTGCGTTATGAGTAAGTTACTTGAATCTGTGTTTAATAGAAAAGTAGTCAACCACCTCAGCAAAAATAACCTTCTTAGTGACATGAAATATGGTTTCCGTTTTGCTAGATCTGCAGCGGATGTGCTTACTGTTATTTCTCATAGGATTAGCGAAACTCTCGATAGAGGCTTCCTTTCTAGGGCAATTGCTCTTGACATATCAAAGGCCTTTGATAGGGTATGGCGTTAAGGTCTACTCACAAGATCTATAACTATGGTATAGCTGGAAATGTCTTTTCAATTATTAAATCATTTCTCTCTGATAAGTTCAAAAGAGTAGTGGCTGATGGGCAGAAATCGGAAGCTCATAGTTTTAATGCTGGAGTGCCTCAGGGATTCATCTTGGGCCCAACTCTCTTCCTGATCTATATTAATGATCTTCCAAATAACATCCTTAGATCATTTGTAGACATTTATGCTGACGACATTACATCTATGGCAGCACTACAAAGACTGTAAATGACCAAGTTGTCTCTGATTCTCTCGCCTTTGAACTTGAACATGTGGTACAATGGAGAAAAAGTGGCTGGTTACTTTCAATGCATCTAAAACCAAGCTTCTATCTTTGCATCATCAACGCTCGGATCCTCACCTGGCATCAACTGAAATGAATGGCTCTCGTCTTGGGACGCTCCATCTTTTGACAAGATTCTGGGCTTGACATTTACTCCTGATCTAAAATGGAATACGTACATCAAATCCATTGCCAAGGTAGCTGGAAAAATGGTGGGATCCTTCTATAGATCCAGTAGATATCTCACTGCTGATGCAATTCTCTACTTTATGAGAGTCAGGTACGTTCAAGGATGGAGTATTGCTGTCACATTTGGGCAGAAGCTGCTAGGAAGACGTTATCCTACCTTGATAGAGTTCAGAATAGATTTTGTAGTCTAGTCTTTTCTATTCCCTGCAATCTCTTTCTCACAGAAGAGACACTGCGAGCCTGCCTCTGTTTTATCGTTATTTTCATGGCAAGTGTTCGTCTGAGCTCCAATCTCTGGTCCTCCCTCGCCAAACATTTACGAGAAACACTCGTTTGGTTGTAAACCCTATCAATAATTTCCTCCACTCTTTATCTGTGCCTAAACCTAAAGGTAGATTCCATGAACCAAGACTTCCTTCTAAGAACAGCACACCTGTGGAACTCTCTTCCGTTCACCTGCTTTCCAATTGACTACAATATGGCTGTCTTCAAGTCCAATGTAAACAAGTTCTTGATGAACCGTTTCCCTTAAGTAATCCAATTTACCAAGTTTACACGTCTAACGATTACTATGGTATTGTCCTTTTGATCACTGTACCCTCTTTAACCCTTATCCTCGAGTGGCATCTGAGCCTTGATAAGGGGTGATTCTTTTGTAAAAAACAGCCCAACATAATTCTATCTATAAAAGTGAAATTGTCTGTCTGTCTGTCTGTGTATATGCTTCCGTGTGTAAATTTCCCTACCAAACCCTTGCACTCTACTAAAATATTCCGCCAATTTTTGGTCTAAACACTTGAAATTGTTTTATATAAGTTACCTGGACATGAGTCAAACTTTTTAATATATATATATATATATATATATATATATATATATATATATATATATATATATATATATATACACACATGCACATAAAGTTATGAACAGTAAATAGGGTCCGAGCAAAGCCGGGCTGAACTGCTAGTATATCTATAAAAGTGAAATTCTTTGTCTGTGAGTGCACATTTTCCTACCAAACTACTCTGTCAATTTTTAGCCTACAGATCGAGATTTCACATAAGAGGCATTGAGATTTGGGAAAAGCCCTTTAGTCAGTTTTCGGCTAGAAATTTGACCGTCAAGAGGTCAAAGTTCAACGATTTGACTTTTCAAAACTCTAGCAAACTCCTCCGCCAATTTTAGGTCTAAACACTTGACATTTTTACTTGAACATGGGTCACACATTTTAATTTGATTTGAATCCAAAACAATCAATGTTAAGGGGTCAAAATTGGGGTTAAAGTTTTCAAAATTTGACCTCCGCGGTCTCTACCAAATTACTCAGCCAATCTTTAGTCTAAACATTTGAAATTTGACATAAAGTGTATTCAAACATAGGGCCAGCTTTTTAATCGGTTTTGGCTGAAAATTTGGCTGCCAATTGGTCAAAGTTCAAAAGATTTTGCCTTTTCGGTCTCTAGCAAACTATTCAGTCAATTTTGGGTCTAAATATTTGAAATTTCACATAAAGTTTTTTAACCAGGTTTTGGCCGGAAATTTAGCTGCCAAGAGGTCAAAGTTGAAAGAGTTGACATTTGCAGATTCTACCAAACTTCTCCGCCAATTTTGGGTCTAAACACTTGAAATAACATGAGTCAAACATATATATATATATATATATATATATATATATATATATATATATATATATATATACTAGCAAAAGTACCCGTCGTTGACTGGGTTCAAAAACAGCCTACAGAAAATGGGCTCTGATTTATGAAAGTATAATAGGTTATGAAAAGGAAGGGTTCTAAAGAGATAGCTTCGAATTTGGAGGTATCAAAACCAAAGCAAAATATGATGAAAGTAAAAATAAAATAGATAAACCCCATAATTTATTATACCATACCTGTTCACACTGAAACACTTATCACAATATTCTGTGGATCTATATTAAAAACCCTTGTTAAACTTTTTGACATATTTCCATTCTATGGAGGTCAAGCGCGAACGAACCCCATAATTTTATCATACCATATTTCTTCAAACTGAAACATAATTATCAAAGTATACTTACGCAGATAGATATGAAAAGTCTTTATTAAAGTGTGCGCCTATTTCCATTCTATGGAGGCCAGGCGCGAACGCCAACCCCACAATTCTATTATACCATCCCTATTTAAGTTAAAACATACTTATCAAAGTATTCTTATGTACATCTATATCAAAAACACTTGTAAACGTTTTTTTTTTTAATTTTTAATTTTTTTTTATTTCCATACTTTGTGGACCAGGCGCGAACGCAGACCCCACAATTTTAATGAACCACTGTTCTGCGAGATCAAACATACCCATTCCTGTGTCTCGATACATCTTCAATCATTATATGTAATCAGTCTTTTAAAATAGTCAACCATAGAGGAGCCTGTTCCTGACCACACACACACACACACACACACACACACACACACACACACATTCAGCTTTCTAACTGCTAGTAGTATATAAATTTAACTTTTACAGCCTAACATATATAATATTTCTAAACGCTAGTGTAACATACTTAAATATATAATGTTTTAATATTCCGTGTTATGCCTTAATTAATTAATATTTAACTAAAGTGTGACAGCGTGAACTTCATAATTTTTAACATTTAAGTGTCACAGCCCAACATAAATAATATTTCAAACTTGAACGTTACAAACCAACATAAACGTTATTTATAACTTAAACGTGATAGATCAACATGCTATTTGAAAGCCAGGTGTCAGAGACGAGCATGATATTTCAAACTTATGCATCATAGACCAACATATATTTCAAGCTTAATCGTGACAGACCAATCGACTTATTTCATATGCTTATTGCATCCGTTCAAACTTCGCGTTTATCGATGAGAATTATTTTCATACTAAGACATGTCTGAGATATCTATCTACCGACGGACAAACTATCTCTAAGAAATGCGAGGACAGATCTAAAAACATGTGGAGACCTGAATTTTTTTTATTACGCTGAAATGACATTTTCAAAACATGCTATTGATAAACTTTAGACAACTGGAAGAAGGTATTTGGCAATTGGCTTGTCCTTTGGGACAAGATCAAAGTGTAGTATCTGTTCCGGCAGATACTGCAAGCAAAGACCATATGTGGGGGCAACTCCACATATAAGACCTTGGTCAATGTAGGGGCAACCCTTCATACCAATTGTCACTATCCAGCTCCCCTACTCCCCGGGGAGTTGGTCCCCATTTCCCCTTCACTCCTCACTTTAAAAATCGGCCTTGTGCCTAATTTGCTCAGTGGGGGAGCAAATAAATACCATCTGTTCCGGCAGATGCTGCACTTAAGATAATTTGTACCAGTCAATGGAGGGGAAACCCTCTATACTGGGACAATTATTATTTTTGGTAACCAGAGTGCCCCCTTTTTGCCTACTTTTAGGGGAGCTGGTTTTTACCTCACATTAAAAACGGCCTTGTGCCTAATTTGCTCAGTGGGGGAGCAAATAAACACCATCTGTTCCGGCAGATACTGCAAGCAAAGACCATATGTGGGGGCGACCCCACATATAAGAGCTTGGTCAATGTAGGGGCAACCCTTCATACCAATTGTCACTATCCAGCTCCCCTACTCCCCGGGGAGTTGGTCCCCATTCCCCCTTCACTCCTCACATTAAAAATCGGCCTTGTGCCTAATTTGCTCGGTGGGGGAGCAAATAAATACCTCAAAGTGTAGCATCTGTTCTTCAGATGCTGATTGCTGCACTTCAATTTCTTGTTCTCTGTTAGTGGAGGAGAAATCATTCACGACTGAGACAATTTTTATTTTTGTTCCTTTTCTCCACATTAAAAAACGACCCTGGTGTCTAACTCTGTCCTGTGGGTGGCATTGTAAATAGGAACTGGAAGAACGTATTTGTTTTTGTTTGTTTTTGTTTGTTAGTTTTTTCAACAACAAAAAGAGCAGCACTTCTTTTGTGTAAAACCCTTACTTTAACACGAACCGTTGCTCGTTAGCGTTGCTAACTGTCTGTGTTTTTATTAACAGTTCTTTAAGCTTATTCTTATGCTGGTATTGAGCACACATTTTTCGAAGGATATTATAATCTCTTTTTTACAACGTCATTAAAAATTATGTGAACAAGCAAAAATAGCTATACTCCTACTCTAGTCACATGCTTTTTGCTTGTATAGATGACCAAAGAACATGTAGTATATTGCTCCCGTCCAAAGGAGAAGGTAATGTCTGGGAAGATGGTATCAAGAAGAACTACTACCGAAAAAGGAAGCCATTCATGGGAGGGCGGTCTACTTACTTCATATAATATACTACACTACTATTCCAAAATAGAAGAGAGGAGGGAATGTTTATGACAACAGAACATATATTACACTATCAGCAGAGGAGGAGACAATACACGGGAGAATTGTCTCGTTAAACCTGAGCAGATACGAGTACTACACTACACTCTCCTAAATTAAGCATCTAAATATAGTACATTGGTTTGAAATCGGCACTTTTGCATTACACGGACGGTGCTATTTTTAACCCGTTTCACTAAACTGTCGCCAGGTGGCGCTTTTCTCCATTCATATTATTTATTAATTTAAAAATTAAAACTACAGGGTGGTCGCTGGAAAAGCGGGAAATTTGTCAAACAACTATTTATTGTTTTACAAAGTTTTTCAAACACAAATGTTATATTATACTCATAGATACTCAAAATGTCGCCCGTGCACTTCACTGCAGCTTCTTAACCTAGAAATCCAAGCTCTTGTGGCGTTTTCAAGGGTAACTTGTGGGATATCATTCCAAGCTCTTACGAAGCAGTGTTTTAAGTCATTAATAGTTTCTTTGGTCCCGTTCCTTTTTGGCAAGTACCAGCTTCTTCAGGACCGTCTAGTTTAAAAGTTGGAACAACATTATCAAACTGATGCTTTGTAATCGTTGAAAAAAAGTCCGGTAACACGGCTAGACATTTTGTCCGTCCCCAAGTCGGATTTTCACTTTTGAAAAGAATTATCATCTGCCTTTGAAAATCTGAAAGCTGTTTCCTGCTGCTCCCGTTCATGCTGTGGGTATCAAAATCTAAATCGAAGAAATAAATAAGCAAGCTGTAATGAAATCAATATGCAGATTGCACACCCATTCGACAACAAAAGAACCAATCAAAGTATCAATCACGCATTTTATTCATTATCTAAGCTGATCTTCAAATTTCCCGCTTTTCTAGCGACCACCCTGTATAATATATTGTTGACTTGTTGAAAATTAAAACTATATTTTGTTAGAGTAACAATTTTACTTTAATTCAAAAAATGTTTCGGAAAAAAGATCTAATGTTGTTTTAATTCGAAAAATGTTTCATTTAAAATATTAAATTGTTCGGAAAAAAATCCAATTGTACTTTAATTCAAAAAATGTTTCGGAGAAAAAAAATCCAAAGTTGTTTTAATTTAAAAATTGTTTTATTAAAATTATATTTTCTTATGCAAACATTTAGATAAATGTTTTTACAATTATATATTCATATATTTTTTACAATAAATGTTTTTACAATTATATATTCATATATTTTTTACAATAAATGTTTTTACAATTATATATTCATATATTTTTTTACAATAAATGTTTTGGTTTTCAAATATTTTTGTATTCGGAAAAAAAATCGTGTTTGTTAATTATTTGGCGTGTTATTTGACCAAGAAGAAACTAGAGTTATCGCCCTTTGAAATGGCGCCGTCCATGTAATAAAATTGCCTTATATTAAACTTAATTGAATATGAATAGAAACAATAGCAGTTTCAGTTTCACCTAGACATATATCAAATCTCTATTAGTAATATGTATGATTGTTGCCTTTAATTTTATCTAAGAAACTTTGGACTTGATAAAAAACATAATTGACGTTCATTTTATTTTCAATCGAAAATTCAATATTTACTGAAAAATAAAAGCATTGTGGAATGGAAGTCATGAACGATAATAAATGTTTAAGTTTCAAAATTTATAAACATCATCATTCGAGAATCTCAGAAAAATAGAATTGTTTCAGCTAAAAATTGAATATGGTTTTGATTTAATAAGAACAAAGAGAGACTTTTGTTTATAAAAAAATGGATAGGAAAACGTAATTGTAAGTAAATATTGAACGAAAAATTATAGCAACTAAAACGCCATTAAAATCTTATTGTTTTCAACTGATTTTGCTTTTAAGGTGATTACTTAAGAATGTCAGATTATTTTTATACATAAAATGTGTAGCAAAGCACATTATTAGACTGCAAATGTTATAGTATGACAATAACAAACGAAAATTCGCTGGTCAGAATATAAGTTAATTTCGTGCTATTTTAACCTGACATTATTTATTAAATTCCGTATAGTTAAATTGGTTTGTAATCAAACGCTACATTTCGTTGGAAAAGACCTTGTTCTCTCTCTCTCTCTCTCTCTCTCTCTCTCTCTCTCTCTCTCTCTCTCTCTCTCTCTCTCTCTCTCTCTCTCTTGCCCGTGCAACTATCATCCTTGAGATTCGCAACAAGTAATCCTTCGTTATGGACATGATAATAGCATTGAAACACCGGTTCCTGTTAGATCGCCGATGTTGAGCGACGTTGAGACTAGTCAGTACCAGATGGGTGACCAGTTGTTAAATGTGATCAGCTCTTATCAGGAAATATATACGGTTGGATATCGCATGTGGACTTGATATTGCCTATAACCTTCCTATTTCGATCAAATCCGGCTCAGCCGGCCAAGGGCGAATATGTACAGTCGCAGGAACAAAATAAAGGAAAGAAAGAAAAGTCCGATACGGCATTTTTTTTTTTTTTTTTTAGTGCAAATGAAATGTATTATTTCGGGGTTCTTCCAAAACAACACATTCATTATATTTTCAAAGGGCAATCTCCAAAAATACCGTTAGGGCTTACAACATGGCCGCCAGAAGAGTCACGTGATCCGGTTGATCCAAAACATGAATCGCCGTATTACGAAACCGGAAAACGCAAATTTAAAGCAAACTTTGACAAACAAGCATAATAATTAAGTACAAAAACAGTTTTTCAATATCATAATAATAAATAATTTATTTAGAACGGTCATTTAATTTTTTGTTGAGAAACAATCACAGTTTGTTTGTTTTTTAAAACAGTGTTTATAAAAAATATTTTATTCAGAGTTTTTCATAAAAATGGTATTTAAAACAAGGTGTTCATTTTTTTAAGATGTAATGTTATAAAAATATGATGTAAAAAAAAAACAGTTTATATTTTTAATTTTCATTTTATAAATTTAGACAGAATAGATGGAGGCGATGCAACAAATTAGCTCACAAAATTTATTTGGGCTGACTCTTTCACGCCACATAAATTCATTTAAATATGAAGTGAAGAGAGCCCTTGATGTACCGAATTGACGACGAAGTTTTTTCTTCGCTCGCATCCACGTACATGCGTAGACATTTTGTAAACATTGTTTTTAAAAAATAAAAAATAATACTTCTATTATGTTTTAAACGACTGTAATAGTTTATTTTGGAAGTATATTTCATAAAGAAAATTAACAACCCACTTTAAAAACAGAAATTACGAGTTTTATATATTTTATTCGCAGTTTTTTGTTGGGGGTGTCAAAAATTCCGCCTAAAATTCTGATACACCTAGTCGACCACTTGTTTGTTCTGAATAAAATACTTTTTATAAACACTGTTTTAACTAAAAACAACCTAAGATTGTTTCTCAAAGTTTGCCTATTTTTATAACAACATTATATCAACAAAAAATTAACTACAAACAAATTGTGATTGTTTGTCAAAGTTTGCCTTCAAGGCTGCGTTTTCCATTTGCACGATTCATGTTTTGGATCAACCGGATCACGTGACTCTTCTGGCGGCCATGTTGTAAGCCCTAACGGTATTTTTGGAGATTACCTTTCAAAGTATTTTCGCACACACATGTGCTTTTTAATAGTTTCTGTTGCCACCACCTCCATCGCATTCTCTCCCTCGCATTCACACGTCCATCTTGCCCGAATCCCAAGTTGCTCCTTTTGCGATCATATGCGGTCCTTTTTTCTCTGCGTTTCTTGTAACGCATGCTCACACACACTTGCTAATTTGCATGCGTGCTTTAACGGCTGCTGCTACTAATATTTACTCACATGCTCTCATACGCGCTTTGTTACAGTAGTTGTCGGTGCAGGAAGACCATAAATAGGTGTTACCAGATTATGCTGTCTGAAAATACCGGCTACCTGACCTAAAATACACGAAACATTGATGTTATTGCTTTTCCCTCTCTATTGTAAAAATCAATCATGTTCTACAAATCAAAAACAAAAACATTTTTTCTCAACAAAACAATCAAACCAAACAATAAATATTTGAAGATATATATATAACTTGAAGCATAAAAGGTTTTACTAGGATGAATGGATCCGGCCTTAAATAACCCCAAAAGAGTTGATATACCGTAAAAAAAAACAATCATTTATTTGTGGTTCTTCCGAAACAACGCATTTCATTATATTTCTAAAGTCTTTTCACACTCACGTGTGCGTTTTAAGTCTCTGTCTCATCGCCACTACGCGCGGCTCCGGCCAGCGCTTTCTCGCCCTCGAGTCACACGTCTATCTTTTTACAGCTAAAATTTCATCATATCTTAAAAACTATTTGTTTCCTGGAATTTGAAACGTTATTTTCGTTTTCAGTGCTCCCGAAAACCTTTAAGAGTAGTAATTTTAATGGATTTTTTTAGGGTGGAAAGACACTACACCTTTACCTAAAAAGAAAAAAAAAAAAAAAAAAAAAAAACAAATAAATCTATTTCGTCTTATTTCGATAATAAAAACAACAACAACAAAAATACAATGAGAAAAAATAAAGAAAATAAATAAATAACAAATAAAGCTATTTCGTTTCATTTCGATAACAACAGCAACAACAACAACGACAAAAATACAATGAGAAAAAAAACAAAGAAAGTCAATAAAAAAAACAAATAAAGTTCATTTCATTTCGAACATGTGGTGTATTTTTCTTTCCTTCTCTTGTGACGCAAGCTCGTATACACTTGCTAATTTTCATGCGTACTTTAACGGCTTCTGCTGCGTCCGCCGCTGTTGCTGCTGTCGCTGCTAATAACTAATATTTTCACTAGCCAGCTATCCTTCAGATGCTGCTGCTGATTTTCTCACACGCGCCCATACGCGCTCTGTTACAAATATTTCATTAGGCATTACCGACTATAAAAAAGATCCTTCCTCATAATGTTTAATGCATCAAAATCAATTCGGCAGCGTCAATTTATCTTGATGTCGTTGGTATCTGACAAACTGTACATGACTTTATGATAAATGCAGAAAGGAATTGACCCAACACTGACATCCAATCTGTAAATTTCTTTCAGATTCACCCTTACGTTTTCATGAACTTTCTTCGTGACGGTGGCTAAGTGATTAACAACGCGGACTGAAAACCTGGGCGTTCCAAGATCGAATCTAGCTTGTTCCACAGAAACACTTTCACCAAACTCAGACCTGACCTTTTGTCTAACAATCTAAAGATGATGTAAATAAAATAATGACTGCATTGCTCTATCGGTCTACCATTCAGTCTATGATTTCATTACTAAACGTGCAAATTAAATGCATTTTACTTCAAATCCGTTTAATAATCTCTTAATAGTTCCTTCCAATTTGTCCGTCGATCATACGTGAGTTTGAAATAGATTTTTCGTCGGTTTGTCTTTACACTTTAGTGATAAAGTACCTTGTTTTAGAGAAAGAAAGTCGTTTTTTTTCTGTTTTTGTTTTTTTGCTGTTTTTTTTTTTTAAATAACATTTCTTGTGTTCCGGCCCAAGATTACAGTTTAGTATCTTTTCTAATGCTACACCTCACCTGTTTTGTTCTCGGTTAGTGGAGGAGAAATCTTTCTATCCTTATGTCATATATATATATACATATATATATATAATATTAAGCTTAATTAATTAAGCTTAATCGTCATATATATATATATATATATATATATATATATATATATATGGCGATTAAGCTTAATCGTCATATATATTTTATAACTTACTACCTATCTCTACCTACGCATTGAGCACTGTTGAAGTAAATACTTAAAGTAACGCATAAATTTATACTTTCGTATATCAATTTATGTGATTAAATGAAGTAGTTATATATATATATATATATATATATATATATATATATATGAACAGCTATATGTCAGTCTGTCTGTCTGTCTATCTGTCTGTCTGTCTCCATATTTTCAAACTCTATCTCCTCTGAAACTAAAAGTCGAGGAGCGGCGCTAAGGGGCCTCAAATGATTGGATTTTTACGGGCCGTCCTTTTATGAGTCTTTAGCCGGTTAAGATTTTTCATCGGTCTGTCCTTACGCTTTAGTGGTAAAGTACCTTGTTTTGGAGAAGGAAAATCGTTTTTGTTTTTGTTTTTTTAATATTTTCTAATTCTACACTTTACTTTTCTATCCTCGGTCAGTGGAGGAGAAATATTTCATGACCGAGACAAATTTTGATTTTTGTTTTTGTTCCTCTCCAATGTGCCTCTTTTTAGGGGGTTGGATTTTCCCCAAATTATAAAGCGACGTTGTGTCTAACTCTGCCCTCGTGGGGAGACAAATTAATAGGAACCTAATAACATTTTTATTAGTTTGTCATCCCTAAGTTTAAGCAGTAAATTCAAAGACTCAGTAGACGTGTCTTATTGCGAGTATTTTGAATTATATTTGTAAGAATACTAACACGGAGACCTGACGTTACCCGGGATTGAATGTTTCACACTTCCAATACTTTTATTGCCATCAAAATCGGTAATATTGTCCATTTTTCTATCAAATCATCAGATTGCCTGCTCTAGTTGGAGACCCTCTGCGGTGCACCGGGACGTCACTTCGCATGACTTCTCACAGTGACTTAGTCCATAATGCATTGCACCGTAGAGAACCTGTTTTTCATTTTATAAAATTATTTTTATATGATTGCTTGAAATAAAGTTTAAAATTCAAAAGTCAACTAGCATGGTTTAATTGTGTTCTTAACAGAAACATTCATTTCGCACGCATCCGTCTTATCAAAAAACTTACTGTTTATTTTATACGGTGACTCCTTCTGCTTGTGCGGTGATAAAACTTCTCAAATGCACTTGCGATGTTAGGCTATATAAGGTGTTAACTTTGTTCAAAATCGAACTGTTCCGTCTTTCATTTGGATTTTTCGATTATCGATTAACGGTTTTCAATACTTATCAGAGGCATTACAGTCCCCCCCCCCAAAAAAAAACAATCTAAGAACACTATCAGACTTATAATGTATATTTGTGCGAGATTTTATACAAATCTGCGCAACCATTTCGGAGTCCATAGAGAACGAACTCACACACACGCACAAAGTGCCTTTTATATATAGATGGAGATAGACATTTGTCCGTGGGTCAATCTATCATGCTTAATTCGGAAATAGCATTTTCACGTTTGTTTTAAATGACATAGTTTTTGTTAATTACGCTCGTTTGAAATAGCATTTCCACCGGTCTGTCACACTTAGTATTGAAATAGCATTCTCACATATTTATCTGTGGTCGATCTACCACGCTTAAATTTGAAATTTATCTTTGGTCTGCCACGCTTACTTAAAAGAGTATTTTCATCAGCCTGTTATACCTAAGTTTAAATGCAAATTTTTCCTTGGGCTATTACGGCTGTTTGAAATAGAATTTCGTCAGCTGTCACGTTTGATTGAAACGGTGTTTTTGTCGGTCCGTCGAATCTAGGTTTGAAATAATATTTCATTGATCTGTCACTGTCTCGATCGTCCACACTATAATTTGAAACATGCATTTTCATTGGTCAATCAAAACGCTTATTTAAAATATTTTTCATCCGTTTATTACGCTTACGGTTGAAATCGTATATCATATTAAGCGTAGATCAATCTGCCACGCTTAAGTTTGAAATTAAATTTGGTGAATCATCTATATATTAATACAATAGCGTAAGTGTTATTTTCTGTGTCACACTTATATCCGGGTCGTTTAATTGTTATGTACTTCTATTTCTTGTCATAAATAATTTTAACAAGAATTCTTCATAAGTTTTGGTTTCGGGTTCGATTATAACTGATGGCACTCCGGCAATCTACTTTATATATGTATATATATATATATATATATATATATATATATATATATATATATATATATTGAGTAATGTGATTGATAATTTAAAATTTAAAAATCAAATTATAATTAAATTAAAAATCCGTTTCATAAGAAGGAACAACAACAAAATCAATTATCTGTACGATCGTTTCGGAAAACAATGCTTTTTATTGTGGTATACATCAAGTTATGTACAATAATTATATAGAGATTTTTGATAAGCAAGGTCTCCTCATCAGCAAATTTTGAAGGGTTTTTATTGAATTTAAAAGATACAATAAATAAACCTAAAAAACTTGATAAAATTATATATATATATATATATATATATATATATATATATATATATATATATATATATATATATACATATATATAATTTTATCAAGTTTTTATTTTGGTTTAGATTCAAGCTAACGCATTCAAGTCATATGAATATATTTTGTTTTTATTTTTAAATCGCCACTTTATAATATATAAAAATCGATAAAACATTTACTCTATAATAATATATACGAAACAAGAATTAAAATATCATATTTAAGCATACTTTACGACCGGGCTTTGCCGGCCGTTCGTGCTAGCTTAGATAAATATTTTTTGCAGTTTTAACAAAAAAGTTACAATAATATCAGAGCGTCTCCATTTACACTGAACACCTACAGAATGCCAACATCAATATATTCATCATATAAATGAGTCCCTTGTGGAATTTCCACAGGTACCGTACGTAATGATTAAGGCCTTAACAGAGATAAACGGAAAAAGATAACAAAATATAGGGACTTAAAGAATGATCTAAAACCGACATGGTCTCTGAAAGAAATAAACATTACACCGGTTGTGATAGGAGTAACTGGCCGAATAAATAAGAATCTTCATATATACTTAGAAGTAATCACAGAAAGACAAGATAGTAGCAATGAAGGGAACAATATCTATTCTTAACAGAGGCTTCAGATATAAATTTACATCGTAATGGATTCAAGTGTATACTGCAGGAGGAGTTAGCTCCCTTGATCTCTTAAAACTAACGGAAGTAAAATAAAATAAAGTTTAAATAGTATTTTCTTCAATCATTTGTTTAAATAATATTTTCGTTCGTCTGTACCGCTTACGTTTGAAATGGCATATCCTTTGATTTAAGTGTGGATCAATCTGCCACGCTTAAGTTTGAAATTAAATTTGGTGTATCACACAAGTTTAAATAGTATTTTCGTCAATCTGTTATGTTAAAATAATATTTTCTTTTAAGTATCACGCTTCTTTTTTTTTAATAGCAGTTTCCACAATTTATTACACTTGTTTGAAATATTATACTTGTTTGAAATATTTTTCAAGACGTTTTTCGTATGGTCACTTTTATTGATAATACAGACATGAAATTCTAGTCTTCTTAGAAGTAATCTCCTCCGGCTGCAATGCACTTATTGTACTGTTCCAACAACTTCTGGAAGGTGCCGTGGAAGTCCTCTTGTGTGAGCGTGTCAATCACCCTCGTTACAGCTTCTTTCATCTCCTCAATTGTCCCATAACGACAGCCTCTAGGGTTTTCATTGAACTTAAAGAATAACCAAAATTCACAGAGAGCAAGGAATGGACTACAGCGAGAGTGAAAAACTGTCTTTCTTTCTGATCTTCTCTGGGCACCTTTGAGACAATCTTTGCGCAAATCTTCTACATCTTCAGATCCTCGCGAATTATTGTGTGCATAAAACTGTGCACTCATTGTCTCTGTAGAAACATGACAATCCTAATAAACGGAATTCTTTATTTGGCCAACGAACTCTGACGATCTTACTTCCTTACAACTCCTACACTTCTCATCATCCCTCACAGACTCCCTGCCTTCTTCCAATCTCTTATGACCCTCAAAAACTGATTCTCGATCCAAAAGCAGTCTGACACATTCCATGCGCTTCAGTGGCATTTTTTTCCAAGTTTGAAACAGAATGTCATTGCATATCATTCTTTTAAAGTGTCCCCACGTACAGATTGCATTTTTTTAATTCAGATTTTAGTAGGGTCTATTTTAATTCCTACTGTAGCTGTTCATGTTAACTTGAAATCATAAAAATTGGTCAGTCATCTCAAAAGATGTATAGCAAAACACACACATTAATATATATATATATATATATATATATATATATATATATATATATATATATATATATATATACTTTTGTTTGTTTTGCATAAGCATTAATTTGTCGCTACACATTCATGAGTATGTTTCGGTTAGCCAGTTACTCGTAACTAAAGAACACTTTGGGCGATATTGCTTATACAAAAGTTGTGTCTTGTATAAGCAATATCGCTTGAAGATGTCTCTAGTCTCTTTGATCATTCACGCCTGGTTTTTAATTGTATTTAATAGGTTTTAATTGTATTTAATAGGTTTTTAATTGTATTTGATACGTTTTTAATTGTATTTAATAGGTTTTTAATTGTATTTAATAGGCCTGTAATTTTTAAGTTAAAAATATTATTCTTTAATATATCACGCTTGTTTGAAATAGTATTTTCATTGATCTATCTCCGTTTAAATTTGAGAATATCTTTAGTCTGTCACATTTGTTTGACATAACAACTGTCATGCTTAAGTTTTAAATAGCATTTTTATTAGTCTGTCATGCTTGTTTGAAATAGTATTTTCGTTGGTCTGTCGCAATGAAGTCTGCAATAATATATTTATCATACTATTCACATGGATGTAGATTTGTCATTATGCAGACAGACACTTTCACGTCACTTTTCGTAAATCTCGTTCAGGGGAAAAAACGAGATTTGCTTGGTTTGATTATAAATTTGTTACTTTTAGTTAACGCGAGAAGTGAGTACAATGTTTCTTTTCGGTGGAAAGAAAAAAATCGCGCCTTGAAATATTTATTATACGACGATCTTGATCAAAGCAGATCGGACATGACGCTAACTCTCGCGAGATTTCTTATCGTGTCTTCCGTTTTGGGCTGTCATTCTCAGCGTTACCATCACAAAAGATGGGAAATTTTTCCATTGAAAAGAATTGGTGCCCATTTGTTTGCGATATTACACACGCATTAGACAAACGTTGCTTTGGTTTGTTTTCTGTTCCATGCATTCATTTCTATGTGGTTGATACGAGAATTCTTCTTTATTTCATGATACTATTTTAAATTTCGTTCTGACAGGATATACTGTTCTTTAACTCTCAGTCTGTCTGTCTGTCGGTCTGTCTGTCTGCCTCTCTCTCTCTCCTTTTCTCTCTTATATGTATATATATATATATATATATATATATATATATATATATATATAATTACTTCATTTAATCACATAAATTAATATACGAAAGTATAAATTTATGCGTAAACTTTAAGTATTTACTTCAACAGTGCTCAATACGTAGGTAGAGTAGGTAGTAAGTTATAAAATATATATGGCGATTAAGCTACACAGAATATTCCGCGTTTCATCCGCACTAGGATTCCTCAGGCTTATGCGAGAATTTTGTGGTTGTGTCGAGTTTTTATATACGCACCTTCTATTGGGTTTTTTTAGTTAGACAGTCAAATTCCTAATTTCCACCGCACTTTTCCTAATCAGCCAATGAGCAGGCACTTACAGGACAAAGGTCCAGTTGACCTCCGGTTGACTCGTTCCTTTGTGTGCGCTATATTTTAGCGGGAAGCGTAGAGATCTAGTGGCTTGACCTATTTTTAATCTAAGTTAAATGATTTTTATGCTAGTTTATATATATATATATATGGGGGTGATAGTTTATGTATATGTTTATTTATTTGTTTATTTATTTGTTTATGTTCTATTGTTATTGTTAGTTTTAAAATTATTTTGTATCTCTATCCTAGAGTAAATTTTATCCTATGAACACAATTTTTCGCTATTTCTCTCCTACAGTTTAATAGATGTTGGGGTTCTTTAAAGTATAGGATAGCAAATTTTTCCTGAATGCATAATCTACATGGATCGTCTAGGTCTCTACATGTGTTTGCTTGTCTTACTATTTTCATTCATATATATATATATATATATATATATATATAGAGAGAGAGAGAGAGAGAGAGAGAGAGAGGGAGAGAAAGAGAGAGAGAGAGTCCCAATAAAATGTATATACTCTTTAAATGACCATAAAACCTACATTTATTATAAGAAAGAAAAGTTTCATACGTCAAAATACTGTGAACAAATATAGAAACCAGCTAATTATCGAAAGTGTTTAAATACTTGGCCATTGTAGTGCATGAACAGCTGACGACGCTCACTGATTGGATCGAAAATGTTCTTTGTTAGTTCAATTGGTATGTTGATACATCTTCTTCCAATGGTTGCTTGGAACTCATTTATTGTAGCTAGTTTTGTGACGTGAATCGTGTTTTTAACATGCCCCCCACGTCGCTCTAAAAAAAAGAGAAAAATCCAGAGAGGCTCAAATTCGGTGAACGTGGACAGTACTCGATACTTCCTCTTCGTCCTAACTATCTGTTTCGCTCTTACGTCATGATGATAGTAGGGAAGTGGTCCATCCTGCTGGAAGTGCCAGTCTTTATTCTTAAACAGCTCTTGAGAATGTGGCATAGCGTATTCGTGTAGCAAGATGAGATAATTTAAAGCGTGTATATATATATATATATATATATATATATATATATATATATATATATAAAGATATATATAAATAAAAATCACAATAAGTTTACCAAGGTAATCAAAATGGTAAACTTAAACTATATTATAAATATTAAAGGGTTAATATTTACAAGTAAAGTAATCTCAACCAGATGTAAAAGCTCAATGAAACCGAAAAGGACATAGAGCTTATAATATGAACAAGTAGTTAATAGAACATGTTAAAAAAACATCTTGAAAAAGAGTTAAAAACATATTTAATTTTAAAAAGGAAGCACAAGATAAGTGGATAGTCCTTAATCCGCGGAGTTTCGAAGAAATACTCTCCTTCTCATCAGAGGGCAGGAATTAGCAAAATGCAGGAACGGATTTTGCATGTAAAAGTATTTAATTAAACTACAAGTAAGTCACAGATCTTACTTGGTTAAAAAAGGGTGAGGTAAGGGGAATAGGAGGTAAAAGAAAAATAATAAAAAGATTTCACATGAATAGATAGTCCGGTGAAGGGTAAAAAATCCAATATATATATATATATATATATATATATATATATATATATATATATTGGATATATTGGATATATATATATATAAAGATGGAGACCTGATCAACAACGAGAATCACTCCCTCGATATCAAAGGACAAATTTTAACTGTTTGTGACATGTAAAGATTGTGTTTGAATATGTGTTTTCTCCATAGAATTGTCTGAAGAGTTTGCTATATTCAAAAATACACTGATAACATGTTTTTACTGTTTCTTGAAGATTGCTAACGAAACAGATCTGTAACATATACTCTTACGAGAAAATAAAAGAACACGTGTTTTCAAAGAATTGTGACTTGAACTTTAATATATATATATATATTTATATATATAAATATATATATATATATATATATATATATATATATATCAGAAATTGTAATTAGTAAAACCCTGAAAAAGGTGCTCAATACAATTGCAGAACAAATATATATTTTTATTACTGTTTTATCTGCTTAGGGACACATGTTTCGGTTACCGAATCGTATCAACGACTAGCAGGGGTTACCCGGCGTTGCCTGGGTGATCGGCACCCTTCCCACTCCGAGGGGTAACAAAAAAGTCACCCCTCTGGATTTACATGCTTGGTGCCGGCCTCCCCCCTTCAGGGAGAGATAATCCCCAACCCCACCTTCAGGCAGGAGGGTGCTTAGAGGCTTCTCCCCCCCTCCAAAGAAAAAGTCACCTCCTCCTGGCCTCTTCGCCCCCCCACCCTTGGGGGGACACCGGCTCCCTCCTTTGGGGGGAGAAACTGCCAAGCTCCCCCCTTTCGGGTGAGAAAATGCCAGGCTTCCCCTTTTGGTGGGGGGATGGTGGCGTGGCCTTCGTTATAAAGATGGCCGGCCAGCTGAAAAAATGACGTCATCGCCGAGTTCCCAACAAGCAAGATATGTGGAACTCTTAGACTGTCAATAATCAACAGTAATTTTTACAGACAGCGTTACAAAACTTCAAAATTGGATTGTAATAAAGAACACGATGATTTATACTGAAACTCATCTAATATTAATAATAAAAAAATAATAAAAAACACAAGTTATTTGTTTAAGTATATTATAAGCAATTGAATATTTCGTTGTATTATAGATTTTAAAGATTAGAATGCGTTCTTTAATTACTTATAAATTACATTTTAAAAAAGTGAAGGAACACGATTTGATTTGTAGTAAACTTGAAGTTTATTTAATATAATTAAATGAAATTTATGCATGTAAGATTATGAATATTTGAAGCAGAACACAAGCAAAAATTTGATATGAGTTAAGGCAATAAACAAATATTAAAATTAAACTATTTTTTTAATCAAAATGATTTTTTTAAATCAAAATGAATGTGGGTTTATATTACTGTTCACATAGATTCGAAAAAGTTGTCAAAAAACAAATATATAACAAATAAATGTTATCAAAGGCAAGATAAGTTACTTTTCTACCAAACTGGATATATTTTTCGTATTTTTATTCAATGTAACATGTTTATTCAGCTCGAAAACAATACAGTGCTTACCGATGTATTGGAAAATTCAAGATGGCGTCTGACTCCCTCTTTAACACGGTAAGTATGGAAAAAGGTGTTATAATTAAAAAACTGGATAAAATACTGTTAAAAACTCGCTCAATATATGTTACCGTGACATAGCTTGACATATATTCGGCGGGTTTTTAATAGTATTTTTTCTAGTTTTTTATTTATAACACCTTTTCTCATACTTACCGTGTTAAAGAGGAAGTGAGGCGCCATCTTGAATTTTCCAATACATCGGTAAACACTGTATGGTTTTCGAGCTGAATAAACATGTTACATTGAATAAAAACACGAAAAATATATCCAGTATGGTAGAAAAGTAACTTATCTTGCCTTTGATAACATTTATTTGTTATATATTTGTTTTTTGACAACTTTTTCGAATCTATGTGTATAGTAATACAAACCCGTTTTTTTAGCTGAATAAATATGTTACATTGAATAAAAACACGAAAAATATATCCAGTTTGGTAGAAAAGTAAATTATCTTACCTTTGATAACATTTATTTGTTATATATTTGTTTTTTGACAACTTTTTCGAATCTATGTGTACAGTAATACAAACCCGAAATGAATTTAAGACCACGAGTGAACCCGCGTTTGTTTTTTTTTTGTTTAGTTTCATATGTATATATATATAAAATAAGTATTTTTAAATTTTATCTTTCTAGCTTAAAAAAAAAGTTTTAAAATTTTATCAGCTGGCATAATTTATTTTTAAATATTGAAAAATTTCAGGAAAATTAATTTTTGCTAGATTTTCAAAACATGTGTGTCAACAGCTTAAAAAAATCGTCTCTTCAAAAGAACATGTTTTAAAGTAGATGGTAGTGAAGGTGTGTGTGTGTGCGCGTGTGCTGGGTAGAACAGCGTTTGTTTTCGTGTTGTGTGTACGTGTGTGCGGCTAGAGCCAGAATGGCGGACGTGATGTCGGAGGTTGGATTGTTAGATTGTGTAAGTTTCGTATTTTTGTAATTTGTAAATAACAAGTTAGGAAAAAATTAAACCCTTCCAAGATCGACAATAAATAAAGCCATAATATTTTATGGTAAAGTTAAGAGCGTAGGAACCATAGTTTTTTAGGAGATGTGATTATTGGATTAACCAATCAGAAATCGTCTGTGGCACACACATCTCTGTTTTTATAGATATATAGATCTAGTAACTTCGTCAGACTTTAACAGACTGTTTTCCTGTTAAAGTCTGACGAAGTTACTTGATCGTTGATACGATTCGGTAACCGAAACATGTGTAACTAAGCAGATAAACGGTAATATATATATATATATATATATATAATTATTTTTTACTATAATAATTAAATACCTACAGACACTAGTGTTTCATCCTTTCGGGAATCTTCAGATTCTGATTAATACCAGTCGAACGATTTGAACTCCGGAACACGAGACATCTCTGGCTCGATTAGCGGAGACCCAATCCATTCGGTTAGCATTTACCGCGTGAAATAACGTTGAATTTAAACATCTTAATTTTAAATGTTCATTTACGTCAGTCAGACAGTGATCTAATCGTTATACGATGATCTATCCATAAGGGCTAAATTGACCGACTTTAATTCAATTGAAAGTGCTCAACGATAAGAAACGAATTTCTTAAAAGGGCTGTCATAATTATAACTATTTTTTACTATAATAATTAAATAATATATATCTATATATATCTATATCTATATCTATATATATCTATATATCTATCTATATATATATATATATATATATATATATATATATATATATATATATATATATATATATAACTCGTTGACTCTTGCTTACTTGCTAGCTTGTCGATTTCATTTTTTAAAAAAGTCCGGTGAGTATAAAGACCATTCAGGATCATACGTTCTACTGATGAGACGATCACTAAAGTGTCCTCCATTCAAGTAAACGACAATAAGATAAAAACATTTGCATTTTTAAAGCTACAAATTAAAGGACGATCATAGGCGGAAGTTGTTTTATGGTTGGATTGTAAAGAGGCCTATTACTTTAAATAACAATTTTAACGATTTTTTTATTAAGACACGACATTCACTATACGCGTGTTAAACTGCATTCCTTCACAGGGGGAAGTGTCATGGTAATCCTGGCAACCCTAAATGATCACTTATCTGATGCTGATCAGGCTCAACGTTGCTTAACTTAGATGATCTAACGAGAACAAATGTGTCAGCGTGATTATGTCCCACTGAAGGAGGACGAGAAAGAGGGGGAGGATGAGTTATGAGACTGAATTTAAAACGGTATATTATAGCTTACAAAGCAACATCTGTTAAAAAGAAGAGCGTTAACCAGTTACTGTCTGTATTGAACCTAAAATTATAATAATTAGTTTAAAAAAAAAATAAACATCCACGCTTCTTCCATAGAAACGTCGTCGGAGCGGGAGGGGGAAGATTTGATTCACAGTTACTGTTGGTCAGTGGCTTCAATTTTCTTTCGTCTCGCGGCAGTTTGACTCAACAACAGCGCTGCTGTTCTTGCTTTGTGTAATTAGGGCGAGACGAATGGCTTCCCCCCTGAGGCGAATTGAAACACGTGTAGATTTGCTACACCTGACACCGCCGGGGGATTAGTCTTTTGATGTGTAATTATAGGCTGAAATAAAAATTACACCTGAACAAAACAAACACACAGGTACATATTTTTAGCTACTGCCCTATCCTCTCTTTTTTCTATCCTTTTCTTATATATATATATATATATATATATATATATATATATATATATATATATATATATATATATATAATGTATGAATGTATATAATGTATGTCTATCTGTCTCCATATTTTCAAACTCTATTTCCACTGAAACTAAAAGTCGCAGAGCGGCGCTAGGGGCTTCAAATGATTGGATTTTTACGGACCGTTCTTTTATGAGTCTTTAAATTGATTTTAAAGGGTTAAAATTGAAAAAAATCGTTAAACATTTTCTAAATTTATCTTAGTTTATTTTTAATTGGTTTATATATGTGTTACGTTGGTACAGTAGTAACGTCACCAGCTTTGAATGATACGGCTTCGGTTTCGATTCTAGCTGATGTCATCTAAATATTTTTGTTTACCTTTGAAGTCAGGACTCTATGATAATATATACGAAATCTGGACGAATTAAAATAAACGAAAGATTTATTGGAAGTACAATTCGAATCGGATTTGTTTTTGAAGAAAAAGTCGTCGCTGTTAGAAGAACTTAAAATGCGAGTCGTTTTTTAATGCGGAATTTAACCTGTAATCCTATTGTGCTGGTTTTCAAACGAAAGTTGTTTTATGAAATACAATTCCAGTTTGATTTTATTTTGTTTATGAAAAGAAAAAAATGTGTGTCGTATATGGTGAGAGTACAATTCGAGTCGGATCTTTGTTGTTTTGTTTTTGAAAAAAAGAAAGAAAATAAAGTCGTCGCTGTAAAATGAACTTACGATGCGATTCAGTCGACTTGTATGTAAAAAGTCGTTTTTTAAATGAGATATTTAAAAATCAAATTTTGTATGTCTAGCTGAGTATCGAGGGCTAACTGTGTCTAGCCGTGTCTGGCGGTGGGCTAGCTGTGCCTAGCTATGTAGCCCCACTTCTGCTGGGGAATATCCGATAAAGACGGATACAACTTCCATACCTAGTTTGTGATTATGAGATCGGGTGTGGGGGACGGCAGTCACGGAGGCGAGCTGCCAAGGGTGGCATGTCGGAACTCGAAACTGGGTGATTTTACTCATTTCTTTGACAATAAAATATCGGAGGGTGAAACATTCGTTGATCTTCATGTATTCCCGGGCAACGTCGGATCTGCCTGTTAGTATATATATATATATATATATATATATATATATATATATATATATATATATATATATATATATATATACATACATATATATATATATATATATCTTCTATTATTATACAAAAGAACTTTGTCTTTGTGTGTGAAAGAGAAATGGAAAGAGTTCCCTATGAACTCGGAAACAGTTAAGCCGATTTTTTTTTAATTTTATACGAAAGTGTATGATGTGTTTGGAAGTGTTCTTACGTAGGTTCTGTATGGGAATGCGTCTAAAAAGTATCGAAGATCGATAATCGAAAAAATCCGGTTCAAGACGGGAGTCCGATTTTGAACAAAGTTAACACTTTTATACGGCCTAACATCACAAGTGCATTTGAGAAGTTTTATAATCGCACAAGCAGAAAGACCTGACATAATGTATATTTTTTTTTATTAGACGGCGTGTTTGAAATGAATGTTTCTTCTTAGAGTACACTTGAATCATGATACTTGACTTTTGCATTTTAAACTTTAAGTGAAGCCATTATTTACAGATTATTTTATAAAATCAACAGTAGATTCTCTACAGTGCAATGTAGAGTTCAATGTATTGTGGACTAAGTCACTGCGGGGAGACATGTAAAGCTTTCTCTCGGTACACTGCGGGCATGTGGTCAGGGAGAAGAGCAGACAATCAATCGATTTGATTTTAAAAATGGTCTATTTCTGCGATTTCGATGACCATAAATGTATGGGAGAGTGGAACATTTGTTGATCATCATTCAATCCCGGACAACGTCGACTCTCTCTGCTAGTATATATTAATTCTTCTGGTATGTCTTGACGGACTCAGGAATCTTGCTGTTAAACTCTGAAATATTAACGAAATTTCGAACGGAACTCTTTATGTAATCCATGGGGTAGCATGCTCTTGTTCTTTCAGCCATGATCGTATAGAATTTAACTTGGGACGTTGAATGTTCGATACTCCGCGGAGGTGGGGCGATATTAAGAATACAATTACGAATCACTTAAGACCTCTGTCCGGTTCAGCAAGACATCAAGATATCCGAGTCCGACCAGATACACCTGAAGAAGACCGAAGGTTATATCGGTGGAAACGTTGTAAAAATAACAATCAAGATGGGAACAGTAGTCTGAAAAGTCCAAATGATACAAAAAAATTGTGATTTCCGAATAAGAGTTTATGGTTTGTTTACGCGTAGATACATAAATATTCGAAATAATCTCGCATTTATTCCCACGAAAAAAACAAAATTATGACGAAGTAAGAGACTGAATATTCCAATTGTTAAATTGTCGGTCAAGGATATTTTCCTCGGGGTTTTGTGTTGAACAAATTTTGGAAACGAGTGAGAATAAAGGTGAAAATAATTTGTTTTTAAATCGAAAAACTTGTTTTCCGGCTTATTTAGTAATTTGATTCATACCAGTTAGCATGATTTGCCAGGAGGAAAGTAGCATTCTCGAATACACACACACACAAACACACACGCACACACACACACACACACACACACACACACATATATATATATATATATATATATATATATATATATATAACTACTTAATTTACTCACATAAAATTAATATACGAAGTATAAATGTATGTGTAAACTTTAAGTATCTACTTCAAAAGTGCTCAATACGTAGGTAGAGCTAGTTAGTAAGTTATAAAATGTATATGTCGATTAAGCTTAATCGCCATATATATCTTATAACTTACTATATATATATATATATATATATATAGAGAGAGAGAGAGAGAGAGAGAGAGAGAGAGAGAAAGAGAGAGATTTGTTATTGTTGTTTTTTCAAGCGATACATACGATTAATATTGGCTCCGCCTCGAAGCTCATTTTTTTTTCATTTACTTAGAAAGTCGCCCTTTTTAATTTGTTTGGACGTATATAACATTTTTATTTATTTATTATTTTTATATATATATTAGCAGATGTACTCGGTGTTGCTCAGTAGTTAACCTAACGTTAAATTATTTGAAAACAAAATAATAAAGTAATGAAAAAAGGAAAGAAACTGAGACATGTGCATACGAGTATTATGTTTTTCTTTCTAACAGCCCACTTCTTGTAAGTAAAAAAAAAGACTCGAGCTGAGATCGAAACCAAAATCTAAAGAGACTGAGTCAAGTACGATAATCCTTAGGCCAACGATTTATGCATGCGCATTCGTGAAACACTTGTGAAACAGATAAAAATCTGATGGCTTTTCAATTTTGACTCCTTAGCAGCCTTATTTCCGGATGATAACCTACTAAAAAGTTTTCTGCATTCGTGGTTTGAAAGTATCAGCTCATTTTTGCAAATATGTACTCTGTTAGACTCTAAGAAAGCAACATCTGTCATGAACGTGCGTCAGAAGCAGAGATGCGTCATTGAATTCCTGGCAAAAGTGCATTGAGAATGTTGGTTACCATGTAGAAAAATAAATTCAGCAGCACAGAATTTCGCTCGTTTTAATGGTGCCACACCCGTCTTCGTAACTTTTCAACGTTTTCAGTAGAAAAAAAAAAAAAATAGGCGGCTTCTTTACTTTTAGAACGATCACCGTTTGACAAAGTGCACTCCGGACGCCCAAGTACAGCTATACTTCATCGCTGGCAGAAGTGTATTGGGAATCGTTGTGACTTTATAAAAAAAAAAAAATTTGGAAGTATGAAGGTCGCTCGTTTTAATGGTATTACCCCAGTCTTCGTAGCTCTTTAACTTTTGTGTAAAATAATATAATGCTTTATTTTTGGAACGATCTTTGTATCCAAATCTCAGGATTTTTTCGCATGACATTTGAAGTTTCACTTCTTTATTTTTAGTCAAAAGTTAAATAGTTTTATGTTTTAATTAGTAAACATCGTTAAAATTAAAGTGCATGAAACTTTATTGCCATAGATATGTTGGTACATATACTACTAGTCTCTCACTCTTAGGTAGAGTAAAAAAAAAAAAAGAGTATCCAATCTATTGGGCTCCGAACTGTCAATTAAGCTCCAACCCCTGTCCCATCGCCGCAGTGTTACATCTCATTGCCTGTTTTACAAATATTTTAATAGAGTGTGCGCTGATGAACTCATCACACTTATACCCCCATCGGCGTACATGCCCCCGACAAACCCGTTTAACAACAAACCCCTACCGCATCACTGAAGAAAGCATTCTGCTCCGATGGTTAGTTCCACCGATATCGGAAGTTGGCCTTAAGATTGCCAAAAGTACTTATAACTATCTAAACACCATATTCTTTACTCGTTAACTATCCTTGAGGTTCATCCAGATGAACTCGAAAGTACTAGTAATATATACAAATACGGAAGATACATCGCGCTGTTCTCGCTCGAAACTGGCAAATTAAAAAGGATCAACACAAAAATATGTATGCATAAATTGTTCGCCATATTTAACGAAATATGTTAAAAAGAACATTTTTGAGCCTATATATATATATATATATATATATATATATATATATATATATATATAGGGGGTCAATTTTTTACCCCTCTCTCTCTCTCTCTCTCTCTCTCTTTCTCTCTCTCTCTCTCTCTCTATATATATATATATATATATATTAAATTTATTTATACAAACATTAATAGCTACATATGTGCATACATGTTTCTGTAATCACCCGCGTTGGGGGATTACGTCTTCAGGCCAAGAATTACCGTCGAAACTATATATATATATATATATATATATATATATATATATATATATATATATATGTAATTGCATTGAGCTTCATAAATTAAGGATTAGGATATAAAAAAAGTGAAATATAATTGAAAAAATATGTGGATGACTATAATGCTCCTTATCTCAGGTTGAGCATTTGGGAAGTGACATACAAATTACCATTGTTTTGACAGTAATTCTTGGCCTGAAGACGTAATCCCCCAACGTGGGTGATTACAGAAACATGTATGCACATATGTAGCCATTAATGTTTGTATAAATAAATTTAATGTACCTGCTCTGTTCACTCATTGAGCACTCTTTTGGTAGACACATGTTGTTTCATTGGATGTACTTCTAGGAAACTAAACTCTACTGGCTATATATATATATATATATATATATATATATATATATATATATATATATATATATATATATATATATACACCAAACAAATGACAAAAGTCTATATTCCAAATTTCATGATGTTGACCATCTTAAAATTTATTCCTTTAATTACGTTGACATTTTAAATTCTTGACAGCAACTGTTTCGTAGTGTCAAATCAATCACTTAATCAATCAATGAATCTGTTTTGCCATTAACTCAGAAAAAATAGCAACTATATATATATATATATATATATATATATATGTGTGTGTGTGTGTGTGTGTGTGTAATTACATTGAGCTTCATAAATTAAGGATTAGGATATAAAAAAAATGTGAAATATATTTGAAAAATATGTGGAAATACAATGTTCCCTATCTTAGGTTGAGCATTTGGGAAGTGATATAAAAATTACCATTAGCGTATGAAGCGATGCTCTTTGCGTAAACAAATTTAGCTTAGGTACTTTGGACAATGTCGAAACATTGTTAATTTACTGCCCGCATAGCATGTAAATGCATCTTTTATTTTGTATGTTCACGTTTAAGTCGTATAAATTTCCATGTTGGTATCTGGAAGCGCATTAATTCATTAGGAGAGATGCACCCCCAGTCTTAGTTAAGACATGTATGTAGGAGAATGTAATTCTAATGTAAAAACCTGCGTTGTATTGTATAGTTTGTCACGAATTATAGGACGAATTATTATTATTATTATTATTATTATTATTATTATTATTATTATTATTATTATTATTATTATTATTATTACTATTACTATTATTATTATTATTATTATTATTATTATATTCATGCAGATATTCTACATGATTTATACTTGCGTAATATTTGCGTAAATAGGTTATAGTAAACACAAACCTCTTTCTATATATATTTATGTATGCGTATATATATTTGTTTAAATAAATTTTGCCTACGAAACTCCGCTATCAGTCTACAGACATAAAACTTAATATATAGAGAGTTTATATTTGGGTTTTAACCGAGAGAATTGAGTAGTTGAAAGATAGTCCAAATTAATCCAAATGGCAAAACATCCGTGGAATAATTCACAAATGAGGAAAAGGAAAAGATGTTCGTAGAAAACTAATTTAAATCGACTGTCAAGTCTGGGCTAATATTGAGAGAATTCATATATATATGTGTGTGTGTGTGTGTGTGTGTGTGTGTGTGTGTGTGTGTGTGTGTGTGTGTGTGTGTGTGTGTGTGTGTGTGTGTGTGTTAATACTAAGTTTTTCCAATTGCTTGACAGGGTAATTCTAGAACTATAAAAAAAACAGTTTAACATTTGTATATGGACAACATCAAATGTAAGGAAATAAAATTCACACAAATTCAGCAAAAATCAGATTCTTGTTTATTTGAAGCTTACAAGGCATCTGTAATATTCAAAATATATTAGACATTTCATTGCTTAACAAGTAATACAAACATGTGAGCAAGTTGAAATGAACATTTTGCATTTCACTTTGTCGACATATTTTTGTACGCGTTATTCATCCATCCAAACAAAGATTTTATTCGTTATGAATAAATTTGCGCATGTGCAAAAGTACGAAATATGTCGGCAAGTTGAAATAAAGATTTTGCATTTCAACTTGTCAACCCATTTCTTTACGTTTTATTCATCCAAACAAAGATTTTACTTGTTATAAACCATCCTTGCTGTATGATTATTATTTCCTGTTAATTTCAGTGTTGTATGGCAAGTAGTTTAAGAGTTTATCGGATAAATATTTACAGACTCTAGTGTTGTAAGTAAATGAAGACGTAAAACAAAACCTCTTTCCAAGGCTTTATTGAATAAACTTCACAGCTACTCAAGCAAGAGAGAAAGAACCCAGTCTTTTAAAGAAAAAGGAACACGTGTAAAATCACGTGGCAAGAAACGAAACTAGAGTTGTATATCTATTTTTTTTAATTAGTAAGAACAAAACAATTTAAATGAAAATATAACACAGACATATACATCTACTATTTTATTTATATAGGTAAGGTTATCTTCATTGTTCCTAATAAAAATATAACTCTAGAGACAAGGGGGGGAGACAGTATTATAACCCTGCATTCATTTTATTTATTTTTTTGGTCATTGTTTAAGGTATTCTTTTTTTTTTTCTCACAATAGTGTTGTTTATTTACTCTCATACTCTATAATCATGTTGGCCTTGTATTTTATTTCTGATAAACATAATCATCATTGTGGATTTTTCGACTAATTTCCCTTCCAGACGGTGCGAAACCTCGGCAGCTTTCAGGATTCACCACGGAACAACTTTAATCAAAATTAGGTCACCAAATATACCAAAAACTAGGCCCAAAAATACAAGGTACGAAGACATCCCTCTCATCCTTTATATATTCTCTCTACCACCACCACCCCCAGGAATAATTCATTTCCTGGACCCTAAACCTCGAGACCACGTGCGTTTTTTTTTTTTAATTAAAAGCATCAACCTTCTCTCTTTTATTCTTTTACTTGTACTTTTTCAAATTTTCTGAGCAAGAATTTACTAATCTGCATCATTCCTTATCAACGACATTCTATTCGTTGATTATATCATTTAAGGCTTCCATATTCCTACTCTCGTCTCTATTAATAGCAAACCCCCCCTTGCATGTGATGCGCTCGCCTTTAAAAGTACATCCGTATACGAGTTTAAGTGGCGACAGTTAAGTGGTTGGTGCCGGAGACTGTAGGCTCTGCGTGCCAAGTTTGAGTACAGAGTTATGTTTGTGTGCGATCGCCACACAGGCCATAATCGTCCGCTCGTTGTCTTTCTCTGGGTTCGGTGCTTAATTTCAACACTGGCCGGCGTATAAATCACGTGGTCTCATTCACTGCTGTTACATAAAGATTTTCCTTCCAACCTAGATCACAACTTAAGTTTAAAATAAGTAAATATATTTTAATTTGATAAATTACGGTGAGAATCCATTTTTTCAAAAATTCTCTCATCCTCTTGAGAGTAATATTATATATTCTCGAGTTGCCTTTGACCTTGGTAATTGCTTACTTATTAGTATACAAAAAGTTTAGTTCATTTGCCACGTCTTACTCAAAACTTCTTGTGTTATCACTTCTTTCGAACATGGTAACTTAATTTCTCGTGAAATTTTCCTCGTTCTATATAAAACGAATTTAGGAAGACTCGTCCATGGAAAACTCGTCCATCTAAGACTCGTCCATTTTGTCTAAGTAGGAAAATTGGGCGATTATTGAATAAATTTCGACTGATAACACATTTTATGACCGTTTTTAAAAGAGACTACACACCCCATAATATTTTTAAAAAATATTTTCCCGTGTTTACTTATTGTTTAAGATAAAATCGATTTTGCTAAGTGTTTGTTTTCTACCTAGATGGCTAAGTTTTTAGTGGTATAACTTATTTAAAAGCTTTTATGCAGTCAAAAAAAAAAGACTACCCACTCCATAATATTTCTTAATATTTATGCTGTGTTACTCTTTTTTTAAAAAGAATAAAATCAATTTTTTAAGTGTTCGTTTTCTACCTGATAAAAATCGATTTTATCTTTTTTAAAACAACAGTAAACAAATAAAAATATTTTATCTGTTTTAAAACTACAATAAAAAAAATAAAAATATTCAAAAAAATATTATGGGGTCTCTTGTAAAAACAATCTTACTTTCAAGAACGGTCATAAAATATTTTCAATCGATATTTATTCAATAATGGCCCAGTTTTCATACCTACTAAAAATGGACGAGTCTTCCATGGACGAATTTTCTGTGGACGATCTTCCTGGAACCAAACCAACATCATATTTCTGTGAAATCGCGTTTGTGTGCGTTTACTAAAATACTATAACTTTGCACCCATTGTTTTCGTCCGAATTCACTGCTTAATACAAACACTGGTCGTAGCGTCAATCATACGGTCTCAGTCATTGTTATAGATAATGTACACTACTCAAGTTTAAAGCAAGTAACGATCCTTAATTTTGAGAAGTGAAAATGATACTTAGTCACTTTACGGAACGACAGGCTTATATAAGAACAAACATCTCTTTCAAACAGTTTGGGTGTCCAATACCTTTCAATCAGAACATCAGATACCTAACAAGACTAGCATGCATATTTTTGCTGAGATATACAGTACCTGCACTTCGGATGACGATAAAACCATAATTTATTAATATAGAGTGAAATGGAATAGTTTTGACTTCAGAAGATAGGTTTAATTGAAGAATCATGTTCGTAAAAGTTCAAATTGATGACCATTTATTGTCCAGGCAACGTAAGAGGTTTGCAAACTTACCGAAACAAGTGATAAGAAACACATATTTTTAAACATCCGGTACATAAATATCAATTAGAACACGCCGCAAGATCAATCGGGATTTATTAGCTGTTCATTTACGGACATAAAAACTGCTTGACTATGAGAGACCACTATCTGTCATGGACAGATCTTTTGTAGACTATCAATTGGCGCGCAACCACAACATATAACCTGAACAAAAAAGGAAATCATTTTTTAACATTGAGAAATAAAATTTCTGGAACCAAATATTCTATCCACCAGATGCACTTCATATGCATGTACTGCAACTATGCATGCCATATCATTGTGCATGTTTTGTATAGGTTTCCGCATCTATATATTTTATTCTCTTCGGAAAAATATAAATCCATTTCATCCCCTCTCCTGCTATGGGTTAAATAGTAGGGTATATTGTACTCTACAAATTTAGGAAGAACCACCAACTTGCAGTGTTAGTAAGAATAAGTAGGTGTGTAGGCATCTTTTCCCGATCATTAAGCAACGAAAATTGTACTCCAAAGTCGCCAACATGCTAATCGATTGCATGGTCTTTTACTACTGTTTTATTTCTTCCGTTTACGGGCTTCCATACATGTCACTGGTAAACTTTTGATTTCTTCCAGTCTAACTTCCTTATAAAAGAGGTGGCATTACTTGTTTAACGTTGTACACGTTTACACACACGTTAACATGTAGACACTTGGGACCCAACACGTTGTAGCAGAGTACGTCCCGCCATAAACGCATCAAATAATTTCAAATAATTTACTAGTATGTTATTTCTACAAATCAATTATCTTGAGAAACTAGGAATAAAGACGAAATATTTGTTGTATAAAAGAGTTACCACTTATCAAGGCCCGAGGGTC
>NC_136511.1:53718500-53758500 GCF_053919585.1 Euprymna scolopes | reverse complement strand
GCGCCTGGCCTCCATAGAATGGAAATAGGCACAAACTTTAATAAAGACTTTTCATATCTATTTGCGTAAGTATACTTTGATAATTATGTTTCAGTTTGAAGAAATATGGTATGATAAAATTATTGGGTGTTCGTTCGCGTCTGACCTCCATAGAATGGAAATATGTCACAAAGTTTAACAATTTTTTTTTTTAATATAGATCCACAGATTAGTGTGATAAGTGTTTCAGTGTGAACAGGTATGGTATAATAAATTATGGGGTTTATCTATTTTATTTTTACTTTCATCATATTTTGCTTTGGTTTTGATACCCCCAAATTCGAAGCTATCTCTTTACAACCCTTCCTTTTCATAACCTATCATACTTTCATAAATCAGAGTCCATTTTCTGTAGGCTGTTTTTGAACCCAGTAAACGACGGATACTCTTGCTAGTATATATATATATATATATATATATATATATATAAAGCACGGTGCCCGAGCCTTGAAATCGTAGTTACCACTGTGCAGTTGCGCTGGGCAAGTCACATTGTATGTATGGGTATGATCGTCTCCCGAAGCGACTCTTTTATAGATAACTTGCAAGTGGGGCGCGTGGGGCAATTTTAGCCCAGAAAGCGTTATAATGATGGCCTTAAAAGCATTCTGAGGGATAATGATATTGATATCGAAACCTGGGAAGAAACTGCGCTTGATCGTGGCGCCTGGGGGAATTGGTAAAAAGTGTGGTTCTCTACAGGTTAAGAGGATGGAGCGTGCAAAGCTGAAAAGTGCACCTCGGAGGGTAGATCTGAAATTTTTGCAAAGCAACAGTGCAAACTGGATCTATGAGACGTATGGTCGCGTTCTCCTTTCAAAGGCAGGGTATATGAGCCGCTTTAAGTCTTACAATAACAGACCATTGTCATGCAATGTTCCACAGCAATCTCATAGCACAGTGTATGTAATATGCAGTAAGGTGTGCAGCTCTACATCTGTACTGAGAAGGCACATGGTTTTGCACAAAGACAATATTCCTCATTCGGGTCCAATAAACCCCGTTAAGACATTGAACTTGGTGTGTCATATATGCCATCGTCCCTGTAAGTAAACTGCAAGCCTACAAAGTCACCTGAGAACATATGAAAGTGTACGTAATAAAGTACATGCATCTGGAGAGGGCAATCATCTGTGAAGATGCTGTAATCATATATATATATATATATATATATATATATATATATATATACATATATATATGCATATATATGTATATATATGTATATATGTATATATATGTATATATACATATGTATATATATATATACATATATATGTATATATATATATATATATAATTATTTTTTTACTATAATAATTAAAAATTAGCGTAAGTGACTAATTCGGACGTATCAGCCATCGTTCGCTCTCTCTCTCTCTCTCTCTCTCTCTCTCTCTCTCTCTCTCTCAAGCTCTCTCTTTTTCTCTAACCCTATCTATATATAGAATGAAGGATATATATATATATTCATATGAAATAACGAAGGATATATATACATTTATATACATATGCCTATATATATATATATATATATATATATAGATAGATAGATAGATAGATAGATAGATAGATAGATATGGTGATTGTCACTTCTTGACAGAAGAAGGCCATCTTTCCCTTGCTTTATTGTTGATTACTCATTCATTTTCATGTATTTTTGAAATATCTACAGACCACAGAGCAAACAGAACATTTGTGCCCTGCAATGTTTCCCCCATCAAAGAAAGATTGATCTCCATGTGACCGCTTGTGCCGAGCTAGGCCAACTCCGGATAAAGTCATTTTACCGTATAAATCACAGGTGTGGTTCTGTATGAAATCCTCCAACAGACCTGATATATCTGACAGATTTTTCTTCCGGATATTACGCTTCATTTTTGCATGCTCATATTTTTTCTTCTCAAAACTATCACAGCCATGATAGACCAAGGAGCGCCACTTTTTACGATCATTGGAAGCACTTTCCCAACTGAACACGTCAATACCAAAAGCTGTAAGATTATCTTTGATGTTATCCTTAAAGCGTTTCCTCGGTTTATGTTGTGTACGCCTTCCTTGTGTAATTTCGCCACAGAACAGGCACTTTGGCAATCTATCGTCGTCCATCCTTGTCAGATGTCCAGCCCTCCTCATCTGGTTGCGTATAATCAACTGCTCGATACAAGGTACGTCAGCCCGCATTAGAACATCCATATCAGGTATAAAAGTTCTCCACCTGATGCCCAGAATGTGTCTCAGGAATTGCTGGTGCACTCTCTCCATGACTTTTATGTGTCTACCATAAGTTGTCCAAGCCTCAGAAGCGTAAAGTAGGGATGGTAAAATACAAAATTGATAGACACTGATCTTTGTATGAATAGTTATACCCCTGTCAGACCATACTCGCTTCTCTAATCAACCAAAAGCCTTAGTGACACGCTGTATCCTATAGTTGACCTCAGCATCAAGGGTTCCTATATATATATATATATATATATATATATATATATATATATATATATATATATATATATATAAAAATATATATTCATGATGGCCGACCTGCAACAACGTGGGGGTGGAATTTCTTTTCCCCGAACGAACGCACCGGATTTATCATGAAGAAAATTAACTTTTTGTTGGTAATATCGGATGGAAATCACATCTGACGAATTGATGAGAAAGAAAATTTTAATGAAAAGATAAAACATAAAATTGTCATCTCATTAACGAAACGGCTGTAATGAAGAGATCCGAGATGAAATAAACAAGAGTTATATAAAAGAAAAAAAATGTAAGTCTTTGAATTTCAACAAAGTTTTGCACTATATATGCTCTGCATCTATAAAATAGATACATTGAGCTTCACTCGAAATTAACGGTTATTTAGTTTTTATCATAACAGTCTCAACCCGTTAAATGAAAACGGTATACATTGAAATTAACAATATTTCAAAAATAAACATTTATAAAAATACATTTATTCATACTTGCTGCTTACAACAGCACGTTTGTCAAAATCAAGTAAATATCTGACGAAGAGATCTTTCTCGAAATATTATATTACACGAACATACCACCAGACCGATTTCCCAGGTGACCACTGTGCAAATATAAATATACTGCGTATATAAAATACGAATATGTACACATGTTCTTTAGACTAAACATACAACATTAGCTACTTTTATTTTCTCTACCGCTCTCCCTCGACCCAAGACTGCACCATAATAAACAAAGTCTCCGACAGTATAGACACAGCACTCTCCCTTGACAATAGCGCCCAAGTCCATGTATTTGGCGACTTGAATGTTCACCACAAAAACTCTACTCACACAGATGCAGCGGGCAGCACAACACATAGTTTTGCTATATCTCACTCCCTATCACAAATGGTTACGTTTCCAACCCGTTTCCCTGACCAGCAAGAACAACAAGCATCACTTCTAGATCTGTTTCTGACTACAGTTCCCGAGGATTGTACAACAAATGCTAACAGCCCACTCGGGAACGCTGACCATGCAGTGATAATGGTAGAAATCGCCCTAAATTCTAGACCCAAAACTGAAGAGCCAGTGCTCAAAACAACGAGATATTTTAAAAAGGCTGACTGGGAAGCAATCAGAGATCTTATCAGAGATGCCCCATGGGGAAATATTCTTTCTCTTCCTGCCGAACAGTGCGCAAATGAGACCACTGAATGGTTCAAAACAGCAATGGAAGCACATGTTCCCGTGCGGAAATTTTATAGAAAGCCCCACTCTCCCCAATGGTTTACTTCGACTTGCGCAACTGCCATTGCTCAAAGGCAGCATGCATACCGCAGATTTAACCGACATAAATCCAGTTCAAACAAACAGAAGTACATAGAAGCGAGAAATAACGTTAAGAAAGAAATAGCGACAGCTAAGAGAGAATTTACTGAAACCACTAAAAAACGCATCGAAGCACAAAAATTAGGAAATCGTGACTTCTGGAAAATCTACAACAGTGTAGTAAACAATGGGCAATCAACAATTTCCCCACTAACCAACAATCACGAGGTTTTTTGCTCAGCAACCGACAAAGCTAATATGCTTTCCAGCCGGTTTGCCTCGAACTCCACACTGGACCCTACCAACCACCCCCTGCCTGACTTTCCTTTGCGGACAGACGCCACGCTAGACGATCTAAAAATCACCCCTGCTCAGGTACATGCTATCATAATAAATCTTGACACTTCCAAAGCATGCGGACCTGATCTCATCCCAGCTGTGCTATTAAAAGAGTGCTCAGCCGAAGTAGCTCCAGTTCTCTCCAAACTCTTCAACAAATGCCTTAATGAATCATGCTTTCCGGGCTATTGGAAAACCGCTTCTGTGGTACCAATATTCAAGAATTCTGGCGAAAGAACTGACCCATCAAATTATCGCCCCATTAGCCTCCTCCCACTTTTCGCCAAAATATTTGCGACCATAATTAACCATGCTCTAGTCCGGCACCTTACAGATGCTAAACTTCTGACTGACCAACAATATGGATTTAGACAAGCCCGTTCCACAGCTGACATTCTCACTGTAATCTCTGAACGTATATACCATTCACTGGATAAAGCGGGGGGGGGGGCAGATCGGTAGCTCTAGATATATCTAAGGCTTTTGACAGGGTATGGCATGAGGGTCTCCTCAGGAAAATTAAATCATACGGTATCACTGGTAGAATACTCGGGTGTCTATTCTTAGACCTCTATGCTTCCTGATATTTATTAATGACCTCCCCGACAAAACTGCCTCTGAGATGGGTATATATGCTGATGACACTACACTCTATAAAAGCATGACAGGAAAACAAATGAACACATATCTAAAGAAATGGCAAAAACACTAGAGGATGACCTCCAATCTGTAGTGGAATGGGGACATAAATGGATGGTCACATTCAATGCTGCCAAAACCAAACTGGTTTCCTTCAATAACTACAAGAAACCTTCTCTGCCACCAATAGCAATGGCCAGTGACTCCCTGTCTGAGAGTACATCTTTCAAACTGCTTGGCCTAACGTTCACAGGAAACATGAGCTGGAACAATTATATTAAAAACATTGCCAGGGCCGCTGCAAAAAAGGTAGGCTCTCTCTACCGTGCTAGAAAACTACTGACACCTGAAAGTATCCTGTATCTCTATAAGGCCACCATTCGCCCATGTATTGAGTATTGTTGTCACATCTGGGCTGGTGCGTCTACTACTAGTCTCTCGCTCCTAGACAAGGTTAAAAAAAGAGTCGCCAATCTGATAGGCCCTGAACTGGCATCTAAGCTTCAGCCTCTGTCCCATCAACGAAACGTTGCGTCCCTCTGCTTGTTCTACAAGTATTTTAATGGTGAGTGCTCTGACGAACTGCAGACACTTGTGCCCCCACGTCGCAGACACCCTCGACAAAGCCGACAGGCAGCTAAATCCCACCCCACACAGTAGAGATCCCTAGATGCAAAATATCCTTCTACTCCAGTAGTTTCTTCCCCAGAACCGCTAGACTCTGGAATTCCATTCCAGGATCATGCTTCCCTGACTGTACTGACATGCAGAAGTTCAAGTGCAACGTGAACCGACATCTTGCTGCCCAAATCCCTACATAGTTCCCCCGTAGTTGCTGACCCTGATAGTAGCCCCCTACACCTGAGTGGCAATGTGCCTTGTTTGGGGTGAAAATGTAATAAAAAAATGTATTTATAAGTTGTATCAATAAATTTCTCACCTGCTTCAGCTTGTGTCTTTCTGTTACTTCTGCATTGTACCGTCTTCTACAATTCTATTTAACTATTTATTCATGTGGAAATTAGTTAAAATTCCCACGCATTTCAGGTGAAAACATTATTACCTGCTTAAGTGTCCTGTCGAAATATTTACAATCATATGGCGCTTATGTTGATTAAGTATCTTTTAAACTTGGGCATCTCACGTGAAAACATTATGGATTACTTGGATATCATGTTGAAATCAGTAAAATCATGTGCTCTTGTTGATTAGGGTTCTTTTAAACTATATTATCTCCTTACTTGTTATGTAGAAATCATTACAAAGCAATTAGTACAAATCAGTTTTCTGTAAATACGGAAGACATAACTATTTCCTACATGCACATGTAATCCAAGATGTCCTTAAATAGTAAACAACATGGGGTCATCGGAACTTACATAAAATCGATCTGACTTAATGCCACGTGTGTATAATGCACATCTAGCTGAACTTTTGAAAGACATTAAAGACAGACATGTACTGGGATTTCTATTTGTAAATGTTTATGTTATTGAATTTCAAAAAAAGAGGGCTACCACATTACCACATGATATTAATGCTGCGAGATCAGGATAAGATCGGCCCTGTCGGTGGGGCATTATAATGCGCTGACTGCCTCCCCCCTCCTCTGCAGAGGGTAAAAGTCCCTCGATGGGGGTCCTGGATATAACCTTAAACTATATCGAGTGGTGAGGCCCCAGCTTGCGGGCTTTGGGGAGAGTGGAGCCACCCTTTAATTACCATTGCTCCCAGGTCCACTCTGACCCGGAGTGCTAGTACCTGTTAGGGTCCCAACTATGGGTTAAATAGAAACCGACGTGAAAACAACAAATATTATCTATTAAAAAATTTTCTTCAAAATCTTTGGATTCGGCATTAAATAACCCGAAAAGAGTTGATATACTGTAAAACAACCAACCAACCAACCAAAAAATCAGGATAAGATCAGAACAGTTCATCAAATTGATGCAATTGTGTAAGCTTCGTGATTTAGTTAAGCCTTTAATGGTACATGGTCAAACCTCAATGTAATTGTTTGATTATGTGATAAGATGTTTCTTATTGATGTGTGTGTGTTTGTAAATTTTTAACTACCGTGGAATTTCCACGGGTTCTGCTAGTTTAAAAATATTTGAGTCTGAGCCAAACTAAATAATATTAAAAAAAAAATTGCAGCTATGTTATTATATTGCCAATAACACAGTGCAGAAATAAATGAAAATTGGCTAGTCAGAAAGAAAGATTTACTTCTCAGTTTAAATGCTACTTAGGTCTGATTTCGAATATCACACAAATTTATGTTAAATTTAAGATTAGCTAATGAGAGTTTACATTAAAACAAACATAAACTTTAAACTTTCTGTTGTGTGGTTAGGGTTAGGGTTCTGGTGTGTGATTTTTGGCAAAACCCGGATACGTTATCCTCGTCCGAAATCGCCTAACCAAGCTCAGGGAACACGCCATAGTTCTTCACTTTTGTTTTATTTCTTGTGACTATGGAGCTGTTGATCACGTATTGTTTTGTTTCCAATTCCCGTCGTACGAAACAGGTCGAGCTGATCTTTTGCTGCCCTTGTCAAAATGCTAATTAACATCTTGTCTGGACATCTAGTTAGACTCACAAAAAGGAACAACAAACGCATTTCAATATAAGAAAACGATGTTTATTCCGTATATGAGATCAGGTAAAAAATCAAAGTTTTATAGGAAGGCGAAGAGAATAGACATAACGTCCATCTAGCAGACCGAGCTGAGCAGAATCTGAATGCTGATCCTACCATGAACCAAGTCTCGTAGCTAACACGTCGCCAAGAAATGAATAATACATTTATTGATGTATTGAAACTCGGAACAGAAAGCTAAAGGTAGTATAATGCTGTATTAATAAAGAAATAAATAAAAAGGATAGGCATGCAATTAATAGCAGAATGAAAGAAAATAACGTATGTCACAGTAAAGTAAGGGTAAAAGAAAGAAACGGTGAAAAATGAATTTGTCCCTGATGAAAAAAGGTATCCGGTACAAAATATATGTCTGTTTCAAATGAACCAAAATACAAGTTATTTAATCTAAAAACTTGAAATTAATAAGTAGCATTTGGAGTCTCACAATCGGGCTTAACGTGACTGACTAGTTCGCAAATATCTGAATTCTCTCTCTCTCTCTCTCTCTCTCTCTCTCTCTCTCTCTCTCTCTCTCTCTCTCTCTCTCTCTATCTATCTCTCCCTATCTATCTACCTATCCTTTCTCTCTCTCTCATTCATATATATATATATATATATATATATATATATATATATATATATATATGGTCCTTGCTAATGAAGCCAGAGATGGCTTCTGTCGCCGGGTTCGAATCTATCGACTGGTGTTAATCGTGACACCCTGCACTGAAGTTTCCCGAAAGGATGAAACACTAGTGTCTTTAGTATTTAATAATTATTATAATAAATAATTATATATATATATATATATATATATATATATATATATATATATATATATATATATGTATATATACTAGCATGTTGACCGGTGTTGTTCAATCGTAAAATGTGCATGCTAGTATTATGTTTTTCTAAACAGTTCACTTCTTATAAGTAAAGAAATACTCGAGCTGAAATTAGAAATCAAAACTTAAAGAAATGAGTTAAGTAGGATAACCATTAGGCCAGCTTGCTACGATCTTTAAAACATGTTTTTCAAACCTACTTATTCTTAACGTAAGGAAGCTGTCATGTGAACGATTCACGCATGCGCATTTGTGAAACAGTTGACAAACAAACAAAAATCCTATGACCCACCCACGTAGCACTTTTTAAAGTGTCCCACGTGTCCGAATACCCTGTATACCAAACTTCAAGTCTGTAGATCCAAAGTTCGTTGAGTATATAGGTTGAAAATTGTCCTCAAGCACACATTTCCGACTTTTATAGATATATGGATATATGTAAGAGTATATAAGAAAGCTACAGCATTGCAGAAAATTCTTCCATATTTATTTACCAGCAATGCTTTAGGCAATATATATATATATATATATATATATATATATATATATATATATATATACTAGCAGTTCAACCCGGCTTTGCTCTATGTACTGTTCATAATTTGCCCAACATCTGAATACACTTTATGTAAGATTTCAAATGTCTAGACAAAATTTTTTCTGAGAAATTTCGTAGTAAACGCAGAGGTCAATTCTGTTTTTAACTTTGACCCCAATTTTTACCCCTTAACATTTAATAGTCGGTCTCAAATCAAAATACTAAGTTTTACCCATGTCCAAGTTACCTACATCTAAAATTTCAAGTCTTTAGACCCAAAATTGGAGGAGGAATTTGGTAGAATCCGCAAAGGTCAACTCTTTCAATTTTGATATTTTGGCAGCCAAATTTTCGCCCCAGAACTGATTAAAATACTTCCCGCGTGTCTGAATACCCGTTATGTATAAATTTCAAATGTTTAGACCCAAAATTGACTGAGTTGTTTGTTAGACACCGCAGAGGTCAAATCTTTTGAACTTTGACCCCTTAGCAGCTCAAAATTTCGATTAAAGAGTTTCCCTATCTCTGAATACTCTGTATGTAAAATTTTAAATGTTTATACCAGAAATTGGCTGATTAATTCGTTAGAGACCGTTTTTAAAGTTTGATCCAAATTTTGACCCCTTAACATTTATTTTTTTGGGCTCAAATCAAATCAAAAGTTTGATACATGTCCAAGTAACCTACATTTAAATTTTCAAGTGTTTAGACCCAAAATTTGCAGAGGAGTTTGGTATAGTTTTCAAAGGTCAAATCGTTGAACTTTGACCCCTTGAAAGCCAAATTTCTGGCCGAAAACCAATTAAAAACATTTTCCCAAATCTCAATACTCCTTCTGTACAATCTCGAGTCACTAGACCGAAAATTGACATTTCATGAGTTATTTCATAGGAAAATGTACAGAGACACACAGACACACATTTTCACTTATATATATATATATCCCTCTCGCTAGAGATCTCGTTTATTTATTTGTCTCCAACTAGGCGGCCCTGTCGGTGGGGCATTAGAATACACCGACTGCCTCCCTGCAGAGGGTAAAAGTCCCTCAATGGGGGTCCTGCATATGACCTTAAACTATATCCAATGGTGAGGCCCCAGCTTGTGGGCTTTGGGGAGTGTGGAGCCACCCTTTAATTACCATTGCTCCCAGGTCCACTCTGACCCGGAGTGGTAGTACCTGTTAGGGTTCCAACTATGGGTTAAATAGAAACCGACTTGAAAACAACAAATATATTCTATTAAAAAAATTTTCTTCAAAATCTTTGGATTCGGCATTAAATAACCCAAAAAGGGTTAATATGCCGTAAAACAACCAACCAACCAAAAATCCAACTAAGCGGACTACATAAATCGTTTGTCTGGTGATATTACCCACTCAAACAATAGCATCAAACAAGAAAACAGCATAATCTATAACATAGTTCCAGAAATCAATTTCCAATAATGCCTCCAACCTCTTTCGTACGATTGATGCAGTAGAAAAGCATGATCAGTTCACAAGTAAACGCGTGTAAGACATGTTTTTTTTTTCTCGGGCTGATATTGCTATTAAAAGCCTACTTTTTAGTCGCGTGAAAGCGACTCTATAAGTCACTCCCTCGGTCCGTCATCGGTCGGTCCGTAACTTTTGTGCTTGATCTTTTTGGTTAAGATCAAAGGTATGTTGCTAATAGATGCTGTTCTTAGCTTTTTAAGCTTTTCTTGGCCTTCGGGCCGAGATCAAAGTGTAGTATCTGGCCATGTGCCTAAGTTTTTTGTTCAACGTTAATTTTGAATGTATTTTTTAACATGAATAAAAGATTTAATATCTCAAAGTGTAGTATCTGTTCCGGCAGATGCTGCACTTAAGATGGTTTGTGCCGGTCAATGGAGGGGAAACCCTCTATACTGGGACAATTATTCTTTTTGGTAACCAGAGTGCCCCCTTTTTGCCTACTTTAAGGGGAGCTGGTTTTTACCTCACATTAAAAACGGCCTTGTGCCTAATTTGCTCAGTGGGGGAGCAAATAAACACCATCTGTTCCGGCAGATACTGCAAGCTATGACTAGCTATGACTAGCAAATACCAGATGTGGGGGCAACCCCACATGCCTGACCTTTAACCAGCTCCCATTTCCCACCTCTCGGGAGCTGGTCCCCCTTTTCCCCTTCCCCCTCCCTTCACTCCTCACATTAAAAATCGGCCTTGTGCCTAGTTTGCTCCGTGGGGGAGCAAATAAATACCATCTGTTCCGGCAGATGCTGCAAGCTATGACTAGCAAAGACCAGATGTGGGGGCAACCCCACATGCCTGACCATTAACCAGCTCCCATTTCCCACCTCTCGGGAGCTGGTCCCCTTTTTCCCTTCCCCCTCCCTTCACTCCTCACATTAAAAATCGGCCTTGTGCCTAATTTGCTCGGTGGGGGAGTAAATAAACACCATCTGTTCCGGCAGATGCTGCACTTAAGATAATTTGTACCAGTCAATGGAGGGGAAACCCTCTATACTGGGACAATTATTATTTTTGGTAACCAGAGTGCCCCCTTTTTGCCTACTTTTAGGGGAGCTGGTTTTTACCTCACATTAAAAACGGCCTTGTGCCTAATTTGCTCAGTGGGGGAGCAAATAAACACCATCTGTTCCGGCAGATGCTGCAGGCTGTGACTGGCTATGACTAGCAAGGACTGGATGTGGGGGGCAACCCCACATGCCTGACCTTTAACCAGCTCCCATTTCCCACCTCTCGGGAGCTGGTCCCCTTTTCCCCTTCCCCCTCCCTTCGCTCCTCACATTAAAAATCGGCCTTGTGCCTAATTTGCTCGGTGGGGGAGCAAATAAATACCATCTGTTCCGGCAGATACTGCAAGCAAAGACCATATGTGGGGGCAACCCTATATAAGACCTTGGTAAATGTAGGGGCAACCCTTCATACCAATTGTCACTATCCAGCTCCCCTACTCCCCGGGGAGTTGGTCCCCATTTCCCCTTCACTCCTCACTTTAAAAATCGGCCTTGTGCCTAGTTTGCTCCGTGGGGGAGCAAATAAATACCATCTGTTCCGTCAGATACTGCAAGCTATGACTAGCAAAGACCAGCTATGACTAGCAAAGACCAGATGTGGGGGCAACCCCACATGCCTGACCTTTAACCAGCTCCCATTTCCCACCTCTCGGGAGCTGGTCCCCCTTTTCCCCTTCCCCCTCCCTTCACTCCTCACATTAAAAATCGGCCTTGTGCCTAATTTGATCGGTGGGGGAGCAAATAAATACCATCTGTTCCGGCAGATACTGCAAGCAAAGACCATATGTGGGGGCAGCCCCACATATAAAACCGTGGTCAATGTAGGGGCAACCCTTCATACCAATTGTCACTATCCAGCTCCACTACTCCCCGGGGAGCTGGTCCCCATTTCCCCTTCACTCCTCACATGAAAAATCGGCCTTGTGCCTAATTTGCTCGGTGGGGGAGCAAATAAATACCAATCCTTCATACCAATTGTGGGGAGCAAATAAATACCAACACTATCCAGCTCCCATTCCCACCCATCGGAGCTGGTCTCCTTTTCCCTCACCCCTCCCCTCTTTCCACATTAAAAAGCGGCCTTGTGCCTTATTTGCTCGGTGGGGAGCAAATAAATACCCTTTTCTTGGCCTTTTGGCCAAGATCAATGTGTAGTATCTGTTCCGGCAGATACTGCAAGCAAAGGCCATATGGGGGGGGGCAGCACCACATATATATAAGACCTTGGTCAATGTAGGGGCAACCCTTCATACCAATTGTCACTATCCAGCTCCCCTACTCCCCAGGGAGTTGGTCCCCATTTCCCCTTCACTCCACACTTTAAAAATCGGCCTTGTGCCTAATTTGCTCGGTGGGGGAGCAAATAAATACCCTTTTCTTGCCCTTTTGGCAAAGATCAAAGTGTAGTATTTGTCCGGCAGATGCTGCAAGCAAAGACCATATGTGGGGGCAATCCCACATATAAGACCTTGGTCAATGTAGGGGCAACCCTTCATAACAATTGTCACTATCCATCTCCCCTACTCCCTGGGGAGCTGGTCCCCATTTCCCCTTCACTCCTCACATTAAAAATCGGCTTTGTGTCTAACTTGCTCGGTGGGAGAGCAAATAAATACCAACCCAACATATAAGACCCTGGTCAATGTAGGGGCAACTCTTCATACCAATTGTCACTATCTAGCTCCCCTACTTTCCGGGGAGTTGGTCCCCATTTCCTCTTCACTCCTCACTTTAAAAATCGGCGATGTGCCTAATTTGCTCGGTGGGGGGAGCAAATAAATACCCTTTTCTTGGCGTTTTGGCCAAGATCAAAGAGTAGTATCTGTTCTTACTACATGATGTACTTATTGTGATATAAGGTGGGGGATCTCTTTTCTTTATTAATTTAATGTAAAATGATCCCTCACTTTACAACCAGTCAGTCTCAAAGCCATTCAAGTCATTCTCCAGATCATTCAATTTGTTTTGTAAGGATTTCAGTAATTTTTTAAGCATTCAAGTCATTCTGAAGGTCATTCAGTTCATCCTTAAGTTCATTAAAGCCATTCTAAGTCATTTACTTTTTATTTATTTAAGTCTTTCAGCCCATTTTTCGGTCATTTTAGTTTATCTTTAAGAATTTCATGTCAATCCTACATTCAATCATTCATTCATTATGCGGGAGCACGCGGCTAATGGCTATCGGTCTTGTTCTATTAAAAAGCTGTTAAAACGAACGTTTTAATATATTCGATCATGGATATTCAAGTGACTACATGAAGGAATAATAATATCGATACTTATCAAAGACTTTCCGCTACAAATCCTAAGAATACTACCAAGTACATAAAGTAACTTTTGTGTAAAATTTAATAAAAATGGACCCAGCCGTTTTAGAGTCCATAGGGAACCAACTCACACAGACACACGGACACACACTCAAAATTCATTTTATATTGAGTTGGCAACTAAGTTCTTGCCGATTTTCTTTTGTTTTTTTTTATATTGTGTTTTGAAAATTTTTTGTTATATTTTATTTTTCAAGCGAAAATCAAATGATTTCTACCGAAAAAATATTGAGAATCTTGTTGAACGTTGTGAAAGCGTTGTGAAAAAGTTGTGAAAAAGCTGTGAACGTGAATGGAAAATACATCATTGATGAAATAGTTGTTAGTTCTTACTTTATTTTTTTTTTAAATCTAGATTTTAAAAAACGGCATGAACTTAGTTGCCAGCCTAATAAATTAAATAAAAGAGAAATGCACTTTACTTGAAGTATTGTTATTAAACAGGGATATGGATATTTATGAAATCTGGAAACAATGCAGAAAACCCTGAAATAAACAGCCGAAGACAGTATTTGTGTTACAAAACTTCAGAAAGAAAATATAAAATTAATAAATTTGTGATTTGCTGCTAAATATTATTTTTAAAAATATCTAGGATGGTATAACATCGTTGATAATTTCGGGAATGGATCTCCCCCTCCTCAAAAAGAATGTAAAAGTGGGACCGTCGAACGGAAGAAAAATAGCAATCATTGTCCCTTTAAAAACAGAACCACATACCGAAAATAGCAAAAGCATAGCAAATATGCTTTAATTATATTCATATTTGTGTCGTTTAAGATTATTTATTTTACATTTTTTTATATATTTATTTTGTCTATCTTTTTTTAATTACTGTATTAGTAGTCAGAACGTTGGGATCGTTTTAGTCATATATTATTTTTTAGATCAATTAGTTATTCTATCAGTGTAAGATACATTTCAACTTGCGTGATTACAGAAATATTTTCTCATTTAAACATAATAATGTGGTGGCTCCCAAGTAATATATATCTATATATATAAAGTAGTAGCGTTCGTGTGTGTGTGTGTCTGTGTGTACAACTCCCGATGACCAAAGAAATATAAAGGCCAAATGTGTGTACACCTCTCCTGGTCAAGAAATATTAATGCCCATTTTAGGATGCTTCTGTCAAAGGGGACATTATATTGTATACGGACTTTCAATATATAGCATTCTTCAAATCACTTTTACATTATTGAGTTACGGTCATTAACATATCACATTAAATTAAATCTATTTAAATAATTACATCGATGACATTACTTATTCGACATAATAGCTTTGTTTCAACTGTACTAATTAAAAAAAATTAAATTTCAAGTTATATATGGTTTAACAGATTTTATCTGAAATCTGAAACCGTTTTATTTTCAAACCAAAAAACAGAAAACCAAAAGGGGAAATAACTGTGATAGTTTAATTGAAAGGGAACACGTTTGTTTTTATTTCGAAATATTATTCTAAGCTGCATTATTATTTTTATTTTTAATTCGGAGGAAATTTTTTGCACTTATTCTTAATTTTTAAGTAACCTTTTTTTATTTGTTAGAGAAAAATAATTAGAACTAATGTCCTCATTTACTTTCATCCTCACGAGGGCAGAATTAACACGTGTTTCGTCGTCTACGACTCATCAGAGTGGCTGAATCTAACGAGATTCGAAATCAGGACCCCATGGTAAGTAGCCTAAACTCTTACCACTCGTCTACCTCGCTGACTGGTCGGATGTATCGCAATTTACGTAGATGTCATTTGTTTTGTTTTAGCGATGTTTTTGAATGAATTCAATTATTTATGAAAGTGCATTTTTACCTAAATGCAAGTTGGGAATTATTTTCCCTTTAACCAATTTCTTACCCCCCGTATGGGGAGCGGCATATATATTGTTTTTAGAATATAATTATCCACTGACACGTGTTTCGCCGTATACGACTCATCAGTGTGGCTAAATCTAACGAGATTCGAAATCGGGACCACATGGTAAGGAGCCTACACTCCCACCACTCGTCATATATTCTTTCCCTTCTTAACATCTAATATATTTAAAGTTTGAAGTTTTAAAAAGCGAAAACCTGTCGTTAAAATGTAGTCATCCCCTCTTGCAATACGGTATGTAAAGTTAAAACGTTGCGTTATTGAAATATAGAAAACAAAGAGAACGGAGACAGATTGGTCGTAACCTTTTCCCTCACTGGGAATTAAACAACCGCACCTTTTTTACCGAATTTCTTTATCTCCGATTGATTTAAAAATAATAAAGAGAGAAAATAGACAGAATAATTCAATTATATTCCATCCGTTTGGTATTTATTAGTACAAAAAGCGAGACTTTTGGATGGAACCGCTTATCAGTAAGTTCTATTCTCAGCCGAAAAGAAATGTCGACGATCCAAATATAACTTAAGTGCGTCAAGCCATTCATTATTTATTCAATATGAAGGAGTATAAAAGAGAATGAAAATAGAAAATTTAATATACATAAAAAATAGAATTTCTTTACTAGAGAGTGACCATTTATCAAGGTCTGGGGATAAAGGTTTGTTGCAAACGGGCATAGCAATGCGTGTTAAAAAATAAAGAAAAAATAAGAAAATGCTGGCTGTATCACTGTGGTTTGTTTATTGGACAATATCAATTTCTATTTTTCGGGTTAATGTGATAAGATTAAGGATGCCCAGTCAGATAATCTACAAGGCATCTATTCCTCGAATTGCAATTATCAATCCATCTTAACAATGGCTGCATACCCGGTGACGCAATTTTCTCATGCACTATAACTGAACTAGCCTACTTTTGCCCAAATAATAATATAAGCCATATCTCATATTCCCTTTTTAAATAAGTAAAAAATTTATAGAAAATGCTCAAGAACTTACCCCAAGCGCAAAGCGATTGCTATCTTCCGAGTTCTATCAACCTTTGTACTCGTCCAGTAAATTTTACAAGTCCATCGACTACACATTATGACATCAGACCTCATACTACTAACCTTTAGTTCCAGTTGATACTCTTATCTCTCCGAAAACTTACAACTATATCAGCGTCGATTTTTCGATGTAAACTTCTCTTATATTCTTTTAGAAAGGTACAGTAATAGCAAAGGTAATCAGACTTCTTTAACCAAACTAATTAGGAACTTTAAGTATAATATTTCTTTCGCCTTTAGATGGTCTCTTTTGATTTTTTTAAGTCTTAATCTTACACTCTAGGTTCTAAATTCTGCCTTTCAGGGGCATTTTAGAGGCAGTCTTAATAATGCATTTCAGAGGCAGCCTTGTCTACTTCTACTGATAAAAAACATTATAAATTCAAAAACCGAAGATATCTTCCATTGTAAACATAGGGAGAAAATTTAAATAGACCGAGTTTCTGGTCGCTATATACACTACCACAAATTCCATTTTTATTTTAATATCTAATTTTTTCATATTATTATCAGCTGTTATATAATTTTGCTTTCTATGCTTTTACCATTCTAATAATTATCATCATTATCATTTTATAATTATTGACTATTATTATATTATTATTTAATGTCTGTTTTGATATCTATTCCTTATAATGTAATCATTTTCATCTTTATTATTATTATTATTATTATTATTATTATTATTATTATTATTATTTCATAGTAGTCTCAACTTTTTGATGGTTTTAGTTGGATTTTTTTCCTTGAACATCAGGTCAATTTCTTTGACTTTAGATATTCAAGCTGTACCTTTACACTTTCGATGTGCCTAACAGGCGAGACTTTTGCAAAATTGAAAACGAAATTGTCATCTCTATTTGATTAAGCCATATATGGTGGCTCTTCGTTAAAATTCAAAGCGTTCCAATTAAATGGGGATCAACTTGATTTCTTTACATTTCCATAGTCGATTTCTTATTTCTGATCTTCATATTTATTTACCTTTCATGTTATTTCTCTTGAACTCTGGTATCAAAAGGGCAGACTATGTCTATGATTGAGCACGTTGTTTTAAAAAAATTATGTCAGATTTGAAATATTCAAATATCATCAGTTTGTATGTGCATGTCCCAAAGAAGCCTGACATTGTTAATTTCCTGTACTACTTCTTGTTTCTGCTGATGCCACTTCTCACCGTGGTTTAATTCATAGAGTTTGCATATATGCCAGTGTAGGATCTGAGCGACCTTGTCGTATTTCTATTTTTTATATTGATTTTGAGCTAGCATAGGGGGTTCTATAATAATATGCGCTAACGTTTCTTTCCTCTCATTACACAGCCTGCCCATCGGTAATTCTTCAGTTTTGTCGATGTAGTATTTGATGGACCCAGTGCGAGTGGCTCGTTCCTGGGCTGACATTGAAGTACTCCCGGTAGGTCTTTTAAGATCATTTCTGATCAATCAATTCCAGCTGTAATTATCTATAAATTTAGCATTCTTAAAGAATACACTGCGTAGTTTCTTTCCAAATATTTTTTTTTCTCATCAGGTCTTAATATTTTCCCCATTTCATTTCATGAAGAAAAGTTTCATTACTTTTATAAATATATTTAGTTAGACTTCCTTCCTCTATATTTTCCACATCTTAAACGCTAAGTAAACCTTGTCCACCTTTTTTACGTAAATACAATCGGCCTACATATCTTTTCTTAGCAAAAGGCCCATAAACTGTATTTTACATGTTTTTGCGTAAAATCATTTTAATTCATCTACATTCCAGTCAAATATATCAGCTACCGCTCTGGTATTGAAATATATATTGTATTTTGATTATGTATTGGTGATTTAAGAATAATTTTTTATATTCTCTTGTACTCGGCTGTGACCTGGTTTTTCATTTCCATGTTCTTAATCTTATCATACCTGCATCCCCATTTATGTGTTGCCTCTTTCGTTGTTAACATTCTTTATCAGATCTGTTGTTGGAAGTTCAAGGTTTTCTGAATGAACAAGCTTCCATCATTTTATTACAAGAATAGCATATTTGGTGATGCTAAATTTCAATTTATGTCATTACTAGATCTATGACAGCAGAATATTCTTTTCATTATTTTTACTATATAAAGTATATATCCGACACAGTTAGAGGCATAGTTAATGAACCGAGAACCACATCACTCTATATAAAGCATATAAGATATCAACGGATACACACTCGAGAGTCAAAATAATGAAAAAAATATGCCGTTGTCCTAGTTCTAGTCATTACTGAACAATCTGATCGTATTCGTAAGGGCACAAGCTAGTTCTCAGTCTTTCCGAAACCTTTAAGGTCATACATGAATAGTAAATGGTTGATTGTAGGAAGTCCTTTTTCAAGTTCATATCCTGCTTTCTGATCCATAAAAGAAATACCAAGGAGATCAAACAGATTACAAAAAGCAAAGAGGAAAAAATATCGTCCTAGAAAATCCCTTTCTTAATTTTTCACTTTGCCAAATGCGACATTAGTTTCCCAATTCTTCATGCTATTCTTTATAGATTCTTCTAAGCATTTGAGTACCCATGAATGGGGCACCATGTCAACTGCCTTCTTCTTATCTACTCAGACGATAACAAGATTAGTAGACCTTCGTTTGCAGTTTCTTAGGATCATGTTATCGAGCAAAACCTGGGTCTTGGTACGTCTTGTTCTTTTTCGACCTCAGACAGCAAATTGTTTTCGTCCAAATGACCATAGATACTTTCAGACATTATGCGGATGAAAAGTTTCCCCATAACTGAGAGGCAAGTGATTGGTCTAAAGTTTGTCATTTCACTTTTTTTGTCTTATCTTTCACTTTGTCAGTCACTTGGGGAAGCTACCTGTTGTCAAACAGTCATTTAAAGTGGTTGCAAGAAGTGGATGAATCGCTGGCATGGTTTTGCACCAATATCCCCGGACTCTGTAAGGTCCAGACGCTTTCCAAATTGAAAGCTTTTTAACCGTAACGTTCAGAATATCAACGGTGACTGTTATGTTCATTTGTCGCATTATTCGAGAGGATATTTCCCTTTCAATATCTTTGTTCCATTCTGCATCATGTTGACGTTTTACTTCGTTTTCTCAAAATACCTTTCCAGTATACACGAGATGGATCAACATCAGGTACAACATCGGTTCCCTCTTCAATTCGTTCTAGTTGATTACAAATAAGTTTCTGATTATTCGCGAACAGTCTGCAATGCCGATACTCCTCAATTCTGCAAATATAACGTTTATCTTTGGCAGTTTTAGCGTTGACACGCTGTTTCAATTCTTCTGTAACACATTTGAACCGTTTTTGATGGATGTCAAATTTAAGAATTAACCTTTCACAAGAACTCTTATTTTTGAGTTTGCCATTTCCGTATTTAGTTTGTACTTCACTTAAATCCTTTCTAAGTTGTTTTCTTTGTCTGTTTTAACAGTTCCGTCGCCATCACAACTCTTTCTTTACTTCATTTTTTTTTCAGTTTTTCTATTCCGAGTAGCTTTGACACAGTATTAATAACTTAATGCACTGATCTAAATTATTTATCGATGAAAATGGCAAGACTTCATTCACAGATTTAATTAGTTTCCTTTTGATAAATAGAAGGTTCGGTGCCGGTTCTAAATTGCCAGCTTTTAGATTCTCGTCGTCCAACAATCTAAAATTATGAATATCTTCTTTCGTTTTTCCCATGATTAACCATACGTTTAACGATTGCTTCTGTAGAAAGAGTTTGATTGATTGACGTTAAATTTGAACTCAACCTCAGATCAAAAGTCTCAAACTCAAATCCAATTGTTCTCTTCTCTCAGCACTTTCCACACTGACGCCTAAAATAAAGAAGACGGCTCTTTTATAGAGAGACCCAACCACATCTCATTTGCATACCCCCTCCCCCTCTCGTCACATCACGTGATTTTCAGTCCATAAAAACCAGGAGGCGGCCATTTTTATTTTCTCTTTTTTTTTTCTTTCCTAACACGAGCCGCACGATGCATGAGGTAAGGTTCTTTACTTTTAACCACAGTAAGTTGCAATATTTTCTTTTACAGATATAGTTGTTACTTTTTTCAATAGCAGATAACGACTCATTCGTTCTTATCACCCGGGATTGTTCTGCAAGCGTTTGCTTTGCTAATTCAAACAGGCCTACGTCATTCCATCTTTGATGCATTCGTTGTCCATATCACCTGTTTAAGGAATCACTCTCCAAATAACATTTCATTACAATTTTATTTAAGGCATTAGTCCAATTTGTTTTAACGATAGCGTTTCGATGATTTTTTTTTCTAAATGACGACCTGGGAAGTCTCGTTCTTTCTACCGCTGGACATGGGAGCTGAACTTGATATTCAGGTCCCATTTATCTCGTTTTTAGTTTGACAGTTTTGTAACACTCATATTGGAATAATACAAGAAATGGTTTGTGTAAGGTATCCCTTGTCGGGTATTTTTATTAAGATACCATCTCAGAATTGCTCACCCAAGTTAAAGACCCAATTTAGCCATGAAACGCCGTTAAACCCTGCCAGATATAAATCTGGTCATTTAAAACTGATGTTGCTTAACATCAGGTATTTGACATCCTTAGAGATGTTGTATCCGATATGGTCGACTGGAAACGTTCTGTCCTCTATGCAGCTTAGGCATTATAATCCTTACTCTGATTATTACGATATATATTTTTTTTTTTTGGTTTTATTTATATTTTGGTTTTTATTTTTATTTTCGATTTGATTTTAATTTTAGGAGGCTGGACCACATAGAACTGTACAGTACATCAGTTGTACCTCAATCAATAGGGAAAAGGCTATTTCAAAAATTGCCCCTTACTCTGTAGGCTTTGGGGCCGAGGTAACTCCACAACATTTGAGAGGTAGAAGAGAATCTTAAGTAAAACTCGGATATCTATGCCCGCATTAAATTATGATAATACTTATTGGTCAAGGGGGATAACTCTCTGTGACAGAGTTATTTGCCCTTCTCGTCTGCTCGGTGGGCTTTAGTCCATTTTGATCGTTTTTTATTGTTTTTTTTTTTTTTTTTTTTTTTTAGGTTTGTCTGTGTTTATACGCTCGGGAATAAAGTCCATTCGTGCCTTCAAACAGTTTCGTGCTATGCACCTTTACTTACTGGCTTCATTTAGCACATATAGAAATCACGTGTTAACTCTGGTTGGGAACCCTTGATTTCTGAAAACTAGCTGTGTAAACAAAAATAGTACAAATTTACACTATATAATAGATATCAACTAGATGAACCATTATACGTATATACAAAAAATAAATAAACGTATATACAAAAAATATATAAAATATACGTATATACAAAATATAAATAAAATATACGTATATACAAATATAAATGAACGTATATACAAAAGATATATATAAAATATACTTATATACAAAATATAAATAAAATATACGTATATACAAAAAATATATAAAATATACGTATATACAAAATATAAATAAAATATACGTATATACAAATATAAATGAACGTATATACAAAAGATATATATAAAATATACGTATATACAAAATATAAATAAAATATACGTATATACAAAAAATATATAAAATATACGTATATACAAAATATAAATAAAATATACGTATATACAAAAAATATATAAAATATACGTATATACAAAATATAAATAAAATATACGTATATACAAAATATAAATGAACGTATATACAAAAGATATATATAAAATATAAGTATATACAAAATATAAATAAAATATACGTATATACAAAATATAAATAAAATATACGTATATACAAAATATAAATGAACGTATATACAAAAAATATATATAAAATATAAGTATATACAAAAATGGTGACTCTAGCTTACGGAAGGCTTCTTGATTCTAATACTTGTGTCCGGACACAACATATGAATAAATAAATATCGTATGTACTATACTTATGTATATTTTATTCATGAAGTTAGTCATGCTTTCTAGCCAGGAAAAATGGTTTTGTGTCATTTTCTAGTCATCCGGTATTTTTTGCTATTCTTTTGTTTATTTGTTTCTTTTGCTGGCATTTTTTAAGTACGAACGATATTCACAGCGTCATTTGCGCTTGCTAACGTTCACTAACGAGACATTGCGAGATTTATCGGCGCCATTACTCTTTACGTGAATAAAGGAATGAATAAAAAAGAAAGCAATGAAATAATTCATGTAAAATAAAAGAAAATGTTTGAAAAAAAATAATAATAACTAGCAGGACCCGTGGAAATTCCACGGAATAATAAACATATTTAAGCAATCTATCTATCTATCTATCTATCTATCTATCTATCTATCTACTATTAGATAAAATTCACTTTCTGTGTGGGTGAGTTCCTCATAGGTTCCGAAACGACTGAGCCTATCTTTTGCAAATTTCATATAAAGCTAATGTATATGTCTGGCACTGTTTTTAGATATACTTTGTACAAAAACTCATCTGATAATATCGAAAATCGAAATAATTCAATCTTAAAAATAGCTTATTTTTTTTTCATATAAGTAAAAAATAAGAATTTTTACAGGTGAATATTTTACGTTACACCGACAAGGGAGATAATAAAATTCCAGCAAATCGTTTCTTCTTAAAAGAAAACAAATTTATTATAATCTGGACATATAGCGTAGTGGGAGAGCATTCACCTACAGATCGAGTGATCTCCTATTCAAGCCCGGGTTTACCTCACCATTTTATTTGAATTTTTTGTTATTAATGAGTTCAATTTATGATAAAAGAAATGGTACCATTTAAAATCGCTGTAAATCATTTCTTCGCTTGCATATTTTAAAACTAAACATTAATCAGAAGGGACTTTTCCAGGGCATTCATCCCCATGCCCAAATATCAGCTGACGTTATTGTAAACAAACAAAGAGGAAATTTGATGAACGACATTATCATCATTTATTTAATTATTTATTTTGCGAATTAGTCCACCAGGCAAATTATTCCTCATAATATATAATAATCAATAGATGATTGATTCTATAATATATACATACGCAATCTGTATGAATTAAAATATCGTGTTTACGCGTTGTGTACGGCCGGGCAAAGCCGAACTACCAGCTATTGTTTAGATAAAGCTGACACTTTTCTGGATAACGCAAAAAATTTGTTTTTTTGAACAGCAAAACCAATAGCACGCAATAAATATGTTTATTAAAATTTCTATGAAACTAACGTCCATTGTATTTTAAATGTAGACCTAACCCAAATGAGATTAACTTATGAGTATTAATAAATACTCAGAAAGTAATATTGTGCTACATAGTTCAAGACAAATAATAAAATCGCATTGTAAGAAGCAATATCTAATTTACTCCTTCGGTTCAGCACTTCTTGACAGACAATGTCCTTTTTGCCCTGTTTCTTTCGAATGTTCTTTTTTTATGTAATATTTCGCTAATTCTTTTTTCGGTGAAGAACTACTACACATCGGAATTACAACGAATTCGTGTCTCACACCATTGCAACAACGATCATATATTATTATTATTATTATTATTATTATTATTATTATTATTATTATTATTCGAAAACGAGGTAACATCAAAGGGAGGTTACTCATATTTTTGTCCAGGGTTGCCAGATTGGCTTTTTTAAAACTAAATTTTGTGATTTTAGTCTTTTTGAAGCAGTTTGGTTTTCAAAAATCGTATTTGCTCTTTTCTAAGCGTAACATACGGAAAAAGGAAGGAACAAGCAGAATATTATATAGATAATAATAATAATGATAATGAGAATAATAATAATAATAATAATAATAATAATGGGGAGGCTGAGTGCCACTCAAATTCCAGTATAAACCAATGGCCACTACCAGCGAGAAATCAATGGTAAGCGGCTGTTGCGATGATGCAAATTCATTTGCAAATGCTATCGAAGGAGGTGGAGAGGACTGGACGTCTGGGGAGACTTGCTGTCACTCAGCTTCCAGAGAATACCACAGGTTTCCAATCAGATCGTTTGTTGACTTGTGTGGAAGTTCCATGTGAGCCAATAATAATAATAATAATGATAATAATAATAAGCTAAAACTATATGGTGCCCCAACCGATGCCTTGAATTTTAGGAGAAAAATAAAAATTAACCCCAAAAAGTGTGTTTTTCACCCCTAAAAGACCCTGGGGCTCAAGCTCCAGAATTTTTCCAGGGTCAAATATTACGTTTCCAGATGTATATCCATATGGTCTTTTCAGCAAAATCTAATGGTCAGACAATATTCTATGTCCCGAAGAGTACTATTTTTGACCATTTTGACCCCTTTTGGCCACCTTGTGACGCAACCAGAATTTTTATCAAAAATCCGAGAATGTTACATTGGGTAGTTATGACGTCATGCAAAATTTCAGAAAAATGTAATGAGTAGATACTGAGAATTTTGGAAACGAACGGAAGAATGGACGAGGGTGAATTCTAAGGTCCAAATTCGACTAAGTCGGTGGGCCAATAATAATAATAATAATAATAATAATAATAATAATGAAAAATCTTGAAAAACTTTGAAAGAAAAAAGATTGGGAGAGATTGGAATCAGAGGGATGGCTGGGAAGATACAACGGATAATAAAACGGCTGAAATATTAAGGAAAACCCTTGAATGCGGAAACTAGTACAAATGAGCGACAAATGTTAACCAGACAGATAGAAACTACAACAGAAGTAAAGCAAAAAATAGAGAAACACATTGAATCAAGAAAACTGAAAAATGAATATCAATGGTCGTTGTCAGTAAGAGATCAATGGTAAGCGGCTGTTGCGATAACGCAAATTTAGTTGCAAATGTTATCGAAAGAGTTTGAGAGTGCTGGAAGCCTGGGGAGACTTGTTGCCACTCGGACTCCAGACAACACCACAGGCTGTTCTCAATGAAAAATCCTTGATTATAATTTGCGTAAAAAGTCCTAGTAAATAATAATAATAATAAGAAGAAGAAGAAGAATAACAATAATAATAATGATAATAATAATAATAGCAACAATAATAATAATAATAACAATAATAATAAAAATAATAACAATAATAATAATAATAATAACAATAATAGTAATAATAATAACAATAATAATAATAACAATAATAATAATAATAACAATAATAATAATAACAATAATAATAATAATAATAACAATAACAATAATAATAAGAATAATAATAAGAAGAAGAATACTACTACTAATAATAACAATAATAGTAATAATAATAACAATAATAATAATAACAATAATAATAACAATAATAATAACAATAATAATAACAATAATAATAATAACAATAATAATAACAATAATAATAATAACAATAACAATAATAATAAGAAGAATAAGAATAAGAAGAAGAACAATAATAATAATAATAATAAGAAGAAGAAGAAGAACAACAACAACAACAAAAACAATATCAGGTTGACAAAAAAATTCTTGCGGTTTTTAACTTTTAAATTCAGATGAACATATCTCGGCTCAAATAAAGATTTATCTGTCGAAATACGAGGGTTGTGCAATAAGTAATGCCCCTGACCCACTTCCCATAGGAGTAGAGCAACAAAACTTGGCACAATTATTAGTCTTTCTCTGCATAGGAACCATCCAGAGTTATGCATTTCTCTCATCGTTTGATGCAGCTCTGGAGACCGTTTTTGTAGAACACCCCAGGTTGGTCCTCCAACCACGACGTGACTTCAGAAATCAAGGCTGCATCATCTGGGAAACGTTCCCCTTTCAAAAACAACTTCATGGCTGGGAAGAGGTGAAAGTCAGAGGGTGCAAGGTCAAGAGAGTAGATAGGATGGGAAAGGATTTCATAACCACACGCACGTGCTTCTGATCTGGCGACATGCGAGTTGTGGACTGGAGCGTTGTCCTGCAGGAGGAGGGTACCTTTGCCGATCTTGCCCTGTCTCTTGATTTTGATAGTTTCCCTTAGTTTTCTCAAAAGTGAAGCATAATAAGCTCCTGTAATTGTGGTACCCTTTGTCAGGAAATCTGTCATCACTACTCCGTCCTAGTCCCAGAAGACTGTGAGCATGACCTTGCCAGTGAAGGGCTGCATCTTTTCCTTCCTCTGAGGTGGTGAGTCCAAGTGCTTCCACTGCATTGACTGGACTTTGGTCTCTGGATCATAGTGATGCACCCAGGTTTAAAACTGTGTAATCAGTCTTTTGAAAAACTGTGACTCGTCTTCTTGGCACATCTCCAAATTCATCCTCGAGTACTCGATGCGTTCTCGCTTTTGGAATGGTGTGAGCAAGCTGGGAATCCATCTGGCAGACACCTTATGCATATGCAAATAGTCATGAATGATAGTTTCCACAGACCCTGTACTAATCTTGACATTTTGGGCTATTTGGCGAATAGTAATGCGCCGATCTTCCAAAATGGCAGCCTCAACTTGACAGACAGATGCCTCATCAATGGCAGAAGGGGGCGAGCAGGTCTGGGGACTGTTTCCACAGACTTCCGGCCATGTTTGAATTCACGATGCCAGCGTTTTACAAGGTCATATGATGGGGCATTATCACCATAAGTTTCTTTCATTTCATCAAAAGTCTGCTGTGGTGTGCGTCCTTTCAAATACAAAAACCGGATCACTGCTCGACATTCAACAGGCTCCATTTCAGACCTGACTCAGTTCAAACACCTGTAAAGCAGAAACCACAATTAGTTCTGAGCTGTAATTTGCCACATAACCCGTAGAGATATAAATCATTGCACATGCAAAATTTCAGCTAGATCAGACAACTGGAAGTGGTTCAGGGGCATTACTTATTACCCGCCCATCGTAAGCACCATCAGAATCAACACACTTTTCCCAACGCAAAACAAGTTGACTTATGCCATTAACGTAAAAAAATCTTGCGTTCTGGTGGCGATAAAGTTACTGAAGGTGTTTTTGATATCGCTTGGGATTTGTAAGGATAATTTGCTATTTTCCATCTTTTATTCTACGTTCTGAAAAGACGACATAATTGTTTTATAATGAGTGTAATTTAAACAATGAGATAGAGCGAAAAACGATTATATCATGAAAATGATATATAAAGTAAACGTATTATAACGAAACCTTATTTGAAAATACATCATTTGAAATCAAAATCAAAAATTTCAAAAAACTTTCTCATCAACCTAATAATAATAATAATAATAATAATAATAATAATAATAATAATAATAATAATAATAATAATAATCTAATTAAATGAATTAACATCTGGGCAGTATCGATAATAATTCATTCTTGGCCATTCTTTGGACATTCTTGGACGTAACTAAATTAATATACGTCGATTTAATCTCCGCATCCAGCGATAAAAATATTTCGAACTGGTGAGTGACGGACCGACTGACAGATGGACGGAGGCTGATTACGATCACACATAAAAAAATATGAATGAAAGATAAACAAAAATGAAATCCAGTCAATCAATTTTAAATTGCGAAAAGAAAAGGAGACATCATCTATGAAATTGGCGGCCATTAAGAAATGGTCTTGAATGGACGGTCACATGTTATTTCTTTATATATTATTTTATATTTTGCAATTCTTTCAGATAAGGCTTCATAATTGATGTATTGCTTTTTGTGTGTGTGTGTGTGTGTGTGTGTGTGTGTGTGTGTGTGTGTGTGTGTGTGTGTGTGTGTGGACTGTTATCCTCATCTTCATGGTTGCTGTTGTTTCACTATTCCTCTGGCCTTCTTCGGGTAATTAACTGCGACAGGATAGGAACGCTGTGTCTCTTAACTGTATCCTCAGTAATTACTGCCTTCCATAGTTGTCGTTCTCTCCCCACGTTTTTACGCAGCTGGCCTCCTTTTGGGTAGGATTGAAACCGCTACCTTCAGACAATACGCAATGAAACAACAACAATTATGGAAATGAGGATAACAAACTGAAAAAAAAAAAAAATCAATACATGTCATTTGTTTTTGTTTTTTTTTTTTGTTTCTCTTTTGTTTTGTTTTTTGTTTTTGTTTTTTTTTGTTTTGTTTTTGTTTTTTTGTTTGTTTTTTTTTTGCTTTGTTTTGCTTCTTTGACTTTAACACTTTTTCTTTTCATCATTTTTATTATTTGGTTTTAATACAGGATAAAATCACGCTTTGTACTTTTTATATCGATAACGTTGATTACTACCGCAAACAACCCTTATCCTCGAGTGGCCTCTAGGGCTTGATAAGTGGTAACCACCGTGTAAAAAAAAATGTTTCCACTGATTTTTTTTCACAAGGAAAGTTTCTTTCCTAGAACTACTCGTCTGTAGAACACAATACCGCAAGAGTGCTTCACAACCGACTATAACATGGCCATTTTCAAATCTAATGTAATAAAGTTTTTGCTTAGCCGTCCTGTTAAATAATCAGACTATACCCCAGTTCTAGCGTTACTGATCAACACGGTGTTGTATCACCAACAACCTGGCCCTCATTAACGCTTATCCTGGAGTGACCTTCGGGAATTGATAATCAGTGACCTTCCGCCTAATAAAAAAAAATAATAAAGTTCAAAGAAAATCCGAAGACACACACACACAATAATTTCACCAAAATTTTATAGATTTGATCTTTTTTCTCCTTTAATACGACCAAGTTGCCTTATGGTGAGTGAGTAGTTTCTGTTCGCCCGATTCTTGCTAGTGTGCAGGAATGTGTACGCGAAATGAAGAAGGCTTGTATTGAAAATTTCTTTACACCTTGACTACCTCGGTCAAAGGCAGGGAGGAGGTGGTTGAGCGTATGTTCCTGAGATCCTGTTCGAGGAGCAGTCCGCAAATTTCATCTAGGGAAAAATTCATTTGTTCTTATAGGAGTTTCTAAGTAAGCACTGGCTTATTACTTTGACGTAGTGTATATATTCACTGCAGTTGGTCATTCAAAGATTCTATTCAGTCTATGTAATTTCTAAATCTGCTTGTCACTGGTCTACGATGTATACACACTGACAGTGAATAAAACACAACACAGCTGATCAATAAAAACATTTTGTTTATTTCCATTATTTCAGTTTTCGATTTAGTTCTAAAAGATGTTGACATCAGTGAAGGAGCCTGTGGTTGTGGGGTGGTGGTGGCGGTGGTGTGGGTGTTTTGGCAGTGAAGGAAATGTGTCAGCTTAACATAATAAAATCCTTCTTAGATAATAGAAAAATCCAGGTTGTTCTCAACGGTCGTACATCTAAACAATATTATATAAATGCGGGAATGCCCCAGGGGTCTATCCTTGGACCTCTACTGTTCCTGATATTTATAAATGACCTCCCCGACAAAATTGCCTCTGATATGGGTATATATGCTGATGACACCACACTATAACAGTCACGACAGGAAAACAAATGAACACATATCTAAAGAAATGGCAGAAACACTAGAGGATGACCTCCAATCTGTAGTCGAATTGGGACAAAAATAGATGGTTACGTTCAATGTCGCCAAGACTAAACTAGTTTCATTCAATAATTACAAGAAACCTTCTCTACCACCGATAGCAATGGCCAACGACTCTTTATCAGAGTACATCTTTCAAATTCCTTGGCCTAATGTTCACAGGAAACATGAGTTGGAATAATTACATTGAAGGCATTTCCAGGGCCACTGCAAGGAAGGTGGGCTCTCTATACCGTACTAGAAAACTACTAACACCCGAAAGTATCCTGTACCTCTATAAGGCAACCATTCGCCCATGTATGGAGATGTCATATTTGGGCTTGTGCATCTGCTACTAGTCTCTAGGTCCTTGACAAGGTTCAAAAGAGAGTCGCAAATCTGATAGGCCCTGAACTGGCATCTAAGCTTCAGCCTTTGTGCCATCGACGAAATGCTGCATCCGTCTGCCTGTTCTACAAGTATTTTAATGGTGAATGCTCTGACGAACTGCAACACCCTCGACAAACCCGCAGGCTGCTAAATCTCACCCCCATACTGTAGAGATCCCTAGATGTAAAAGATCTTTCTACTCCAGTAGTTTCTTCCCCAGAACTGATAGACTTTGACGTGCAGATGTTCAAGTGCAACGTGAACCGACATCTTGCTGCCCAAATCCCTACATAGTACCCCAGTAGTTGTTGCCCCTGATAGTAGCCCCCTACACCAAAGTGGCAATGTGCATTGTTTGGGGTGAAAATGTAAGAAAAAATTTTTTTTAAGCTTGTCTTCGATCTGTGATCGGCTGTCCGTTTTCTATTGTGTCGCATTATATATAAACATTCTTTTACCCTGGAATGTTTAATGTTTACCCATTCTCTATTGTTCTAATCGTTTGACCAGTATATCTGCTCAAAGTATGCATTCCAGTAAACAATGGTGAAAAGCCTCGCATCCCTCGAATAGGATTTATTTGCGTGTGTGCAACCTATCGAATGTCTTTCTCTCTAGGGCCACTTGACAAATATCCAACAGTAGACTTGTTACCTTGGGGGTTTGAAACGAGTGTCATCGGTTAAAAATACTTTGAATTAACACGTTCATATGGAAACTTACTTGTCGAAGTAGGCACATCAAAATGAAGCGGATAAAGAAAGTAGAAATTAGAGCGATTTGAATCTCTTATTCTAAAACTCACCATCACATTATATCTGTTCTAGCTTCTTTTCTACAAACTCTTTTTCTACAAAAATTTTGCTAGTCTTTCTCTGCTCTCGACTTAGTTTTCATGGTTGGTGCTCGACTGAACTCCAATACAAGATACTTCAGTAAAACCATCACAACAAAACTCGTCTCGCTACAACCACTATCAATATGTTGTGTTGTGGGAGGGGGTTACATAACGAGCTTATATACGTGCGTTCATGTAAGTCTAGTCTATATACAGATACGTGTGTATGAAACCGATGCTCGTGTATCGTCTAGTGGTTATAAATGTTCGTTGTGTGTGTGTGTTGTGTGTGTGTGTGTGTGTGTGTGTGTGTGTGTGTGTGTGTGTGTGTGTGTGTGTGTGTGTGGACGTGTTTACACATATTCAAACAGAGTTCACGTAAAATGGGCAAGGTAACAATCATTAGTTCAGGACATGTTCAACAAACATGACACATAAGCACACGATGGTCGGTCGATAACGGACTACTAACCTTAGCTTGTGGCTCTCTTAGTCGCTTTCATCGGGAAGCAGTAACAACAGGACTTCTTTTTGTTTTTGTTTTTTCTCGTTTATTCTCATTTTCACAGTTAGGTGCTTCCCCTTTCTCTTTCTTTGGTCCTTACATCATTTCTTAATAGCTCAGTCGAATGCTTCCACGACTGACAAAGTCAACCTCCTCTCGTGAACGACTCCCATGTTCTCTCTGACTTGTATCTCTAGTTTATATATCAAAACCTGCTCTTTCTTATTGGTTCATTTGCATGTTTTTTTTTTGGGGGGGGGGGTTATAAATTTGAATTCCTAAATCTATTTTATTACATAAACATCTCTGTAATATTTTATTCATAACATTCCTAAATCTAAGTTAAAATTCTTCCGGTAGATTCTAACATAAATATTTTAGCAAAACATTTCTTTCTTTCAAAACATTCTCTCTACATAACTTTTTTCGAGATAATAGTTAATAAATTAATAATAATCGTTCAAACCTTTAACATTGACAGATACTACGCTGTAATCATAACCAAAATGCCCAACATAACAACTAACGCACATTTCTCACTCTGTGTAGTTAAAACGAAACATAGCTTTCACGAGAAAAGTTTTTCATTGGTTAAAAATGCTTTGAATTAATACGTTAACTTACTCTAAGATTGTTATTACTTTTAAAGTGCGCCCCAACGTTGTATTTAAAGACAGTCGCAAAGGAAATAAAACTCCGACATGAACTTATGAGGTGAAAGAAAAAGCTATTTATTTTCGTTCGTTTACCACACCAGTCGCCGACACGTATTTACAACACAAGTATATTCTCTGTTTCTTCCGAACTGCTGCTTGTGAAACATTGTTATTCTCTCTGAGACTGGAATGTCGGCCGGCTCGCTTCCAAAGGAGTAATAGGAGAGAGAAGATTCGCGTTCTTGTTGGGGTTACCTTTAAAATCGCTACGCGTTTTTCCCTTTCTCTTCTCTTCCTTTTTCTTTCGATTTTAATACCTATATATGCATTTCATTCCGTGATGCTGCACTCACGCCACGCCTCAATATGCTGACGCCGCTTTAACTCTGCAGGTGAGTCGTCAGTATCCGTACGTGTCCTCGCGTTATCATTTAATAGCTGTGCTAGACTACGTTACATCACTTGCTTTTGGAAGCGACGAAGAAAGCGAGCCGAAGCAAAGCGGAGAAAGGAAGAGGCGAAGCTGTTCGAGCCATTTGTTTATTAACATTTCTCGGAATCGTGATTTAGTCGTAACAGCCTTTTGACTAAGAGCAAAATGTAATGTTTGTTCTAATAATACACTTCCTGATTACAGTACTTCGGCAGTTAATAAGATATCTTTCTAGACTGTGAATTAAACTCTGCCTAACTTTCACCATCACTTATCATCAGGGTGTGATCTACACATCTACATCACACTCATTAAGTCTTATACTAAAGTGGCTCCCGGACCTTGACAAGCAATGACCCCAAGTACAAAAATTAAAGTTAGACCATGATTGATATTTCGACTAAGTTTGGTGATGATCTGAACGCGAAGTGATACACCAAGTCAAACAAACACAGACAAACTTTACCGAAAACACAATCTCCGTGGGGAAAGTTATTATAAAGTGCAGAATCTACTTTATTATGGCATTGTTGTCGATTATTATCCTATCATTTTTATAGGTCCAAAGAGAAAAAAAAACTACCTCTAATTAAAACAAATTCTTTGCTGTTTTGGTTTAGGGTAATTTTACGCCGTAAAAACTAAACAAATTTATTGCCCAATTTGACATGATGTGATCAGGCATTAATTAAGAAAATTGGATGACCGTGTTTTCTATCTTTCGCAATCAAGGAAGGGTGACGGTGCGTGTGTGTGTTTGTGTGCTTGTGTTTTAGCGTGTGTGTGTGTGTGTATGTGTGTGTGAGTTTGTATGTGTAGTTGTGCGCGTGTGGTTGTGTTTGTTCGTGTGTTCTTGTGTGTGTGCGTGCCTGTGTGTGCTTATGCATACGTGTGTGATTGTGCGTGAATTTGTGCATGTGTTTGTGTGTTTGATTGTGTGTGTGTCTTTGTGCGTGTGTTTGTGTATGTTTTTGTGTGCGTTTGTGCTTGTGCGTGTGACGCGCGGAAAAATAAACTACTTTTTTCTTCGCTTTTGTTGTTTTGTTTGTGTGGAAGACTGTTATAGCCCTGTTATGGTTCGCAAAGAAAAAACAGAACGCCAAAATAAAGTAACAACGTGTATTGCAAAGCAATGGGATGTTTCTCGTAGCCGACGGACGACCCACGTTGGTCCATCGGATATCGACTGACGCCTTGCGGCTTATTCTTCCTGTACTTAATGAGATTGGAATAGTCTATTAGTAGGTAACATAGGGTAGTTTCGTCACAACATCCTCCTCCCAAGCTGATAACTCTGGACAGTGTACTGTATCAGTATTTTTCCCCTATTTGGGTGAGCCATGAACGACTCGGTGATTTTTCTTTTCCTACCCGAATATTGTAGTTCTGGTGTGATTTGGGGAGGCTCAATATTAAACGTGTCGTAGACGGTTTCAATAGCTTCTACTTCTTGGGGTAATCATTGTTCAGGGCGAATTATTTTATTTTATTTTATTTATTTATTTTTACCTGCAAAAAAAAAAAACCGTTTTATTGCCATTTTTTCATGTGTTAATCGCGAGAATTTAGTAACACAATTAATTACATGCGTGGGTAGACTCGATCACAAGTTATTAAGAGGCAATGCTTGTACTAATCTATCAGATAAGGGGCGATATTGTCTCAGTGGTTTCCACTAGTGTTGTTAACCTGATAAACTGTCTATTTTGAAGAGAGGCCAAGTAAAACTGTCCGGCAGTTTTTCCATATTTTGGAAAACATTTTGAGTGCTATTATTTTGCTGCATGTAATATGTTTGAGCGACGCTGACTCTCGGTAAATAATGTTCCAATATTAGGAAAAATAGAGTTGCGACTGGTACTTGTTGCGGTGTAGCTGAAGTGTTCGTACTCGGTGAAAAATCGTCTGCAGTTGCATAGATATTTACGACTAAGTCGGTTGTCGAGGGTGTCATCATTTTATTACTCGTGATAGAGTATCCTGCCTAATTTTTGTTTGTTGTCAGGCGCTGTTCTCGTTAGGGAGGAGCTACTTTTGTCCGGTCAACAACGCTATCCTTTTGTTTGTGCCTTCTCTTTGGCTTTTCGTGGCTTAAAACAAGAAAGGTTTCCTTTTAATTTGTTTTTCAAGGCATGGGCATCTATTGTACTTTTTTATTTTCGTTTTGCAAAAATTATTGATTGGCTAGTTCCATAATTTAAATTTATGAATCCAGTTCGACCCGAGTAGGTTAGTGATATTCCTTAATACATAAGCTTTTATTGTTTTCATCTTTCCCAATAATATGACGTTCGTTAAAAATTCACCTTCAAAGTTTTGCTGTTTTGCGTGTTCTCAACATTGTGTTTCAATTTCTTCCAGGTCTTTAAATTTACTATCAAAAGGTCTGAACCCGAATCGGGTTGCATTTTTATCTCTTTATCGTGAATTTTTATAGTCACATGTTTGCAACCCTTCTTCGTTATTTTTAATATCTGCCAAACACACTCGGGTTTTGTATTTGGTTTTATTACTGCAATGAGTAACTCTGTGTCCTATATTTATTTTTACATATTAAAAATTGTCTTGATAAATATGGACAGTCCATAACCTAATGCAAATTACTACATCGATTACACGGAAACGGGATTTTTATGTCTTCAAATTCTTTCTTTGTGTGTGTCCTTTTTGCCTTTATTTTTGACGTGTTATTATTGTCTGCACGACTCCAACTTCGATAACCATCGAATGTTTTTTTTAATAATTTCTATTTTCTGGCAGTCTTTCGTTAACTTTTGTACGGTTAAGTTTGGTTCATTATCTAATTTTGTTAGGACACGCCTCCTAATTTCAGCCTCTCGATCAGAAGTCAATCTTTGTGCAAATACTAAACATTTCAAATTATCTGGATTGAGGTCTGCAAGTTTGAATTCGTCGCAATGTTTATTTACCATGACTGCGTAGGTTTCGAAATCATTTTCGTCATTCTTTTACAATTCAGACATAACCAACGCATATAAAGAGATTTTCGGGCTAAATAGTTCTGTATGAAGTTCCACCGTCTCGGTGAAAAATAATTTATGTGATAAAATAAAAATCCACGAACTTATTATGATCGGCCGTCTATAGTTTCCGTAATAATAAACTAACCTTTTCCTGTTCCGACCACTGTTTACAGTCGATATTAAAAAAGTTTCATACCGACAAAAATAAACTTAAAATGATTTACCTTCTTAAGTTCCGTAGCATTCCATATTGCGTCTTGTGAAAATGCGGTATTATTATCAGTGGACGTATTATTTTTATGACTTGAGTAAACAGATCTTTCAGGTGCTGTTGATTTTCATATTGCTGTGCCTCTAATCTCATTCATTGTTATTGTTGTCTTTCATCTGAGCATTTCTGGTGTTTAAATAATTGTTGTGAATGTTGTTGTTCAATTTGCAGTTTTAATCATTTCTCCAATGTACTTTGTAAGGCACTCATTATTGTATGATGGGCAAAATACTAAATTTACGGAAAATTAGCACGATCGTGTTCAGATTAACTAGGTTTTGGCATTTTCAGAACAACTGGGGGAAAAGAAACAATCAGGTGTTTCATTAGTAAGTATGCAAAGTGCTCTCACTTATATCCAGTTGGTTGTATATTGTGTTTTCGTTCGTTTAGTTAAGTATGAGAAGGTAGCATTTGAAATATTATTGAGAGGTAGCGAGGCGGTGGCTCCTTCCTTAATTTATGCAAGTTATTTATGTTAGCCCATTTTTCTACGTTTTGTGGTAAGTATAATCATTCATTAGAGGTGTCCCGGTTTTTAGTATAGTTATCAGTTTGTCGTGTAGCGAGGCCACTTGGTATTCTTTCGACTCTCCCCTTGGTTCATTTATTAGTACACTCGCCTGAATTAGTAATAAAAGAAAGCAAATGAAGCATGCATTGTCTTCCGTGAGTGCGCAGTGAACGAGACATTAAAAAATGACTAAGTTCAGCATTTGCACATACACCTATTTAAAAGTCCCCACAGTGAACGTAAAATCCTGGTGAAAATGAACAAACGGTGCAGTTTTAAGCCTTAACATATATAAATTTGAGTTCCGCACTATACAAAAAAAAGAAACGACCAAGTCTATTATTTGCCCACCCCCATTTAGTCCCAAAAGTCCCCAAGGCCTTAAAATATTTATATTTAAGTTCAGCACCATGCAAAACTGCTAAATAGACATACACAGAAAATTTTGGACAAATATGGCAAAATAGTCCAATAAATGGAGTGTTTTTATTAGCCCTAAAAGAGCCCCTGAGGAACACCCAAGAGTTATCGCGAAGTACGAGGGGCGTGCAATTAGTAATGCCCCTGATCCACTTCCAGTTGTCTGATCTAGCTGAAATTTTGCATGTGCAATGATTTATGTCTTTACGTGTTATGTGGCGGATTACAGCTCTGAACTAATTGTGGTTTCTGCTTTACAGGTGTTTGAACTGAGTCAGGTCTGAAATGGAGCCTGTTGAATGTCGAGCAGTGATCCGGTTTTTGTATTTGAAAGGACGCACACCACAGCAGACTTTTGATGAAATGAAAGAAACTTATGGTGATAATGCCCCATCATATGACCTTGTAAAACGCTAGCATTGTGAATTCAAACATGGCCGGAAGTCTGCAGAAACATCTCCAAGACCTGCTCGCCGCCCCCCCCCCTTCTGCCATTGAGGAGGCATCTGTCCGTCAAGTTAAGGCTGCCATTTTGGAAGATCGGCGCATTACTATTCGACAAATAGCCCAAGATGTCAAGATTAGTACAAGGTCTGTGGAAACTATCATTCATGACCATTTGCATATGCATAAGGTGTCTGCCAGATGGATTCCCAGGTAGCTCACACCATTCCAGAAGCGAGAACGCATCGAGTGCTCGAGTTTGAATTTGGAGATGTGCCAAGAAGATGAGTCAAAATTTTTCAAAAGACTAATTACACACGATGAAACCTAGGTCCATCACTATGATCCAGAGACCAAAGTCCAGTCAATGCAGTGGAAACACTTGGACTCACCACCTTCAAAGAAGGCAAGGGCGCAGCCCTCCACTGGCAAGGTCATGCTCACAGTCTTCTGTGACCAGGACGGAGTAAAGATGACAGATTTCCTGGCGAAGGGTACCACAATTACAGGAGCCTATTATGCTTCACTTTCGAGAAAATTAAGGGAAGCTATCAAAATCAAGAGGCGGGACAAGATCAGCAAAGGTACCCTCCTCCTGCAGCACAACGCTCCGGTCCACGACTCGCATATCGCCAGATCAGAAGCACGGGCGTGTGGTTTCTCTACATACAAACCACCCAGAGTTATGCATTTCTCCCATATTTTGATGCAGCTCTGGAGATCGTTTTTGTAGAACACCCCAGGTTGGCCCTCCAACCACGACGTACCGTAAAAAATCAAGGCTGCATCATCTGGGAAACACTTTCCTTTCAAAAACAACTCCATGGCTAGGAAGAGGTTAAAGTCAGATGGTGCAAGGTCAGGAGAGTAGGGAGGATGGAGTAGAATTTCATAACCACACGCCATATGATGAGGCATTATCACCATAAGTTTCTTTCATTTCATCAAAAGTCTCCTGTAGTGTGTGTCCTTTCAAATACGAAAACCGGATCACTGTTCGGCATTCAACAGACTCCATTTCACACCTGACTCAGTTCAAGCACCTGTAAAACAGAAACCACAATTAGTTCAGAGCTGTAATTTTTCACATAACATGCAAAATTTCAGCTAGATTATACAACTGGAAGTGGGTCAGGGGCATTACTTATTGCACACCCCTCGTATCTTTCGCATTCCTTTTATATTTTTCCCTTTTACTTTTTTTCTTGCGTCAATACTTTTTCCAGGACGGGGATACTTCTGTTCTAGCCCTTTCCCTCCTCTTTTACACTTCCTGGTCGTAATTACTTTATTTCCTTATTTCTGTTCTGATTATGGGGACAAACGATCGCCTGTTAAAAGTTCGTGCATGGATGAGCTCACCATTTATTTTTGAAAGGTCAGCTGAGATGCGATGCGAGTCAAACATTGGATCTCAGAGATAGACGTCTTGCTCAAAAATAACTGCTCGCTTCTTTTTCATATGCATCCATGCAGGTTTATCTATCTGTAAGTCGGCCGGTCGGATGGTCTGGCACGCTCGAAAATGAAATAGCGTTTCTATCTCTAAACGGGAAGATTAAACTAAAATACATTGAAGCTTTTTTATGCACATTTTATATAAGTGTAAAAGAAGAGAGAAACAAACTATACTTCGCCAGTGTTCGCAATAATGCACATATATGTGTGTGTATGTGCGTGTATGTGTGTACGTGTGTGTATGTGTGGGTATGTGTGTATGTGTGTACGTGTGTGTATGTGTACGTGTGTGTATGTGTGTACGTGTGTGCATGTGTGTACGTGTATGTACGTGTGTGTGTATGTGTGTACGTGTGTATGTATGTGTGTAGTGTGTATGAGTGTACATGTGTTTATGTGTGTGTCTGCGTGTATGTGTGAATGTGTGTACGTGTGTACGTGTATGTATGCGTGTGTGTATGTGTGAATGTGTGTGTGTGTGTTTCTTCAAAAAAAAGTAGAAGTTACTACTAAAATATTTCAAAGAATTTGTGAAGTTTATGGTGACGATGCTACAGAAGAATCAACTATTCGAAAATGATTTGCAAAATTCAAAAATTTTGATGAGAAGTACTTATTTTGGAAAATCCATGGATTAAGGGTCAGTTTATGTTTATATCCCTTGCTTGAACTATTAATGATTTAATAAATTTTGTAAATTTTCAATTTTTTTTTTCAACTTATTTTCATATTTCTTACGGAATTTTAATTTCGATTTCAAATGATGTATTTTAAAATAAGTTTTCGCTATAGTACCTTAAGTTTATACATCATTTGAAAAAGCGTTTTTCGTTCTATCTGATCGTTTAAATTACAATTGTTTTAAAACAATTATGTCTTCTTTTCAGAACGTTGAATACAAGATGGAAAAAAGCAAAGTCAAACAATTTTCTTATTTCGATTCAAGCTAGGCCGAAAAGCTGGTAAAACAGCTCGCTATATCAACAAAGTATTTGGCCGAGGAACCACTACTGAACGCACAGCACAATGGTGGTTTCTGAAATATATAGGCGGCGAGGAAAGTTTTGGAGATGATGAGCGTAGTGGGCAGTCATC
>NC_136511.1:53696000-53713500 GCF_053919585.1 Euprymna scolopes | reverse complement strand
TTCTATCAAGTTTCAGGTTTCATCACTAAGAGCGCAACTTAAATGGATATATCTTAAGAAAATATCTTAAAGAAATAAGAATGACCGTATATTAGGGAATATCCATTCATGTTTTCTTTAAGATATTTTATCGATTCTGTGGATATTCGGCGCCTGTAATCGAAGAAGTATTTCATTCATATCAGAGCTGGTCATGTGATCAGAAAACAGACATCGCGTTGTTCCATTGCTCGTTGCAGTCACAAAATACTCTCTTCACAGCTAATGTATTGTAATACATACATAATAATATTATTGATGTACCACAAAATACCCTCCTTCACTTCTAATATATATTACTCACGTTCACCCCTAATAAGACATATCGCTACTTGGACGTAAGTGGCTACTATTTGAGACCATGTCTAGGAAATATTAACAAGATATCAGGTTATGTTATATCTAAATTTCTGCATACCAGTACAGTCAGGGAAACAGGTAGCAGGAAGGGAATCCCAAAGTCTAACTGTTCGAGGGAAGTAACTATTAAAGTAGAAAGTTTTCTGACATTTAGGGACCTCAGCAATGAAGGGGTGAGATTTTATTGTTAAACGGGTTTGTCGGTGATATGTACCTCGAGGGTGCACAAATGCAACGTGTTCATCAGAGCACATTCCATTAAAATATTTGTAAAACAAGCACAGATATACAACATTGCGGCGATGGGACAAGGTTGGTGCTTAGTTGAGAAAGTGGGACCATGTTAGATTAGAAAAATCATTTTTGGACCCTATCCAAGAGGGAGAGGCACGTGGTAGAGGCACCAGCCCACACGTTGACACAATACTTCATGCATGGAAGAATACTGGCCTTGTAGAAGAACAGGATACTCTCAAGTGTGAGTAGTCTTCTAGCTCGATAGAGGGAACCCGTCTTCTTTGCAGCAACCTTTGCAATGTTCTCTATGTATTTGTTTCAGTTCATATTGCCCGCAAATGTTAAACCGAAGAGTTCGAAGGAAGAATTATCAGGTAGGGTTTTATTTGTTATGAATATCGGTGGTTGGAGAGGCGTCTTCTAATTGTTAAAGGAGAGCAGCTTATTCTTACTAGCATTAAATGTTACCATTCATTTGCGGACCCAATACACTAAGGTCTGGAAATCATTTTCCAACTATCTTGCCAGCCATTGTCTTAAATTTATGTACATCTGTTCTTTCCTCATGAGCGTTGTATCATCAGCAAATATACCTATCTTGGATACAACGACACATGGAAGTCGTTTATAAATATCAGGAATAATGATGGTCCAAGGACCGATCCCTGAGGTTCTCTTGCATTAATGATATGCTGCTTGGATGTACTCCATCAATGACAACCTGGATAATTCCATTGTCTAAGAAGGATTTAATTATATTTAGTATACGTCCAGTTATACTGTAGGAGTTAATTTTCATTGTCAGCCCTTCGTGCCAGATTTTGTCAAACACCTTGGATATATCAAAGGCTACAGCCCTGGTTTCGCCCGCCTTATCCAGTACATGGTAAATGCGTTCAGAGATTATTGTTAAAATGTCTGCAGTAGAACGACATTGCTTAAATCCATACTGTTCGTCAAGGAGAAAATTTGCTTTTGCAAAGTGGTGGACTAGTGCTTGATTAATTAAGGTGTCAAAGATTTTAGCGAAGAGTGGGAGGAGATTGATAATGTGATAACTGAGACGATCAGTCCTTTCACCAAAATTCTTGTACACTAGTATCATAGAGGCCATCTCCCAGCTATTAGGGACGCAAGATACATCAAGGCATTTATTATAGAGCTTAAAAAGTAAGGGGGTAGCTCAGCTGAACTTTTCTTAATTAGTACAGCAGAGATGAGATCAGGCCCACTCGCCTTGGGGTGTTACATATAGGGGTTTCATTAAAAGAGAGTCTTAGAGTCTTATTAGAGTGTTTGTCTTGAGAGAGTTTTATTAAGAGGGATGTTGAAGGACTCAGAGAGAGAGAGAGAGAGAGAGAGATGTTGTTGTAAGAGACTTAGAGAGATTGTTCATGTTATGATTCTTATATATTAAATGTTCATTCCTTAATTGTGTTTATGGAAGAAGAAGGGGATAGTGTTCACTGTTCAGACATTGTGTAGACATGAGATGTCGAGACGTGTATGAAAAGACATTTTATAACACAAATATATAATACAATTTCATTTTACCTTTTTGTAAGAATCATAAGACAAGACGGCGTTTTTATAAAACACATGATGAGGTTTATTTCTTCACGACCGGCCGTGATTTCCATCATCAAGAATTCAAAGCTTCACATTTTAGTTTCAAAGTGATCGCCTCGCTTCTAGACGTCGAATTCCAAACTCCAGACTCTCTCTGAGTTTCTCACTGACTGACTTCTAACTCTAAAGTTTTTTCTCTATTTCTAGAACTTTCTATTTTCCGTGACGTCATACACATGTTAAAACATGTGCTTTCTTTCACGTGTTCAGGACATACGTGTCCAAAACTTTTCTTATTTCTACAAAAGGAATTTTAACCTATACTCAGTAACCTATTTTTCCAATATGTTAAAAACATTATCTTATAAGCTGCATTCTTTCAATTTAAAATTTCATAATAAACTTGACAGTTCACATTCTTTTCTTGAAATATTTTATCTATATTCCAAACAATTGTTTGTTTTACATTTTTAAATTCTCATACGTAATCTATTTCTAAACCTAAATTACGAGGTTCGAATTTCGTCTATTGCTATTTCATTTTCATTTTAACTAATCTCTCTATTTTTATACTTTCATGAAAAGGGGACAGCCCTTATCATGTAACAGGAGGTGTCTAAGATTTTTATGATATCGTGGACATGAGAAGGGGTGATTTTTCTATCATCTAGTGTGTCTTCAGTCCGCATAGGGAAATTTAGGAGGGAATTGTTTGTTGGCTCTAAGGTGGAGTTGGAGGCGAATAGCAGTTCCGCTTTCTCGTTTGCCGTGTATGCAACCTTCTGGTTTTTGCTCAGTGGGGGAATTACTGATTGCCGTTTATTCACTACACTATTATAGATTTTACAGGAACCACGAGTTTCTATCTTTTGCAATTCTATGCGTTCCCTGATTATTTCAGCTTGCTTTCTTTTGACTATTACAGTGATTTCTAACATCTACGGACATTTGCCTATTTGTATTTGACTTATGACGTACAAACTGGCGGAATGCATGCTGTCTTTTTGCAAGGGCAGCTGCGCAATCTGTAGTGAACCATGAGAGTGAATGGGCCTTGCTATAATACTTCTGTGTGGGAATGTGCTTCAATGCCCGCTTTGAACCATTCAGTTGTCTCGTTGACACACTCTTCAGCAGGAAGAGAGAAGATATCGGTTCATGGGGCATCTCGGATGTGTTCTCTAATGGATTCCCAGTTGGCCCTTTTGTAGTACCTTGTTGTTTTGAGAAATGGCTCCTCACCTTGAGGTTGGGATTTAAGTATGATGTCCACTGATTCCACTAGGTGGTCTGCGTTTCCAAAGTGGCTGGGCGTTAGTTACACAATCCTCAGGTACTGTGGCGAGGATTAAATCTAGAAGTGAAACCTGCTGGGATTCATAATCTGGAATAATCTGGAATAATCTGGTATAATCTGGTATAACTGGAAATGTTTTCTTAATCATTAAATCATTTCTCTCCGATAGGCTCATAAGAGTAGTGGTAGATGGACAAAAATCGGAGGCCTGCAATATAAATGCTGGAGTCCCTCAGGGGTCAATCCTGGGCCCAACTCTCTTCCTGATCTACATCAATGACCTCCCTAAACACATACTTAAATCATTCATTGACATCTATGCTGATGACACGACCATCTATGGCAACACATCAAAGGCTGTAAATGACAATGTTCTCTCTGATTCTCTCTCCTCTGATCTCGAGCGCGTGGTTCAGTGGGGGAAGATGTGGCTGGTTACCTTTAATGCATCCAAAACCAAACTCCTGTCCTTACATCATCAACGCTCTGATCCCCATCTGGCATCAATTGAAATGGATGGCTCTCGTCTGGGTGAGGCCCCGTGTTTTGACAAGCTTCTGGGTTTGACCTTTACTCCTGATCTGAAATGGAACACGTACATCAAGTCTGTTGCCAAGGTCGCTGGAAAGATGGTGGGATCCTTCTACCGCTCCAGAAGATATCTCACTACTGATGCAATTCTCTATCTATATAAAAGCCAAGTACGTCCAAGAATGGAATACTGTTGCTATATCTGGGCAGGAGCTGCTAAAAACAGCCTATCCTGCCTTGACAGAGTACAAAATAGACTTTGTGGCTTAGTGGGAGATGCCCTTTTCTGTACCCTGCAACCTCTCCCACAGAAGAGACGTTGCGAGCCTGTCCTTGTTTTATCGTTATTTCCATGGCAAATGCTCGTCTGAACTCCAATCTCTGGTCCCCCCTCGCCAATCTTTCACGAAAAACACCCGTCTAGCTGAATCCACTGTGAAAAATTTCCCCCACTCTATATCTGTGCCTAAATCAAAACGCGGATTCCATGAACAAAGCTTCTTTCTTAGAACTGCACGCCTGTGGAACTCTGTTCCGTCTGCCTGCTTCCCTCCGGACTACAACTTGGTTGTCTTCAAGTCCAATGTTAACAAATTCCTAATGAACCGCCCCCTTAAGTAAACATTTCAGCAAATCTCCTCACTAACGTAATGTACTTGCAATAACCCTTATCCCTGAGTGGCTTCCGGGCCTTGATAAGTGGTGATCACTGTGTAAAAAAAAAAAAAAGCGGGTGGTAAACATTACTGTCTGTGTGAGAGAATGGGCTTTAGAGAAGCTATAAGTAGAGCATCTAGCTAATCTGTGTAACCTGAGAAGCCAAGTCAATTTTTATGGTAGGTATGAAAGTCATCAAACACATGTATTTGGGCTTTATTATCTAAGAAGACGTGAGCGATTAGGTACAATCCTTAGTTGAGGGAGAACAGCAGAGAAAATATAAGTAACTAACGCAGTTATGAAAAGCTAATCGAAAACACATAAAAGCCTGGTCATCCGATTTAAGACGTTGTTCTCTAGTTAAAATGAGGGTAATACGAATGTATTCTCCAACCCCGTACATACATCTATCAGCGTCCTTACGACAGAGAGGAAGGTATCCTGTCGTGTTAAAGTAGTTAGAGGGGATTAGGGAGTTTAAGTTTTTTCTATTTAATACTAAGATATCCGAGGAGTTTACTAAGAGGTAAGACTCTACATTATCTAGGTTACTTCTAAGCCCACACATATTTGTGAAAACGAGCCTCAAGAGGAGGCGAATTGGTTTTGTTTGGGTGGCTGTCTCGTTTGATTGTGACATTTGTTTAGGTTGTTATTTCATTACGTTTTTGTTTAATTTCAGGTTAGGGCAAGAGTGTTGAGCAAATTGGACCAGTTTTGACGCCAAGTATACACACAGTGGTCCATTTGTCAAGTCCTGTCTAGCAAGAAGTGGCAACGTGAAAGTCCACCAGAAATAGCGGCAAGATCTCTTCTCATGCTCAACATGGCACTACAACTATCCCAATGTTATACAACTGATGATAAAGCAGCCGCTCTAAGCGCTACCAAAGAGTTATGGCACCTGTGCTGTCAGTCGGATATAGCAGCCAGACAAACTGTCAATCAAGTACCCTCAACCTGTCAGACAAAGCCGGCACAAGGCAGCCGAGTGAGCACAAGTGGCATGCAAGCAAACCCAATTTGCTCAGTTTCTGATAGAAAGAGAGTAATTGAGAATAGAGAATAAGGGAACAGCATTCAATATCCTAATCTGAAAACAAAGCCAAGCACATCATGGCTCTGGTGAGTCCCTGGTATTGTACCTCTGTGCCTGGCTAATAGACAAAGAAGGAGTGAGAAAGCTGGTGATAGGCAGAGACTATCTACTCCTTAAGTAAAATAGGTTTGCAAACCGTGAATTTGTTCAAGTCACCAGCTCTAAGAAGGTTATCAACCATTACTGATGAGGCCTCTCTCACACAGTTTTAATATCATATTTTCTCTTCTCCTAGATGGATGACCTGACGGGATCTACAGGTCCATCACACCAAGAAGGGTAACCATACGACTGGTTTTACACCAAGTATTTCTGCACCCCCGCATGGATGAAAATATTGAGCATCTTATTTTAAGGTTTTGCTCTATTCTAAATAAATAAGAGGATGGTAGCTCCCTTCAATCTTGACAGACTATGAATACCCACTGTAAAGGTGCCTGCCACGTGGATTTTTTTTTGGCAAGACTTGCACAATCTCCAACCACACCTTTCCTGAGTCGAGGTTGTTAAAACCCAGTCGCAAGTGGAGGTTCAGGATGACTGGAAATATTGCCGAGATCAGTGAAGAGCACATACAGCACCTGGTTAGTACCAAATGGTCACCCATTTGGTACTAGCCAGGCGCAATGTTGCTTAACTTTAGTGATATGATGAGAACCGGTGTGTCAAAGTGATATATATATATATGATATAAATGCGGGAGTGCCCCAAGAGTTTATTTTTGGACCTCTGTTGTTCCTAATATTCATAAATGACCTCTCCGACGAAATTGCCTCTGAGATGGGGATATTTGCTGATGACACCACACTCTATAACAGGCACGACAGCAAATCAAATGAACACATATCTAAGGAAATAGCAGAAACACTAGAGGATGACCGCCAATCTGTAGTGGAATGGGGGCAAAAATGGATGGTCACGTTCAATGCCGCCAAGACTAAACTTGTTTCCTTCAATAATTAGAAGAAACCTTCTCTACCACCGATAGCAATGGCCAACGATTCTTTATCTGAGAGTACATCTTTCAAATTCCTTGGCCTAACGTTCACAGGAAACATGAGTTGGAACAATTACATTGAAAGCATTGCCAGGGCCACTGCAAAGAAGGTAGGCTCTCTATACCGTGCTAGAAAACTACTAACAATCGAAAGTATCCTGTACCTCTATATAGCCACCATTCGCCCATGTATGGAGAATTGCTGTCATATTTGGGCTGGTGCATCTGCTACTAGTCTCTCGCTCCTAGACAAGGTTCAAAAGAGAGTCGCCAATCTGATAGGCCCTGAACTGGCATCTAAGCTTCAGCCTCTGTCCCATCGACGAAATTTTGCATCCGTCTGCCTGTTCTACAAGTATTTTAATGGAGAATGCTCTGACGAACTGCAAGCACTTGTACCCCCACGACGTAAGCACCTTCGACAAACCCGACGGGCAGTTAAATCCCACCCCCATACAGTAGAGATCCCTAGATATAAAAAATCTTTCTACTCCAGTAGTTTCTTCCCCAAAACTGCTAGACTTTGGAATTCCATTTCAGGTCCCTGCTTCCCCAACAGTACTGACGTGCAGAAGTTCAAGTGTAGCGTGAACGGACATCTTGCTACCCAAATCCCTACATAGTACCCCAGTAGTTGCTGCCCCTGATAGTAGCCCCCTACACCGAAGTGGCAATGTGCCTTTTTTGGGGTGAAAATGTAATAATAAATAAATAAATAAATATATATATATATATATATATACATATATATATATATATTTACGTTTGTAAACATAATGTATATATTCAATAAAATTATCCAAAATTGTCACAATTGATTAAGCTCAATAAGTATGGGTCTTCATTTTTGGGGCATATATATCGATATTAAACCTTCCAAAATCACAAAAATATTCACATTCACATTCACATATTGTTTTATAAATGATGCAAAACAATATCGATGTGAATTAAGTGAATACTTCTGTGATTTTGGAAGATAGATAGATAGATAGATAGATAGATGATGATTGCAACGTCTTGTCAGACGAGTGCCACTCCCTCAGACATTTAAAATCCATGAGCCCAAATGCCTGAGGGAGTATCTATTTACAGATGATGTTACAGAGTCTTAGCTTTGTACGACAGCTAAGTCTCTCTCTCGGTTCAAAATGTTGAGATCCAGCAACAAGCAAGAGCAAGATAGCCAGCAACAAATTAAACTGCAGACCATCTTAATGCGGGTAATGGTCTTCCGCTTTATGGTTTTTTAAATCAGAGATTTGCTTCTCCTAGAAAGGTTGCCTTCACCACGGCTTACGGGAGCCCTCTCCACCCCAATACACATATACACACACACAAATATACACGGTAGATAGATAGATAGATAGATAGATAGATAGATAGATACATACATACATACATACATACATACATATATACATACATACATACATATATAGATAACATAGAAATATGCATTGACTTTTATAGTCTGAATTTTTAAAATCCACATAAAATCGCTTTTATATTGTAGATAAGTTTCACCATAACAATAACATTGTCATTCAAATTAAGCGCTTTTACGCATGCGCATTTAAAACCATCTTTCCGGGCGATTGTCTATGATTGCTGAATATTGATTAGCGAATATAAATGTTTCTATATTTTAGAATATGGACGACCGTTTTTAAATTCGCTCGCAAAACACCGTGGCGGAACCAACGAAATCAGCATATTTATTTCTTTAATGATACACTTTACTTATTTTTATGTTTTTAATATCACATTTCGTTTAAATGGTTTTCAATGGTAATGCCTTCCGCCAATAACAATATATTTGTGCATATCATTGTGATAAGTAATTGAAAGTAACCTCCCTTATTTTATGATTACCTCCCTTTTCAAGAACTCTTAAGTTTAAAACTATAAAATTTCACTATGTTTATCAGCAGAAGAAAGCTTTCCCGTCTTCTGTTGTTTTCGTTATATACAATATCATCATGTTGACACAAATGTTCTAGTTAAATCACGAAAGTTAAGCGACGATGAATCTGGCCAATACTAGATGGGTGACCATTTGGGAATGCTAGGCGCTGTATATATTTATCGGATCGTTTGCGTGGATGCAACGAGGTGGTTTTGGAGACAACTTCTTTTGAGAAGCAATCTCTGAAAATGTAAAGACGACGCCAGATGTGCAGATTGTCCGGACACATTGTTTAAAATACTAGTTCTTTTTTGTTTCATCCAAAGTTAGATATTACTCGAAAATTCTTCCGAGTATCTCCCTTTAAAAATGGCGGAGCTTAAACACTGTTAAAAGTACATCATGGGAAGCAATATCTGGAGATGTGGAGTCAGGTCACATGTTCTCGATTCTTTCTGTCAAGAATTGGTCATGAGAATTTCTAAGCGGTTCTATTAGGACAACAGCATATTCTTTTCATTTTTTGACTCTCGATTGTATATCCGTTGTTTTTATACAGAGTGATGTGGTTCTAGGTTGATTAACTGTGTCTAAGTATGTCGGATATATACTCGAGAGTCATGACACTGAAAAGAATATGCTGTTGTCATAGCCCTAATCATCATCATCACCATCATCATCATTATTATCATCATATTTGGTTTAACCTCTGTTTTTTCATTCTGGCTCTTAGAAATTGACTTCCAAACTAACCTATCTTTGCTCAGATCTCTTATTATCGTGTTTTCTTTCAAACTCGTCCTCGTCACTTCCTCCCACGTTTTCCATTATCTGACCAACTCTGCTACTTCAACATTTCTGCATCTATTAACATGCACTAGTGATGCTACAAGCAAAGAAACAAAAGGTGTGCTCTCTCTCTGCTACTAGCGCGGGGAAACCAGAAGAAAGACGCAAGAGGTGTGGCATTGTTTTATAGAGGAAACGAGATGAGCCATGTGAAGTGGTGAGATTTACTGAACATAAAGGAGGCCAAATGGACAGAGGAAAATTATGTTCTTAACTATTTTACACAGAAGATCTGTAACGGAATATTCGAATATCTATGTATTTTATATAGAGTTCTAGTGTTAGTCCCTTGAAGGGGGCCCTTTCATTCCTGAGAACTTTGAATGAAGAAAAATTAAACAAAGAGAGAGGAAGCAGCATTTCGCTCATGCTTGAGTAGTAAGCTATAATTTTCCAAACTCTACATACTGCTCAGTCATTCTTCCAATGTGACTAAACCAACGAAGTTCCCTTTTGTACAAACATTTTCTTATGCTATCCATCTTCCTTGGACATAATCACGTCAAAGTCTGCCTTCAAGATTAATATTACATACCCATTGTATCATTTGCATGTCATTTTCCTCCATGCAACGCATGTCCTCAACCCCTACTAGCCAGATTTAACTTCCATACATATCACATTTCGTACTCCTGCTGATTATTGCTCCCACAAGTGTCCTGAATTTACTTCATCCTTTACCGAACCTTGCAATCACACTGGCTCCCTCCACTCCAACAATGGCATCAAAATAACAAACCTTGAGAACAACATTTAGATCCTCCCTATCCAAATATGCTTTCTTCCAATCTCATATGTCTATCTCTATGATTATGTTGATGCAAAAATAATGGCGTTTATATATACATATACATATACATACATATATATATATATATATATATATAACTGCTTAATTTACTCACATAAATTTATATACGAAAGTACAGATTTATGCGTAAACTTTAAGTATTTACTTCAAAAGTGCTCAATACGTAGGTAGAGCTAGTTAGTAAGTTATAAAATGTATATGGCGATTAAGCTACACTGAATATTCCGCCTTTCATCGACTCTAGGATTCTAGAAAGCTGATTGGCTAACTAAAATCTCAATAGAAGATGCGCATATGAAAACGACAAACAACTACATAATTCGCGCATAAGCCTGAAGAATCATAGAGTGGATGAAACGCGGAATATTCAGTGTAGCTTAATCGCCATATACATTTTATAACTTACTATATATATATATATATATATATATATATATATATATATATATATATAGTTGAACGTCACAAGACGACATTATTTTTGCACCAACCTAATCTATCTATACTCCTATAAATTTGTTTCTCTTTTGTGTGTATCGATATTCATATTAAAACCCCTCTTTTCTATTTATTAAAAAAGAAAATACAATTTTGTTTTATATGGGTTGTGGGATTCCATTCGCTAGCAAAAGATGCAGCTAATTTGCATATTCTTTTAAACATTCATTTTAATAATTTCCCTATTAGTTTTTTTCGGTTTTCTTATGGGATGATCATCTTTAGTTAACTATTACGTGTAATTATATTCATGCAGATATTCTACATGATTTATACTTGCATAATATTTGCGTAAAAAGTTTATAGTAAACACAAAATTGTTTCCATATATATTAATGCATACGTATATATTTTTGTTTAATCTATCTATCTATCTATCTATAATATATATATATGTATATCTATAAAAGTTTAAGTGTCTGTGTGACTGTGTGTCTGTCTGTGTGTATGTCTGTGTACATTTCCCTACGCAATAACTCTGTCAATTTTTAGTCTACATACTCGAAATTTGATATACAGGGTATTGAGATTTGGGAAAATCTTTTTAATCGGTGTTCGGCCAGAAATTGGGATGTTAAGGGGTCAAAGTTCAACGATTTAACCTTTGAGAACTCTATCAAACTCCTCCGACAATTTGGGGTCTAAACACTTGAAATTTTAGATATAGGTTCCTTGGACATGGATCTAACTTAATAACGGGATTTCAGCCAAAAGCAATAAATGTTAAGGGGTCATAACAGGGGTCAAACTTAAAAACATTGACCGCTTTTCTTTCTTTTTTTTTTTTTTTTTGCTCATCATACACCTCCAAACACCCGGGCAACGCCGGGCTGAAATGCTAGTACATATAAAAGGAACTTTGCGTGTGGTGTGTGTGTGTGTGTGTGCGTATTCGTGAGAGATAGATTATTTTCGTTCTCTATAGACTCGGAAACGGCTGGTTCGAGTTTTTTTTTTTTTTTCAAAGTTTCCCACAAAGGTACTTGATGCGTCTGGTAGTGTTGTTGTGTAGATGTATCTAAAACTGTCTGGTTGTAGTAAATCGATGATCAAAAATCCGATTAAAGAGGGAAGTCTGATTTTTGACCAAAGTTAACACTTTAGTACATTTGAGAAGTTTTATCATCGCACAAGCAGAAAGGTCCACCCTATAAAATCTACTGTATATTCTTTCAATCCTGATACATCCTTGAACTGAAATCGCCTCATATATATATATATTCGTATTCCTGTTTGTTTATTTGGGGTTTTTTGTTCACAATTTGATTAATATATACAAACGATGCTTTACTTTACTCTCTCATATATATATATATATATATATATATATATATATATATATATATATATATATATATATATATATATATATATATATAGTATGATTCTTGCAAACTAGATACAATAAAGAGATCATCTCATTTGCATATTACATTAGGACAATCGATTTTATTAAATAGCGGTATCTTAGTTAATGTTTCTAGCGAGAGAATTGTTATAATTTGTTCTATTTAAAACCGTTATTTAATAAATTTCAAACAATAATTATATTGATAACATATTTAATTAAATTTATTTGGAATTATTATTCCAGCATCGAGTTTTTAAAAATCTTTGTTTTAGAGTTATTTTCCTCTTCGGAACAGTAACAAAAAAAAACTATCACCAAATGGCAATCTCAATAAATGTCAAGCTTGAAAAAATAATTCTGAGTAAATAAAACAATGTTTGGCTTTTATTCTTTTTTAAAAATATTCAAAAATAAAGAAAACTTACGAAAAACTGAAGAAAAGATTTCATGTGTTTGTTTTTATTATTCTACTAGCGGGGGTACCCGGCGTTGCCCGAGTGTTTGTTTCCGGGACGAGGGGGGAGGTTTAAAAAATGTTATGGTAGGTAAGTAGGAAGGATCAAACCCGAAGTCATGAGTAAAAGTAGGAAAATAAAGTGTGAAAAAAAAAAAAACATCTGCAACGTTAACAGTTCGGCCACCAAGAAAAGTCCATTCCAGTTGTTTAGGAAAAAAAAATGACTACGGTAGGTCGGCGCGAACGTGAAAATATAATGTGAATTGTCCAGCACGCTAACCACTACGCCACAGAGCACTGCAGCTTAGTTTAGTGATTTTAAATAACTTCACATGAAAGAACTACGAAGCCAAACCGGTGTTCTCTTCTCAACTGTTCCTTGTGAACGATCCCCAAACGGTGTTAAGTGGTGGCAGGGGGAGGAGGAATTATTAGAGAGAAAATATTTTACCACTTCCATTGATCTTAACCGATTTTGGCCGTGACTTCTCAGCAGAAAAAGTATAGAAATCTAAGACTATCGAGGAATTTGAGAAATAATAAGCCTATAACCCACCTCAGATATTGTTCTGCCGTTTGTGCATATTATATTTGCATGAAATATCTTGATTTTTAATCCTATTAATGTCAAAATCAGACGGGAAAAAATGAGTTCATTTTATTTATATAGAAGAAGATAGATAGATAGAAAAGATAGATAGAAGAAGATAGAAGAAGATAGAATAGAAAGAATAGAAGATAGAAGATAGATAGATAGAACAGAAGAAGAAGATAGATAGATAGAATAGAAAGAATAGATAGAAGAAGAAAGAAAGAATAGAATAGAAGAAGATAGAGAAGAGATAAATATCTATACAGACTTCGGTATTTTTTACGATGTGACCCACCTAAAAAATAAAGATCTACTTTGTGGAGCCTAATACGTTTAAATAGCCTTTATAAATAATATAAAAGAAATTTTGAAAAGAAAGAAAATCAATATTTTTGCGTGGGGGATCACTTTTCCATATTAATTTAACGTAAAATGAGCACCCACTTTTGGTCACGAAGCGTTCAATGAGACATGTTATCTCCAGCATTTTTTCAAGTTTGGCGATCAAGGGGGAGGGGACAAAACATGGCAAATACAATTATATTTAAAACATAAAATAACGACAAATTTAATTAATTTTTATGGGGCCCGTCTGTACTTTAACCTAACAATTTCATAAATAAAACGAACTCCAAAATATGGCATTACAACGACGAAAAATTTCATTTAATTGTTTTTGGAATTAATTTTTGGTAGATCTACAATTTTTTTATGGGTTCTGCCTACTTGGCTAATTTTTTTTTTTTTTTTTTTTTTGCGATCGCACGGGCATTCGCTGCTATTTTTATTGAAACAAAAGTTGTAATGATTTATTTTTAATTATTTATTTGGGAGAGAGTTTACTTTCCAGTGCTCAATATCCGGGGAATAGTTACTTCTCTTTGTATCCCTTCTGCCGAAATATCTGGTGGAGAGAGTATCACGTACTTCTTCTTTTTGGGAGCGATTACATTTACATGTTTTTATCCGTTCTTTTATTTTGGGAATTGTTGTGGGGGTATCCACGTTGCCCATGATGAAAATGATTAGTATAGCAGGTGTGTTCCAAACGGAACTTCATGTCAACCCAGGCAACGCCGGGTACCCAGGCTATATATATATATATATATATATATTGTTGAGTTTCATTTCAGTAAAAAAAAAAAAAAACGGACTAAATATCTTCCATTTTTATAATACTTAAATTTTGTTTAATATTTGGGAATGCCTGCAGTTTCTTTTTTCAAAATGTTTTACACGATTTTCATTATATATATTGTGTGTGTGCGTGTGTGCGTGTGCGTGCGTGTGTGTGTGTGTGTGTGTTTTATATTATGAATTTAATTCACGTTATTTTTTTCTATTTTTTTGTAGAGTGAAGGTCCAGCCAGTGGAAAAGCCTAAAAGCATCAATTCCTTGGATGGTCTGTGGCGACGCATGCGCCAAGCGACTGAAAACTATCGTCTGTTCCACAAAAAAGACGCCATGATAACGGATGTGATGTCCGTTGCACGGGCCGAGGCCTACGACGCCATGGTGAAGAAGAATTCGCAGGAGAAGCAAAAACTGCTCAAGACAAACAGAAATGCCGAAAATGATAAAAACTGAATCGACAGGAAGCAAATAGCGACAATAACGGTCGATTGACGATGGTTTTACGGAACAAGGGATTGTTTAGGGGAGGGGGGACGGTGTAATGTTCAATAAAAAAAAAAAGAAACCATTTACTTTATTTTCATTTTTAAAGATGCCGGAAGTAGCTGAGATGTTTTATTTTGTTTGGGGTAAATTAATATAATAAAAAAATATTATTGTTTATGCTTTTCTGTATTTATTGTTGATTAATTTGCTTTCATAATAAAAAGATGGAAATACAAAAGGCACAACTTTGTGAATAGCTCAATATATAATTTAACAGGCTGCACATGAGCATATATGTTACTGCGTGTGAGAAAGAGAGAGAAAGAGAGAGAGAGTTAGAATGAGTGAGTGAGTGTGTGTGTATGTGTATGTGTGTGTGCGTTTAGGGAATTTCCCTAATAAAATAAAATAACACAATTCTATGAACAATGACAAACAACTTCTTCAACTTAACAAGGGAAAGGTTTATTCGCAAAGCGTACTGAAGGAAGAAAGTAGAGTCGGGTCTCCACTGCCTTAGGAGGTAGTTACAGCCCGTGGCTGTCGTCAATACCTTTAGTAGGGGCAGCGAAGTGAACAGACGTCTAGCACCGTCGAAGGCTGGTAGTGTAAGAGAGAGTTTTCTTCTGGGACCGGAAGCTGTCTGGTCCCTAGGGGTTAATTTGTATTCGTGTGCAAGTCCTCAGATTGGACAGTTTAATGCCGCATCACTCACTCAGAGGAAGCGAATGCGCGAGAAGAAAAGGGGTCTATTTGTTTCTGCTACATAACCCCCTGCTTAGGCCGAAAGCCGACAGAGAGAAAGGTAGCATAACAAATAGCAGAAAGAAAAATACAATAAGAAATGTCCGTTTCTTTAGGTTATTTTCTTGCAGAAAAAAAATGTTCTTACTTTTCTGTGAAAAGTTGGAATATTTGCACAAAACGTTCTGTTCTAAAAAGGAGAGAAGAAAAGGGGTCTATTTGTGTCTGCTACATGCGTGCGTGCGTGCGTGCGTGTGCGTGTGTGCCATTGGTTATCATTCCAAAAACCAAGCATGGAATAAATTCACACTCATAAAATTTTATTACTATTTTTAGACCCAAGAAAAAAAAAAAAAATAATGAAAATGAAAAAAATTTATGGTCGTGTACTGTGAATCCATCTTTTTAAGTTTAGAATGAAAACTAAGAAAATATTCTCTTACACTGAGCTTAATGTTTGTTACCATTTAAATTCTAATTTGTAGAATATATACCTCAAGAGAATATACTTTCACAGAATAATGTAACGATAAAAAAAATGTAAACTTACAGGTTTATTATAATTAAAGAAATATGGCAACAGAAGAGTTTACGAAAAATTCATTTAACCCATGTATTTTCAAATAAATATCTTATCATCAGAAGGTGAAAAACACTTAATTATCAAATTCTGAATCAAAAAAATCTATAAACCTATTGTTATTTTTCCTATAGTAATGCTCTATTTCCAATACTGATCATAATACTAATATATATATATATATATATATATATATATATATATATATATATATATACACGTTTTATTTTTTATTACCGTATCTTTCTGTTAAGTTACATTATTGCTTCAGCTACCCGGCCGATTTTTTTTGCCGTCTGTAGCTTCCTCAGACTTTTACAGAAATGTTTGTTCGAATGATCATAACGAACATTTCTGTAAAAGTCTGAGGAAGCTACAGACCGCCAAAAATCGGCCGGGTAGCTGAAACAATAATGTAACTTAACAGAAAGATACGATAATAAAAAATAAAACGCATATTTGCTCTACAACAGTATTGAGCACTCTCTTTAGTTTTTATTAATTACCATTTCTACTGTATATATATATACATACATATATATATATATATATATATATATATATATATATAGTTATATTTTTGGAAAAAGGACTCCACAGAGTGCTCTATTATAAGGAAAAATTCCGAAAATAAGAGCATATTTTTATCAAGAGAAAGTTTAGACGCGATTAGTCAATGGTACCGTCGGTTTCGTCTTAGATACCCATATCAAGCTCTCTTCAGCCGATACTCATCTGTTTTAAAAGCGGAATTGGAATCATACAAATACATAACAAGATCTCGTTCAAATCTCGTTGTTTTTTTTTTTTTTGAACAACCTAAAATTCAAATTTAAATTTCAAAAAATTGTTCGTTTAATGTTTAGGGCACTAAAGAAAAACAAAAGAAAAAAGAAAAGGAAAAAGAAAAAATGAAAAGAAGAAATTGTATGTACTTAACATTTTTCTGTTATATGTTGTTTATCGAGTCACCTATGAAAAACTATGTTTTTTAAACCATATTTTCTCATAGGTAACGCGATAAACATGTTGGTGTGTGTGAGTGAGTTGAAAATTATGCCAATAAGATGAAAAATAAAAAAAAGGGGAAAAATACATTTTTATATATCCTTCAAATTTCGTCTTTATTTTAAAACTCCTTCGAGATTATTAATTTGAAGAAATGTGGCACAACCCCAATATTTGAAATACCCAAAATATTTTCAAATATTGTCCTTGTATTTTATTTCTTCAGATCAAGAATCCCGAAGAAGTCTTGAAACAAAGATAAAGCGTTCATGTATACTTGTACAATTTTGT
>NC_136511.1:53593500-53691000 GCF_053919585.1 Euprymna scolopes | reverse complement strand
TTGGTTATTCTTTGGACAGTGATGTGGAAATGGCGGATTGGGGGGGGGGGATTATGGGGGGGGGGGATTAGAGAACTTATAAATTTAATCTTTCTAGATTCCGGCGAGTTTGGAACTCGCAACCTTCTGCGTGTTAAGCAGACGTAGTAAGTACTATACCACCAAACCTTATTTCATGAGATTTTATATTTTATGTGTCGATTTTCAGATTTCTGCGTTTAATCATCGCGGTTTGTATGGATTTCATATTTGCTGATCCACTTTCAGATTAATTTAAATGACAATATTAATGTTATTACCATTAACATTATTAACGTTAATGTTATTAATGTTAACATTTATAATGACATTGCTAATGCGTAATAGTTTAATAGTGATATATGACAGGTATGAAACCCAAATTTTTATTTAGTATAAAATATTGATGTTTTCATCTGTTACTGATGCTTTTGACATGAATGTGGGTCGTCGACGAAGGAAGATGCCTATTTACTTCTTTCATGAATCTCTCTCTCTCTCTCTCTCTCTCTCTCAATATATATATATATATATATATATATTTATATATATGTATATATATATATTTTATAACTTACTATATATATATATATATATATATATATATATATATAGTACGTTATAAAATATATATGGCGATTAAGCTACATATATGTATATATGTATGTACGTATGTATGTATATATACGTATGGGTATGCGGGTATACCTACAGTGTAGCTTAATCGCCATATAAATTTTATAACTTACTAACTAGCTCAATCTACGTATTGAGCACTGTTGAAGTAAATACTTAAAGTTTACCCATAAATTTATACTTTCGTATATTAATTTTATGTGAGTAAATGAAGTAGCTATACATATATATATATTCATATATATACATATATATACATATATTCATATATATACATATATTCATATATATAAATACATATACATATATTCATATATATATATATACATATATTCATATATATAAATACATATATTCATATATATATACATATATATATTCATATATATATATATATATTCATATATATATATATATATTCATATATATATATATATTCATATATATATATATATTCATATATATATATATATTCATATATATATATATATTCATATATATATATATTCATATATATATATATATATTCATATATATATATATATTCATATATATATATATATATATTCATATATATATATATATTCATATATATATATTCATATTCATATATATATATATATTCATATATATATATTCATATATATATATATTCATATATATATATATATATATTCATATATATATATATTCATATATATATATTCATATATATATATATATATATATATATATATTCATATATATATATATTCATATATATATATTCATATATATATATTCATATATATATATTCATATATATATATTCATATATATATATATTCATATATATATATATATTCATATATATATATATATTCATATATATATATATATATTCATATATATATATATTCATATATATATATATTCATATATATATATATATATTCATATATATATATTCATATATATATATATTCATATATATATATATTCATATATATATATATTCATATATATATATATTCATATATATATATATTCATATATATATATATATATATTCATATATATATATTCATATATATATATATTCATATATATATATTCATATATATATATATATATATTCATATATATATATATATATATATATTCATATATATATATATATTCATATATATATATATATTCATATATATATATATTCATATATATATTCATATATATATATATTCATATATATATATTCATATATATATATATATTCATATATATATATTCATATATATATATTCATATATATATATATATATATATATTCATATATATATATTCATATATATATATATATATATATTCATATATATATATTCATATATATATATATATATATATTCATATATATATATATTCATATATATATATATTCATATATATATATTCATATATATATATATATATATTCATATATATATATATATATATATTCATATATATATATATATATATATTCATATATATATATATATATATTCATATATATATATATATATTCATATATATATATATATATATTCATATATATATATATATATATTCATATATATATATATATATATTCATATATATATATATATATATATTCATATATATATATATATATATATTCATATATATATATATATATATTCATATATATATATATATATTCATATATATATATATATATATTCATATATATATATATATATTCATATATATATATATATATATATATTCATATATATATATATATATATTCATATATATATATATATAAATATATTCATATATATATATATAAATATATTCATATATATATATATATATATATATTCATATATATATATATATATATATTCATATATATATATATATATATTCATATATATATATATATATATTCATATATATATATATATATATTCATATATATATATATATATATTCATATATATATATATATATTCATATATATATATATATATTCATATATATATATATATATATATATATTCATATATATATATATATATTCATATATTCATATATATATATATATATATATTCATATATATATATATATATATATATATTCATATATATATATATATATATTCATATATATATATATATATATTCATATATATATATATATATATTCATATATATATATATATTCATATATATATATATTCATATACATTCATATATATATATTCATATATATATACATTCATATATATATATATATATTCATATATATACATATATTCATATATATACATATATTCATATATATATATATATATTCATATATATACATATATTCATATATATATATATATATTCATATATATACATATATTCATATATATATATATATTCATATATATATATATATTCATATATATATATATATTCATATATATATATATATTCATATATATATATATATTCATATATATATATATTCATATATATATATATATTCATATATATATATATATTCATATATATATATATTCATATATATATATATTCATATATATATATATATTCATATATATATATATATTCATATATATATATATATTCATATATATATATATATTCATATATATATATATATTCATATATATATATATATTCATATATATATATATATTCATATATATATATATATATATATATTCATATATATATATATATATTCATATATATATATATATATTCATATATATATATATTCATATATGTATATATATATATTCATATATATATATATATATTCATATATGTATATATATTCATATATATATATATTCATATATATATATATTCATATATATATTCATATATATATATATATATATATATTCATATATATATATTCATATATATAGTCATCCACATACAGTACTGTTTCGCTGTTTCACAGCTCATCAGTGCGGCTAGACAGGCAACTACCTCAAGCCAGGATTGAAACCCGACCGTTTATACGGCAGTCAAGGCTAACCATTACGCTATTGGCGGCTGCTTGAACGAGTAGTGAGTTTAACGATGTTTTGATATCGTCCGAAATACCTCCGCTCGATTTGTTTACACAAAGAGCGTCGCTTATATGCTAATGGTAATTCGTTTTTCACTTACATATATATATATATTCATATATATATATATATATATATATATATATATATATACATATATAGGCTCTCAAAAACAGCTGTTTCGCTGTCTATATATTTTCTCAATTCATATATATATATATTCATATATATATATATTCATATATATATATTCATATATATATATATATATTCATATATATATATTCATATATATATATATATTCATATATATATATTCATATATATATATATATATTCATATATATATATTCATATATATATATTCATATATATTCATATATATATATATATATATATATATATTCATATATATATATTCATATATATATATTCATATATATATATTCATATATATATATTCATATATATATATTCATATATATATATATTCATATATATATATATATATATATATATACATATATAGGCTCTCAAAAACAGCTGTTTCGCTGTCTATATATTTTCTCAGTATATATATACACATATATATAAAGTAATATAGTATAGTTATTCACAGACAGCTGTTTCATTATTTACGAATCAACAATGTGACTAAACGAAGCGAGTTTATTCACACTGAGATTCGAAATCTGAAAAGCCAGTCACATGCGAATGCGACAAAATCCATACATTTAAATATTGAATATATATATATGTGTGTGTGTATGTGTGTGTGTGTGTGTGTGTGTGTGCAGGGTGACTTAAAAAAACAGAGGACTTTCAATTGTTTTTCTGAGCATTTTACAGTCAACAGAGAAAAAAGGGCCAAAGATCCTAGTGTTTTTATGTCATGTTTTGAATATAATAAACTAGTTATGACCAAAGTTTTATTTCATTCGAACAAAACACTAAGAAACGGGGCCTAATTAGATTTGGGGCCCGTTTTGTTTTTGGGGGTACCCTGTATATATGTATGTATATATATATATATGTTTTAATCCTTCAGGGCGAATGAACTCTTTTTCTGGGTCAACAGCCAACTAGCACCGTGTATATTTGTGTGTGTGTGTGTGTGTGTGTGTGTGTGTATGTGTATTGGGGTGGAGAGGGCTCCCGTAAGCCGTGGTGAAGGCAACCTTTCTAGGAGAAGCAAATCTCTGATTTAAAAAAACCATAAAGCGGAAGACCATTACCCGCATTAAGATGGTCTGCAGTTTAATTTGTTGCTGGCTATCTTGCTCTTGCTTGTTGCTGGATCTCAACATTTTGAACCGAGAGAGAGACTTAGCTGTCGTACAAAGCTAAGACTCTGTAACATCATCTTTGTATAGATACTCCCTCAGGTATTTGGGCTCATGGATTTTAAATGTCTGAGGGAGTGGCACTCGTCTGACAAGACGTTGCAATCATCATATATATATGTAAGCATATATATATATATATATATATACATGCATATATATACATATATATATATATGTATATATATATGTATGCATGTGTATATATGTAAGCATATATATGTATATATGTATGCATATATGTATGTATATATATATATATATATATATATATAATTTAAAGGAGATTAGAACAATAGTCTAAAGAGCTATATATATATATATATATATATATATACATACATATATATATATATATATATATATATATATATATATATATATATATAGCCAATATTTATTTAGAGAGAGAGAGACATAAATAAATGGCCACCCTACAGAAATGTATTTTTGTGCGTGCTTAAGAATTTATATAAAAATAAAAAAGTATTGAGCATTTTGAAAATATTTATGTTCATATTATCAACCTATTTAAACTTTGATTAATTAAAATCAAATGTTGTGGTCATGGAATTTAGTTCAGAGAATACCATTGTGTATTACGCTTCTGCGGCGCTAAATCGATAAGCGTTTTTTTTTTTTTTTTCTCTAATGAAGAAAATGGAAGGTTCGCGGTCAAGTTCCACTGGAAGCTTGTTCCTTTTTGTGATTTAATGATTTTCTTTGTTTATCTATTTTTTTTTTCTGAATTTGTGATGTTTTATTTTAATTTCTTAACACGTGGGTCTCATTAGTCGCCATCTCATTACGATTCCAGGGTTTCGAAAAACTTTCAAGAAATATTATCTAAATAAAATATATTTATTTTTGTACTATTTGGATTCTTCGAACTACTGTTCACATCTTGAGTGTTATTTTCACAACGTTTCAGTCGTTGTAACTCCAACTTTCTTCAGAGGTATCTTGTCGAACTCAGGAATGTTTTTGTTAAACTAGGAATTTCGAACAGAACCGTTTATTCAATACCCAAAGGTAGTATGGTCTCATTCCGTCAGCCATGGCTGGGTAGAAGTTTTAAGAAATCCGTTACGGACTCGTGACACAATGGATAAATTACTACGTAAAATAAATAAAATTGCTTAGTAAAATAAATAAAATTTCCAGGTAAAATAAATAAAATTTCCAGGTAAAATAAATAAAATTTCTAGGTAAAATAAATAAAAAAAGCTTATTTGAAAATACATCATTAGAAATCAAAATTATAAATTCAGCGAGAACTTTCTCTTCAACCTCGTGTGTGTGTGTGTGTGTATGTGTGTGTGTGTGTGTGTGTGTGGTATATTTATTTATACAAACATTATTGAGCATACATGTTTCTGCAGTAAATCCTTTCAAAGAAACCACGTCATCAGATTAACGTCTTCCTTAAGACCCAATTGAATAATGTACGTTCTTTTTATACAAAATTTGTTTGTCTAATTCTAATACAAAAATATTAATAATAGATAATGACAGATAATAAGAGATAATCTATTATATAAAGAGTAAATGTCTGTGTGTATGTGTGTTTATATGTTCGGAAGGTTGTATTTCTCGTTAAAAGTCAATAATTACTAACGAAAGTTTATATTTTCTAGATCGCTAATCTCTCAAACAAATAATATCTAAAATTAAAAAAAAAAATGATTATTTCATGGGGTAGAAATGCTACAGAATCCGATATGGATGCGAAAGCCAGGTATAATCGTATCTTTAACGTCTGCGCATGCGTAGATGATTACACATTTTCCTTCTTTTGAATACGATGATCTCCAACGCCTTGACATGATTGTTCCAGTTAGCTCATTGGACGAGATGATGGTCTGAATAATCCAAGAATCGATCCCAGCTGACGTCTCTTTCATTCTTATTTTTATACAACTACAAAATATATTAATGCATAAAAAATATATATATATTATTGTTTAGGAAAACTTCTACAGATTACGAACCGTGCTGAAATAAACACCTAAAGAATTAGTACTAAACAAATAAAAACAAAGCCGAAAAGACCTTTTTTTAATCCAGCATTTTACGAATTTTGCTGAAATAATAATGTATGCATGTCTCGTTAAAAGTCATAAAATGCTAACCAAAGGTTGGATAAGGCGAGCGAAGCCAGGGTTGTAGTCCTTCGTATATCCAAAGGCCTTTAACAAAGTCTGGCACAAATGAAGTCTGGCTGATAAAAATTAAATCTTACGGTATAACTGGACAAATACTCAATATTATTAGATCCTTAGACAATAGGACCATCCAGATTGTCATTAATGTACGTACATCCAAGCAACATAACATTAATGCAGGAGTGCCTTATTGCACTTGGGTCCCTTCAATGTACATATCGCCGACAACCCCGCTTAGCAACATAATCTCACCTCTTCACTGTTGAGGTCCCTAAATGCCAGAAAGCTTTCTACTCTAATAGTTTCTTCCCTCGAACATCTAGACTTTGGAATTCCCTTCCTGCGACCTGCTTCACTGACTAGACTGATATGCAGAAATTTTAATTGTAACATAACCCAAAATCCAGCTAATCTTCCCTAGGATTGGTCCCAAATTGTAGTCCCTGATGTCCAACTTGCGATATGCCTTGTAAGGGGTGAACGTGAATAATATATATATCAAAATTTAGTAATTTGAATTTTATGACGTGAAATGGTTAAATTTCAAATCTAGAATTTTAATTATATGCAAGACAAAGAATACATCTTAATTTATTTGCTCTATCTGGTATATTGAGCAATTTTTATTTAGCTGGGATTGTCTTTATAAAATATTACAGTCAATAGTATTTTGTAAGACTAATAATCACTGGATTTTCATACCATTGTTGCATTACATTATTCTGAAGTATATATATATATATATATATATATATATATATATATATATATATATATAGAGAGAGAGAGAGAGAGAGAGAGAGAGAGAGAGAGAGACAGAGACAGAGAGAGAGAGAGAGAAAGTGAAAAAATAAGTTATAGTATAAAGTATATGAAATTATATAAACGTTAGGCGCTTCGTCGTTATTAGAGGAACTATTGAAATGTTGAATTTCAATTAAAACCAATGATTCTACTTAATAGGTCGAACTTATTAACATATCCAAAATTTGCGAAAAATGCTAAGGTAGAAAATGTATTATTAATAAAATACAAGTTATACATTAATAATAAACATTATGTACTTTTCGATTAATGAAAAGTCACTTTTATAATGACTTTCTGCAGAGAAATCTGTGTGCAGTTAATCCGGGAAAGCTTAACTGAATTATCTGACATCCCGGTGTGTATATTATATTGAAAGATTTGTTAACCGAATGTCTTTCTTGTTAAAAAGAAAAAAACATGACACGTTCAGTATTAAAGATGATGATGGTGATTACAATAAAAATGAGTTGAAAATGATTTGCTTTTTCTAGTTTTCTTTTTTATTTTGTTGCTGCTGCTGCTGCTGCTGCTGCTGCTGCTGCTGCCGTTGCGACGGCGGCGGTTCGTTGTTTTGTATGGCAGGACAAATATATATGTGTGTATTTATGTATGTATATGTATATATATATATATGTACATATATATGTATGTATATATATATATATGTAAATATATATGTATGTAAATATATATATTATATATGTATATATATGCATATGTTATATATATGTATATGTATAAACATATGAAATTTATTTATACAAACATTGATGGCTACATATGTGCATACATGTTTCTTTAATCACCCGCGTTGGGGGATTACGTCTTCAGGCCAAGAATTATCGTCGAGAACTGATATTTCAAACAAAATCATGTTCTTATTTCGTTTACAAAGTTAGAATGTAACATGGGTGGGAGTTATGAGCGGGGAGAGGACAAGTGAGGTCTTTGAAGATAAAAACATCTTTTTTATTTCCCTTTTTTAAGTTTATCTATCCCATCTTTTGGTTTTTATGGCATAAGGTACTTGAGAATTTAGTATTTTTGTCTTGCCATCCGTAAATTAAAAACATTTCTTATGGGCATTGAGTACTGACCGGTGCCGTTCAATCCACACACACACACACACACACACACACACACACACACTAGAAGCAAACATACGCTTATAGCTATACTCAGGAGCGGATATACACTGTTCGTTGTATTTTAATCACACACACGCACTAAAAACAGGCCATAACTATATCGACACAGGAATAAAATTAAAATTAAAATAAATTAAATAAATAAATAAAACAAAATAAAAATAAAATAAAACAAAATAAAAAATAAATAAACAAACAAACAAAAAATAAAAATAAACATAAACCCCGAAAGTTATCAAACTCCTCACGCATACATATATATATATATATAAATACACGTATATACACCCACACCTTGATACACCCGTGCATATATACACATACACATATACACATACATAGACATATAAGGCTCACATACAGTTATAACATGTTTACATCTATACCTACATACGCAGTTATATCAATGCACGGACCCTCAAACACAGACATCCATGTACACACCTGGATACCATACATCATGACTGTTATTATATCAAAACTAATATTGATCCTACTAACAATCCTAATAATAATAATTCTTATAGTATTGATAATACTAATTACACCGCCAGTATCAATAATAATAACAATATAAGATTGTCGATTGAGAACCCCAAAACCCGTGGACCCTAACCGGACACACGTCCCAACAAAACACAGATATACATATACATATATATATATATATATATATATATATATATACACATATATATATATGTATATATAATATATATAAATATATATATATAAAACACACACACATATATACACACATATACATACATACATATACACAAACACGCACACCCGTATACACAGAACACATACACACACAGTCAGACCATCCGCAGGCACAGACACACATCCCCATCCACACGTGTCTCCAAATCTCCACAGATGTATACGAGACACATATACATATAGACACCAACATAAACTCATGCATATACCCACATACATACACACGCATGGACACACAGATACCCGCTCACTCATAACGCATAAAAACACAGCAATACATGCACAAATGGAAAAATCTTTTTTAATAATAATAATAATAATAATAATAATAAGGTGCCTTTTACTTCAGTAGTGTGGTAACCCATTTATATACGAAACAGCTTACCACTCCAGTCCCCACGGGCGTATATATACATACACAACATACATGCATATATACCCAGACACCCATACATTCTTGTAATATACATTATTACAATCATCGTATACGAGACAGCCTATTTTAATAGTTCAGATATATATATATATATATATATATACGTATACATTTATATACATACACACATATACACACACATATATGCATACACATGCATACCAATACATACATAAATGATGATTGCAACGTCTTGTCAGACGAGTGCCATTCCCTCAGACATTTAAAATCCATGAGCCCAAATGCCTGAGGGGGTATCTATACAAATATGATGTTACAGAGTCTTAGCTTTGTACGACAGCTAAGTCTCTCTCTCTCGGTTCAAAATGTTGAGATCCAGCAACAAGCAAGAGCAAGATAGCCAGCAACAAATTAAACTGCAGACCAGCTTAATGCGGGCAATGGTCCTCCGCTTTATGGTTTTTTAAATCAGAGATTTGCTTCTCCTAGAAAGGTTGCCTTCACCACGGCTTACGGGAGCCCTCTCCACCCCAATACACATATACACACACACAAATATACACGGTGCTAGTTGGCCGTTGACCCAGAAAAAGAGTTCATTCGCCCTTTGGAAGGTCTTGTTTTTAATCCTTCAGGGAGACTAGCCGCCCTCCTCATCAAACAAGTCTGGTGGGGAACCAGTTTAGTCGCCGGTGACCCGACCATGAGGCAGGTAGTACTTGGTTACATGGTACCAGTAGCACATGACATGACCATACATAAATACACTTATACATACATATTTACACAAAATACAAACATATATATATGCACACTGCCACCAAATGATACATCTAAAATAGAAATAGAAATGAACTCATTCACTACATATTTCTCTTTTCTATCAAACCCCACACGCAAAGTTATATTATCCGCCCCCACCCGCTTGTTACTTTTTCATAAGTTATACGTTTTTTTACTACGTAAAAATTTATACTGCGTAAAAATCTATAGTGAATTCAGCTTGAAGTCCATAGGTTTATCCTCATATTTAGCAGCCACTCTTTCAAGGGTTACATAGATATACATAGGATATATAACGATATAACAATAATATATAACATATGACAAAAAATCAGAGTATTTAGGTTATATACACGGAGTATAAAGGCTTATATATTGTAGTACTTACCTTCATCTTTATTCATTCCTCCCTATTTCTTTATTTCCTTTTCTTCTCTTTCACTTCATTTTTTACTTTCTTTATCTATCTATTTATTATTATTATTATTATTATTATTTTCTTTTTCTCCTTATTTATCTTTTCATTCATTTTTTTATTTCATTTTACCCTTCTTTCCTTCTATTTTTATTTTTTTGTTTTTCTACCCACGTATATATACATATACATACAAATCATATACACATACATGCACACACCCAAACATATCCACATGCATACATTATTACGAGGTTCACCTAAACAATCTATTACTCGCTTGGTTCAAGTATACTTTCATACACATATTTATTTAGGTTAGTAATATTATAACTGCTTGAGAAAGTAGAATATTAAACAACTTATGTAATCCATACGGGTATGATCATAGTTACGATCTCACTTATCCTCTTTTTTTTGGGGGGGGGGGGTTATTGGATGGGGGATAGTTGTATTCATAGTTGTTCTGATTTTCTAATTTAGAGTTCTTTAAGTGCATGCATTCTGAAATGTTTGCAGGATATAGCAGTTTCTTGTTTAATATTTAACAGTTTATCTCTATCTTTAAACCTAGCTATCTCAAGTTTTTCTGATAAGCATAATGGACATGGTGAGTTTAATGAGTGGCAAGTATTGGCCCTTCTAATAATCTTCCATTCTATCCTAGGTGTTTTATTTTCTCTAACTAATTTCCAGTAGTATAACGATAAGGAAGTGTCCTTTTCATATGTTTGATTATTCATCGAACGTGTATGTCCATAGAATCTATTTTTGAAAGTCATTTGGGTACTACCTATGTAGAATCTTTTATCCCTTGGGTTCTCTACTGGGAATATTCTAGCCTGGTATACCACTGATGAGGTTAGACATTCATTTTTTATTGGGCATGAAACATGTATGCACATATGTAGCCATCAATGTTTGTATAAATAAATTTCATATACCTGCTCTGTTTACTCATTGAGCACTCTTTGGTAGACACATGTTTCATTGGATGTACTTCTAGGAAACTAAACTCTACTAGCTAAATATGTGTATACATACACATATATACATGTGTGTGTTCAACCGCATCTTCTGAAGTTGAGGGGCGTCCCGTTCTCTAAGCTTGGTATAAGCACCCACCCGCTATGAATTTACCATGCCATCTCACTATGGACTTCCTTTCTGGTGGCCGTTTTCCGAATTTTTTGTGAAATACATGTTGAACAAGTGTCCATCATTCAGTTTTTTCAAATTTAAGCACACAAAATCCCTTTTCTTGTTGAGTAGATGCTATTACTGGATTTGAAAAAAAAATCTAACAAAATTTAAAAAAAAAAAAACTTAATGCATTTAGCTTTAAAATGTCACCACTCATCTTACTACCATTCATAGTTAAGCAGATATGATGACCTGAAATGTGCCCAAGACTTTTGGAACACCCTGTATATATAAGAACTCATCACGTAGGGAGTAAATTACTTGATGAAATTCAGTTATAAGTTACGCTCTACTGGAGGTTGATGGTTCAATCCTCCATGTGAGGCGACACTCGCTATACATTTACGAATTATTTAGCTGACGGAATAAGAGTGTGTGGCCCCATGGATTAAACAAAAAGTTCCGTTCGAAATTCCGTGCAGATTTCTGAGTTCGGCAGAAAGCTTCCCATATTCACCTCAAGAAAGACGGCAGTTACATCGACTGAAACATTGTGAAAATAACGTTCAAGATGTGGACAATAGTCCGAAATATTCAAATAATGTGAAAGATCAAGTCTTTTCTAAGTATTTTAAGTCAAATCCAGTAATTTTGGAAAAAGTATTTATTTATGTTGATTTGGTTTGATTGTTTTATGACAATACATTTTGGGTTTCAATCATTTTGGCAAAAGCTTTCATACATTGTGGAGTTTGAGACTTTAATATTTGGATCCCCCGGCAAAAGGAGGGTAGACCTGTAAATTCACCCTTGTCTGTTCGTCCGGAAATTTTGTACAAACATTAAACATAAGTTAAAAAAAAAAAAAAAAAAAAAAAATGTAACAGAACGGATTTTCTGGAAAAACTCCGGTTGCAAATCCCCCCCCCCTCTAGAGGGAGGCTTTCGGATTAAAATGACTAAAATTGACACTTGTGCTTATTAAAAACATTGATGCCTTAGATTTTTATAAAACTTTCTGAAAAGTTGTAACTGATTTCTATATAATTTTGTTTGTCTGTACTTTGCGATAACTCTTGAGTGTGTCCCAATGGCTCTTTTAGGACTGATAAAAAAACTCCATTTTTGGGACTATTTTACCATATTTGTCCAAAATTTTCTATGCATGTCTATTTAGCAGTTTTGCATGGTACTGAACTCAAATTAAAATATGTTAAAGCCTAGGGGACTTTTGGGGCTAAATGGTGAGGGGCAGGGGAAATGATGGACTTTGTTGTATCTTTGTTTGCATGGTGCAGAACTCAAATTTACATATGTTAAGGCCTAAAACTGCACCGTTTGTTCATTTTCACTAGAATTTGACGTCGCCTGGAGACTTTTGGGGCTAAATGGGAGAGTTAAATGCTGAACTTAGTCATTTTTTTATGCCTCGTTCACTGTGCACTCGCGGGGGACCATGCATGCTTCACTTGTTTTTATTTAAAATGGTGCTATGTGGGTATTTAAAAGACTTTTTTTTTACAATTTAAAATAAACTTTTGGGGATATTAGTCTTGACATTGTTATTATAAGTGGATTAAACCAAGTGTTTTTTCTTTTGCTTATGCGTTTGTGTGCGTTCAAAGGTGTGCAGTAGTCTGTATATCTATTATATGAATTAAGGGAGCTGTTTTTACTATTGTTTTGTATTCGAAGTTATTCCTATAATTGTTATTTTTTCCTTTTGCATCATATTTTGTGTGATTAAGGAATTAATGTAGTTATTAGGAGCAGGTGTGGATTTTATTTTCTCAGCAAGCTAGGTAGAAAACGAACACTTAGAAAAATCGATTTTATCTTTTTTAAACCTAAGTAAATAAATATAAATATTTTTTTAAAAATATATTATGGAGTGTATAATCTCTTGTTGAAACGAATAAACGCTTTAAAATAAGTTAAACCACTAAAAACTTAGCCAGTATAGGTAGAAAACGAACACCTAAAAAAGATAAAATCGATTTTTATAAAACAATAGTGAATAAATAAATATAAATATTTTTTACAAATATTATGGGATGTATAGTCTCTTAACTGAATAAACGCTTTAAAATAAGTTAAACCACTAAAACTTTGCTAGGTAGAAAACGAACACTTATAAAAATCGATTTTTATCTTTTTTTAAAACAGTAAATAAATATTTTTTTTAATATGGGGGTGTATAGTCTCTTTTTGACTGAATGAACGCTTTAAAATAAGTTAAAGCACTAAAAACTTTGTCAGCTTGGTAAATAACGAACACTTAGAAAAATCGATTTTATCTTTTTTTAAAAACAATAGTAAATAAATATAAGTATGCAAGTTTTTTAATATAAGGTGTATAGTCTTTTTTACCAGAATAAACGCTTTGAAATAAGTTAAACCACTAAAAAAAACTTAGCTAGGTAGAAAAACACTTATAAGAATCGATTTTGTCTTTTAAAACAGTAAATAAGCATAAATATTTTTTTAATATTATAGGGTGTACAGTCTCCTTTTTAATAGAATGAACACTTTAAAATAAGTTAAATCACTAAAAACTTTGTCAGCTAGGTAAAAAAACGGACACATTAAAATCGATTTTATCTTTTTTAAAACAGTAAATAAATTTTTTTTTTTTTTTTTTTACTACAAATATGGGGTGCAGTCTTTTTTACTGAATAAACGCCTTAAAATAAGTTAAACCACTAAAAACTTTGCTAGGTAGAAAACGAACACTTCTAAAGATCGATTTTATCAACAGTAAATAAATATAAATACTTTTTTTTTTAATATTATAGGGTGTGTAGTCTCTTTTTTAACAGAATAAACTTTAAAATCGCACTCTTTATCCTAAGGTAAGTGGGGTGGGTTAGGCGAAATCTCCTTTATGAAAAAAAAAAAAAAAAAAAAAAAAAAAAATTTTTTTAAACCTAGAATACTAACTCATCTCCGGTCCTCATACATTGGTCAATCCAAAATTTAATATATATAATATATATATATATATATATATCTGACTGAAATGTGCCACACAGAAATTCCTTTAAGCCTGTAACTATATCTCCAGTGAACGCAGCCACCCAAAAAGTAAACACACTCACACACAACGCAATTTTGAAATGGACTTACTGGTGGTCTTGTCTATTTCTTATTCAAGACCTTTAAAACTTCAACAAACTCCAGTATTTGTTCTGATGTTATAATCTTTTTCTCGTTATTAGTCAATGAAAGAGAAATCATTCTTGTCTGGCACAATTTTTATTTTTGTTCCAATCCAGTGTGCTAGTTTAGGGGGAGCTGGACTTTCCTCACATTAAACCCAATCTTGTGTCTAAATCTGCCCTCGTGGGGAGGCGAGTAAATAGAAGCATTTTTTTTTTGTTTGCCTTCTTTGCAGGATGTTAAACACAATTCCAGGTGCAGTTTGGAAAAACCAGGGCACTAGATGAAGCAGACTGTTGCCTACAAATGTCTTAACTTTTATACAGTAGTGCCTTTCAAGTTAAATTCTATTTCATTTAATAATAAATAACACTGGTCAACAAATTTTTATTTTTTTTCTTTGGCAGACCATCTAGGAGTGTTTTCTGGGGTTTTGAAGGTCGCTGATTACGAATATAACATTGGTTTTGCCAGATTGGCTCTAGTTTAGAAGATACTGATAGCCCCCAAATAAGCCTAAACTGCTAAAATTCTCCCTGAAATACTTCAATATAGAAGCAGTAAATAATAATTTTCTGATATTATTGAGTCATTATAATGATTATGTATATATTGAAGTATTTCAGGGAGAATTTTTATATAATTATTTATATAGGGAGAATTTTTATATAATTATATACTGTAATTACTTAATAACATGTTCCATAAATATAGTTGCAGTATAAATTAAGCAGTAATTAAGAATTTTCTTTTTAATTCCACAGTTGAAAATGAGTTCCAGAGAGAAAATGAGTTCTTCTAGAAGATGTTGCAGATATGAACCGGATGTCTTTTGTTACATCTGTGGACAATATATGATGCCACAACAAAAGGGGAATATTACAGACTTTGTCAAGAGGGCGTACAAAGCATACTTCGATATGATACTTGGTGACCAAGACAAGTCTTGGGCCCCACATATGGTGTGCAAAACCTGTGTAGAAAGTCTCCGCGGTTGGACCAACGGTAAGCTGAAGTTGAAGTTTGCTGTACCAATGGTGTGGAGAGAGCCCAACAATCATTTTGATGACTGCTACTTCTGTCTCAATGACATGATGGGGTTTAACAAGCACAAGAAAGCAAATTGGCAGTATCCGAGCCTGGATTCTGCTATCCGTCCTGTTGCGCACTCTGAGGATCTACCTGTGCCTGTTTTCACCAGTTTGCCTGAAATCGATGAAACCGAAGAGATTCCAGCTGATCTTTCAATATCATGTGATGATAGCTGTAGTGACTATGAAGAACCCTCAAATGGCCCTCAGCTTTTCAATCAATCTGAACTTAATGACCTAGTGCGAGACCTTTGTTTGTCGAAGGAGCAGTCTGAAGTTCTTGCATCATGACTCCAAGAGAAAAACATTCTTGATTCTGGCACAAAAGTAACATACTATAGGACAAGGGAAGGCAGCTTGCTTCGTTTCTTTTCTAAAGAAGACGACCTGGTCTTTTTTAATGACGTTTCTGCACTTCTTAACTGCATGGGGATCTCATCATATGACCCAGTAGATTGGCGTCTCTTCATAGATAGCTCGAAAGCAAGCCTAAAAATTGTACTTTTGCACAATGGCAATAAGTTTGCTCCTGTACCAATTGGCCATTCTACCAAGATGAAAGAAGAGTATGATGCTATCAAATTTGTTCTTGAAAAGCTGAATTACAACACTCATAAATGGCTGATTTGTGTGGACTTGAAAATGGTGAATTTTCTGCTTGGTCAGCAAAGTGGGTACACAAAGTATCTCTGCTTTCTTTGTTTGTGGGATAGCAGAGCAAGAATCCAGCACTGGAGAAGGGAGAACTGGCCAGAACGAGAAAGTCTCGAAGTCGGCACAGCCAACGTCATCAATGAGCCTTTGGTACCGAGGGATAGAATCATCTTCCCTCCATTGCACATAAAACTAGGGCTCATGAAGCAGTTTGTTAAGGCGTTGAACAAGGATGGGGATTGCTTCAAGTACATATGCAGGCAATTTCCAGGTCTTTCCATCGAAAAAGCTAAAGGTGGCATCTTCGAGGGACCTCAGATTCGAACGCTCATGAGGGATTCTGACTTCACTAATCATATGAACACGGTTGAGTTAAATGCTTGGGTGTCCTTCACAGATGTAGTGACAAACTTTTTGAGAAATCACAAAGCTGACAATTACAAGCAATTGGTCCGTAAAATGCTTACTGCATACGGAAAACTAGGGGCAAATATGAGCATTAAAGTTCATTTCTTGTTTAGCCACCTCGACAGATTTCCTGGTAATCTTGGTGATTACAGTGAGGAGCAGGGAGAGAGATTCCATCAAGACATCAAAACAATGGAAGGGAGGTATCAAGGCAAATGGGATGAGCACATGATGGCAGACTACTGCTGGAACCTTTTGAGAGACTGCCCAAAAGTGGCTCACAAGCGAAAATCGTATAAACGTCAATTTTAGTTTTGTGAATAAAATATTGTTTTGTTTGTTCATTGTAACTAAGAATCTAGTGTATAATGCTTTGCATTAATTTATGATATATAACTTATTATGTAAATGTTTTTTTTTTCACTTGGAGAATTAAAATTCAGCAAATTTTTAGCAAATTTTTTGTATATCCTCGAAATCTATGAAAAGTGTTCAGTTATAAGATAAATGAAATGATGTTATATCTAACTTAACTTGTTATATTGAGATTTTACACTGTCTTTGTGGTTTAAGATTATCATAAAAATCAATATCTGACATTTATGCACTATTTAGCCGTTTTTTGTACGTTTAGCTATGGTCGCGAATGGGTGATTTCAGACAAACGACCCCCTGTGATATCTCAAAAACTAGAGCCAATTTAAAAAAACTAATGTCATATTCGGATTCAGCGCCCTTGAAAACCCCAGAAACCAGTCTTACTTTGCCTGCCAAAAATATTGTGTTGACCAGTGTGTTTTAACTTTTTTAATGAACAAATGTCATGAGAGTACACCGTTCCTTTTAAAATATGAAGATATTACCATTTCCTATATAAATAATATATATATATATATTATATTATATAATATATCATAAATGTTATATTTTATATTAACATAATATAAAACGTTTGCCTGATGATTGTATTGCTTTAACTATAAACCTCTTCACTATCCTATCTAAAACATTTACTTCATTAATAAGGTGAATTTCACCATAATGCATTTCGGTTATTTCGTAAACACGTCAGCCATTTTATTTTTGTGTTAAATTGTAAATTTAAAAAAATAAATAAAATATCCTACCAGACACGCACGCACCACAGTAAAACAAAGAAATACACATATCCCAACTTTGCCGCACTTAGTAATCATCATCGTATTGTATGAATCCAAATTTGTTTTGCATTGGTTTCCGATATTTTTGTAGTCAGAATTCTTTCTAGAATTACATCAGGTATTTACGAGAAGGTTACCAACATAAAGAAAAGTAATTTTTGCGGAACAACCTGAATTCGAACTTGGAACACCCAGGTTGTCAATCTGTATCGTTAATCAGTTGACCATCGTCACCTTCCAACTTCGCACTAAAACATTTGTGCATTCCGATTAAAAAAAATTTTTATCAGTTTAATATTCGTTCTTATTTTTCTACATATAAAGAGGAGTCATGCTTGGCACTGACACAGATTAAACCGCCACTTTTCCATGAAACATTGCACTAAAACAGTTTTGTTTTTTAATTTTCTTCCTTTGAAGATTGTAATGCTGGGTATGGGGCTGCCATCATTGCCCCGCTTTTTATTGAAACCAACCGAGAGCTCTTTTTAGTATCCCCGCCGTTCCCTTAAGTGCAATTACATTCAATCGTGGATATGCGAACGGCGTCTGATGTTCACAACATGAGTATAAATATATATATATATATATATATATATATTTAGTCAGACATATTTTGTGCAAAATAGCATAAGTTCTCATATTCGCAACGGGAGCATATAACATACTGCTTATGGGCCAAGTAGTATAAGTTTTCATATTCACAATAGGAATATGTAGAGTACATGTTATGGGTTAACAATTTTTACATTAGCATAAAGAATAGAGTTTATGGACCCAGGGTTAACTAAGTTACTTGCAAAATAAATAAGTGATGCTCAAAATAATTTTAGTAATATGGAATTGTTCCCCTTAGATCAATGACGATTACGGTGTTTGCGCAAGTATAAATAAAAAAATGATTTTGAAAGACGCTAAAAACGTATTCAGAATTTAAACAATTTTTTTCTCATAATGCATTTTTTACGTGAAATTTAGGGTTTTTCAGATTTGCGATAAGATTTTTTCACATATATTTTTTTCACACAATTTTTTTTTCTTTGAGAGATTAACTTTAAGCTATAATCTTTCAAAAAATCAAAAAGTAATCGAAAATTAATAAAATATACGATCAACCGGCATTCCAAACGAGGTCTCCTATTTTTTGTACAAACGATGTTTTTTTTTTTTTTGTTTTTTTTTTGTTTTTTTTATTTAATTCAATATCTTAGGACTTTACTAATTATCTTTGAAATAGACCCAGAAAACTTTTTTTTTTTTTACATTTTCACCCCAAATAAGGCACATTGCCACTTTGGTGTAGGGGACTACTATTAGGGGCAGCAACTACTGGGGCACTATGTAGGGATTTGGGCAGCAAGATGTCGGTTCACGTTGCACTTGAACTTCTGCATGTCAGTACAGTTAGGGAAGCAGGAACCTGGAATGGAATTCCAGAGTCTAGCGGTTCTGGGGAAGAAACTACTGGAGTAGAAAGATCTTTTACATCTAGGGATCTCTACTGTGTGGGGGTGGGATTTAGCTGCCTGTCGGGTTTGTTGAGGGTGTTTACGTCATGGGGCCCACAAGTGTCTGCAGTTCGTCAGAGCATTCACCATTAAAATATTTGTAGAACAAGCAGAGGATATTTTAAAGGATATTTACAATGAATTTATTTAACTTCAAAATTTAGCTGAATTGGTTAGCTTGCTATGAAAATATTTTTCATAACTTTTTTTTTTTTTACATGTACAAATGTATTTTTTCGGCTTTCACAACTAGGTCTCCCTATCTTTATTCCTCCATTTTGCCCAAACCTACTTTATAATTTAGTTGGAAATTAATCCAGAAAACTTATCTTTATCTTAACAGAAAAATTTAAACACAATATTTCTCAAAATGCAATTTTTACGTGAAATGTAGGATTTTTCAAATTTGTGATAAAAATACATGGAAAAAGGAAAAAAAAAAAAATCTTATTTTTTTTTTCTTTGAGAGATTAATCTTAAGCTATAATCTTTCAAACACAAAAAGTAATCGAAAATTAAAAACTATATTATGATCAGCCAACGTTCAAAACCAGATCTCCTACCGAGTCAAGTCAACCATTAAAATGCACGTCATTATATTTAACATTCTAACGGGGAATGTGTAGTATACGAGTTATGGGTCGAGAGTTACATTTTCACGTTAGCAGATGGAATATTATAGCATATCGGTTATGAACCCAGGCTAATCATTCAAAGTTTTATAATCTCAAAAAAAGCGACGATACTGTAATTTTTTCTTAGGCAAAACATTCCAATTATTGTAAGAAAAATATTTTTTAACTACTTCAGTAAAAATAGACTACCTCCCTTTGACTAAAGTTAATCTGAATAGCTTCACATTTTATTCATTTATCGATCATGTCAGTTTCAAATGGTCTCCGAAATATAAAGATATGCCCCCCCCCCTTTTTTTTTTTTTTTTTTTTTAAATAAAGTTAATCCTAGTAATTCAACCTGCATTATCAACCCGGTCAACACAAGCACCACTTTTTCTTTATACAAACTGTTGTTTTTTTTTTGTTTTTTTCTTGTAATGAAAAAGTCGTAGGAACCTTTGTCTTTTGTAAATTCTGAATTTTTGCTTTTTTAAGATTAACATTTTTATTTATTAATATAAGTAGTTGCGTTTTTCTTTTCTTATAGTTCCTCAGAGTTGAGTTGGTTTCACTGTCCTAAATTCTCGTATGAGAAAAAAAAAAATAGAATTAAATAAAGTTGCGCCAAATTTTTTTAATTTTTTTTTCTTCAACTACATTTTTATTAAAAAGTAAATATACCGAGTTTCTATTAAAAAAAAAAAAAAAAAAAAAAAAAAAAAAATTAGTCTTTAAACTTAAAACCCAAAGAATGAAAATATTACAAAAGAAATGGAATTTTTATGACTACGTTTTTTTGTTTTTACTACTGTTTTTAAATTAAAAAATAAATGTTATGGTAAGATTTTTTTTTGTGAAAAAGGAAAATGCAACGATAGTTGAAGAGGAAATTGTGATTTTAACAAACAAATTCTTTAATAAAACAAGGATGAAACTTTTTTAAAGCTGTGGCGACTTTTTTTTTTTTTTTTTACTGTAACAAAGCTTATGTTAATAACACCAACATCTCGTTTTAAGATTACAAAAAATTAAACGATAGTTGTAGAGGAATTGTAATTTTTAAAACAAAACTGCCTTTTATTTCCTGAAATATTTTTTTTACAGGAATAATTTAAACATGATATTGCTCCCTGATATAAATTAATATTCTTGAGAATAGTTGACCAGATTTTTTGTTTCCGTCACAAAAACTTCATCAGGTGGACATGGAACATTTCCGTTGTTGCACAAGACAAAAATCGTACATGAAAAAATGTTAAATTTAAAATGTACTTGAAAATTTAATAATGCAACCAATTTAAAAAAAAACAAAAAAACCTTCGATAGTTTGGGTATGTATAGCGTCATCATCAGGATCGACAAACTTGTCCTCATGGACAACTTTGTCGATCCTGATGAATTCCATTTTCATAATATTTTAATCCATTGTATGATGCTCAGCCATCTGAGATTATTCTTGTCCCCGGCATAATCCAAGAATTAATTATTGAGAATAACGTCTCACGGTCCCTTCTTTCTACCGCTGTTATGTTGCATCTGTGTTGGCCTCCACAGCTCCGAACACCCAAATACCATATCTAATTCCTCTGGAAGAAAACAAATGACTCATCTATTTCCATTTCCCTGGTGATACCATATCCATGCAAGCCACCAACATTGGATTGTCTAACAGATCTTGCTCACAAATTTCCCTTATGAAGTTCATCCAATCTACACTTGTGTGTGATGCACCAATTTCCTCTCCAATTGTGCATCGTTTTATATCAACGCTCCATGAATACAAGAACATTATTTGCTGTATTTGTAAATTACTTATTTCGGAAAAAAAAAAAAAAAAAAAAACCTTTGCATATGATAATCGTTGACATGGTTGGCAGTGGAGATGCAGACAATCTATTCATTTCCGTTTCATTAAAAACATGTCTATTACACATGCCTCACATGTGCTTGAATTGGTTAGTAAGCCCAGTGAAATACCGAAGTAGACATCATTTTCCATTAGCGTTGATAAAATGAAAGTAAAATTCCAGTTAAGATCATGGATTTCTTGTGGCATGAACACATGGTCCACTATATTCTTTTAAAAAAATTTTTTTTTATTATATTTTCACCCCAAACAAGGCACATTGCGACTTTGATGTAGGGGGCTACTATTAGGAAGTTGGGCAGCAAGATGTCAGTTGAACTTCTGCATGTCAGTACAGTTGGGGAAGCAGGAACTTGGCAGGGAGTTCCAAAGTATAGCGGTTCTGGGGAAGAAACTACAGGAGTAGAAGGCTCTTACATCCTGGGATTTCTGTGAAGGGGTGGGATTGTACTGCTCATCGGGTTTGTCGGGGGTATTTACGTAGAGGGGGTACACATGCTTGCAGCTCGTTAGAACATACACTGTTAAAGTACTTGTAGAACAAGCAGAGGGATGCTACATTGCGTCGATGGGACAGAGGCTGAAGCTTGGATGATAGTTCAGGACCTATTAGGTTGGCAGCTCTCTTGAACCTTGTCTAGGAGTGAGAGACTAGTAGCAGACACACTGGCCCAAATATGACAACAATACTCCATGAATGGTGACCTTATAGCGGTACAGGATACTTTCAGGCTTAAGTAATTTTCTGGCACGGTAGAGAGAGCCTACCTTCTTTGCAGTAGCCTTGGCAATGCTCTCAATGTATATATTCCAGTTCAAATTCCCTGTAAACGTTAGGCCAAGGAGTTTAAAAGATGTGCTTTCAGATAAAGAGTCTTTGGCCATTGCTGTTGGTGGTAGAGAAGGTTTCTTGTTATTGAAGGAAACAAGTTTAGTCTTGGCAGCATTGAATGTGACAATCCATTTTTGTCCTCATTCCACTACAGATCGGAGGTCATCCTCTAGTGTTTCTGCCATTTCTTTAGATACATGTTCATTTGTTTTCCTGTCGTCTGTTATAGAGCATGGTGTCATCAGCATATATACGCATCTTCCAGACAATTTTGTCAGGGAGGTCTTTATGAATATGAGGAATAATAGAGATCCAAGGATAGACCCCTGGGGCACTCCCGCATTTATATCATATTGTTTAGATGTACGGCCATCGAGGACAACCTGGATTTTTCTCTTATCTAAGAGGGATTTAATTATGTTAAGTATTCTTCCAGTGATACCGTATGATCTGACTTTCCGAGAAGACCTTCATACCATACCCTGTCAAAAGCCTTAGATATATTTAGAGCTACCGCTCTACCCTCACCTGCTTTGTTAAGTGAATGGTATATACGCTCAGAGATTACAGTTAGAATGTCTGCTGTGGAACGGGCTTGCCTAAATCCATATTGTTGGTCGTAAGAAGTTTAGCATCTGTAAGGTGATGGACTAGAGCTTGGTTAATTATGGACTCAAATATTTTGGCAAAAAGTGGGAGGAGGCTAATGGGGCGGTAATTCGCTGGGTCAGTTCTTTTGCCAGAATTCTTGAATATTGGTATCACAGAAGCAGTTTTCCAGCATTTTTGAGTTATAAGAGCACTGCTTAAATTTGACATTTTGTTTTGAATCTGGAAAATAGTTGGTGAAATAGCTGCCAAAGTGTTTAAATATCAAATTCCAATGAAATGCCACAAAAATCTAAGTTATTTTTCACAGAGGTGTGAAATCATCTTAATGGAAATCATTTCAAACCCCAAAGTAACAAGTCTATGTTAAAATGACCTGGTCAACAAAGTTAGATTTCAAGCCAAAGCACCCAAGAACCTATGATCCCTCACCCCTACTGATTTGGGCCATGAAGGCAAAAAAGAATCACAGTTTTATGTTAAAAGACTAGATGTTGCTGATTTGTTTAAAAAAAAAAAAAAAAAAAAAAAAAGCAGCTTTTTTATATTTTCATCCTTGTTTTACTAAAATGTTTTGAAAACAATTATACTTTCCTTTTTAATTAAAACAAAAACGAGTCAAGTAGAAAAAAGTTGGCACAACTTTTTTTTTTCAAATGTTTTCATCTAATGGTTTTATGTTGTAAATTGTGATATAAAAAACGATTAGTGTAAAGATTACATTTTGTATTATTAATGTTATCAACTTTATTGCATTAATAACCAAAGCTTTCTTTTGAGGTTTTGATTTAAAAATAGTGGTTTTAGCGTCCTAAATTACGAGATGAAAGATTAATGACCCTGTATTAAAAGGCACCGTTTCCTTATTGCCAGGATGACATGATGGAATACTTCTCCCTTTTGGATTTTTTTTTCTGTTAAATTAAACTAATTTTTCCTAATCACAATAATTTTAAGTATTTTTCATATTAAGAAATTAATTTTATTTATTTCTTTATTAAATACAGAAAAAAAAAATGCTCAAAAGATTTTTTTTTTGAAGTAGGTAAATATTTTCCATTGGCTAATCGAAAAACTGTTCGAAAGATGAATTTTCACAAAATAAAGTTGTCAGTATTTTTTTTTTTTTTTATTATTAGATTTCTACTGATCATTTCAGTGTCCTAAATCTGCTTTAAATTATTTACAAAATAACATTTTGCTAGTAAATGCTAGTTATCTCCCTTAACTATAGCCCAAATAAGCGCAAATTTTCTGCTACATTTTTTTTTTTTTTTTTTTTTTTTACATAGGAATAACCACTTATCAAGAGCCAAAGACCACTCAAGGATAAGGGTAAAAAGTGTACAGTAGTCAATTGGACAATATAGTAATCGTTAGTAATGGAAATTGGGTAAATTTGTTAACTTAAGTGGAACAGCTCATCAAGAACTTGTTTACATTGGACTTGAAGACAACCATATTGTAGTCAGCTGGAAAGCAGGAAAACGACAGACAATTCCACAGGCGTGCAGTTCTAAGAAAGAAGCTTTGTTCATGGAATCTACATTTAGGCACAAATAAAAAATGGGGGGGGGATTATTGATAGTTTTCAGCTAGACGAGGTTTTCTTGTAAAAGTTTGGCGAGGCGGGGGCATAGACTGAAGCTCAGTCAAACACTTTCCATGAAAATAACGATAAAGCAGAGAAACTTGCAATGCATAGAGGTTACAGGGAAGAGAAAAGGACATCTCCTACGAGGCTACAAAGTCTATTTTGAACTATCAAGGTAGAACAAGTCCTTTCTAGCAGCTCCTGCCCAGATGTGGCAACAGTACTCCATCCTTGGATGTACCTGGCTCTTATATAGATAGAGAATTGCATCAGCAGTGAGATATCTACTGGATCGATAGAAGGATCCCATTTTTCCAGCGGCCCTGGCAACAGATTTGATGTACCTGTTCCATTTCAGTTCAGGAGTAAAGGTCAAGCCCAGAAGCTTGTCAAAACTTGAGGCCTCCCCAAGACGAGAGCCATTCATTTTAATTGATGCCAGATGGAGATCAGAACGTTGATGTAAAGATAAAAGCTTGGTTTTAGATACATTAAAAGTAACCAGCCAATCCTTTGTACAACATGCTCAAGATTAGAAGAGAGAATCGGAGAGAACTTGGTCGTTTACCGTCTTAGAAGTGCTACCAGAGATGGTAGTGTCATCAACATAAATGTCTATGATGTAATGATGTAATGATGTAAGGATGTGATTTGAAAGATCATTAATGTAGATCAGGAAAAGAGTTGGGTCCAGGATGGCCCCCTGAGGGACGCCAGCATTAATACTATGAGCTTCTGATTTTTGCCCATCAACTACTACTCTTATGAACCTATCAGAGATTATGAGGAGAGACTTGTTGGCACATGTTCTATTTTAAGACAGAACAGCCGGATTAAATGAAAGAACAAGAATTCCCTGACATGGTGTGAGGGACATGCGAGTCCATCCCTCATTGTTTAGCAGGCCAATCAAATCGCATGAAACCTGTTGCTAAAGGGAAAGGATTACAGAAAAATAAATTAAAACAATAAAAAATAGAAATCTCCTCCGGCTGCAATGTCCTTATACCATTTCAACTTCTGGAAGCCACCCATGAAATACTCTTGTGTGAGCGTGTCAATGACCCTTGTCACAGCATTTATCTCAATTGTCTAAGATTTTCCCTGTAGCTTAGGGAATAATCAAAAGTCACAGGGAGCAAGGTCTGGAATATAGGGAGGGTGAGGAACTGTCTTGACGCCCATCTTGGTCAAATAGTCTGTGACAAAGATGGAGCATCCTTGGGACAAACTTTGCACAAATCTTCCACATCTTCAGTTCCTCACGAATAATTATGTGTACAGTACTTACACTGGCATCAAACTGTGGACTTATTGTCTACAGACACACATACAGGTCTTTATCCATGAAATTCTTTATTTGGCCAATCAATTCTGATTTTTGACTTCCTTATTTCTCCCACCACTCATCTCTCACAGACTCCCTACCTTCTTTTAATCTCTTAATCTTCCTTTAATGCCACTCAAAAACTGATGCTCGATTCATACAAGATGGTCCAAAAGCAATCTGAAGGATTTCATACGTTTCTATGGCATTTTTTTTTTCTAAGTTGAAAACAGAATTTTATTATTCTTGTAAAATGTCCTCACATTCAGATTGCATTTTTGAAATTCACCAGTTGTGAAAAATCAGGACGTATTCCAAACCCTGCTGTAACTTCATTTGAACCTGAAATCATAAAAATTGATCAGTCATCTCATAAGATGCTGAATTTTCAAGCGTCTACAACAATTTTTAAATGCCTGTACAAAAATTCTGGAAACTTATTTAAGGTACCTCATATTAAAGATTCAAGCAAAGACGGCCGGATGGTCAACAGGGTTTTATAATTAAGGTATATGAATAAAATTTATAATACACCGAAATAAAGCCGGACAGTCTTTTTCGCATAAAGCAGGTTTGCTAGTGAATTATCAAGTTTAATTGCATATCAACCTTTAAAATATGTATTCTTTATGTAAGAGTTATACATATATAATTTTATTTGTTGAATAATTTTCTTTATAGGTGTTTATTTTATAAACAAATAGGATGTAATTATTCCATAGATCGAACAACTAACAGGTGCCATCAACCAAAGTCAGAATGGACCTGGGAGTAAGAAAAAAAAATAAATAAATATATATAAAATAAAAAAAAAAATGGGTTACGCCACACTCCCCCAAATTAGGGTCTCAACACCAGATGAACAAAGGATAGAAAAAGCAAAATATCTATGTTGGGGGTATGAGAATTTATTGTACAGCAAGTAATTAGCAAAAGCCAAAAATAAATAAGTTATCGAAATATTTTTCATAGGAAAAAGAGATACAGCAAAAAAAGCTGTAAACGTGTATATTTTATCACACAGGCACACACATATATATATATATATATATATATATATATATATATATATATATGCTACAAGTCCATGTATGCTTCTAGGATATTGATTTAAAGGTTATGAGGGTTTTTGAAGCATGAAAACGATGTTACTTTTCGTATTTAATATTTTTATTATTTTTTTTATATTTCAAGCGGACCTCCGCTCTTCGTCACAAAAAAGTATCAAAAAGAAAAAGCCGTTAAAAAAAAAAAAAAAAAAAAAAAAAAAAAAAAAAAACTGTAAATTTGTAGCATGGACAGTGTTCATTCCTGGCAATCATGTTCGAAAAAGTTCACATGGATTATTTTAGCCATGTGTGGAAGATTGTATTTTAATTTTTTTTTTTTTTTTTTTTTTTTTTTTTAATGTTGCAACGTAATAACGTTTAATTCAAACGGTAAAAATGAGAATTGATTCCAATATGTCTAATGAAATTGAAACAATTGTTTTACAGTAAAAATGTAAAAAATTAGTCATAATGATGATAGTACAGTAAAGCTTTAACAAAGGTGATAGTGAATAATAATGAAACTCCCCACGAGGGCAGAGTTAAAAACAGTGTCGACTTTTAATGGGAGTACATTCCGTTCCCCTCTATAAAAATGGCACACAGGATAGGGACAAAAATAAAATTAATATTAGTTAATAATTGAAGGAGAATAAAAATAGTCTCGGTCCCGAAGAAATTCTTATACATAGACCGAGGATAATATCAGAGCAGGTACTTAAATGTATGTGCTCTTGGCCTAAAAGTCACTGTACGTATTAATAATAATGACAGTATCTAAACATTTTATGTAGAAGCTACTATTGGTTTATGATTACAATTTATACTATTATTGGCTCACATGGATATTTTACACAGGTCATCACAGGTCTGATTGAAAACCTGGAAGCTGAGTGACTATAAGTCTCCCCAAACGTCCAGCACTCTCCACCGCCTTCGATAGCATTTGCAAATAAATTTGTGTTATCGCAACAGCTTCTCACCATTGAGTTCTCTCTGGCAGCAGCCATTAGTCTGTACTGGAATTTGAGAGGCACTAAGCCTCCCCAAGGTCTCAGTTCTCTTTGCGCTGGTCCAGCGGAGGTTTGGTCAGCACTCCTACGTTTTTCCCTCCTTGGCTCTGGTTTCACACTTTTTTTTAGGAGGAAGGAAACGATGATGGGACAATGGGAGAAGATGCTTGATGGTGATGTAGAACTTGTTGATATGCAGCTTCATTGTTCTTCATTCCCTGTAACGCTTCATGTTTTGCTTCTGCAGAAGTTTGTCCGCCTCACGCATGTGGTTCATGTGTATTCTCCGTATTCAAGGGTTTTCCTTAATATTTCAGCTGTTTTCCTTATTGTATCTTTGCAGTCATTCCTCTGGTTCCAATTTCTCCCATCCTTTTTTCAAACTTTTTCGGGATTGCTCCTAGTGCTCCTACTATTATTGGTGTTATCTTGATTTTCTTTATCTTCCATATCCTTTTTAACTCTCAGACTAGCTCTGTATTTGTTCCGTTTCTTTTCTTTCCTACTCACCCTGTGGTCAGCTGGGACAACAAAATCTACGCTTTGACAGGATTTTTCTTATGACATCTGGTCTTCTTGCTTGTATGGGTTATGGTTATAAATATTGTCATTAATATGCATAGAGTGACTTTCGGGTCAAGAGCACATACATTTAAGTACCTGCTCTGATATTATCCTCAGTCTATGTATGAGAATTCCTTTGGGACCAAGACACTTTCTATTTTCCTTCAGGATTGAGACTATTTTTATTCTCATTTAATTATTAACTAATATAAATTTTATTAGTATTATTTATTTTCGTCCCTATTCTGTGTGCCATTTTTATAAAGGTGGGAACGGAATTTACTCCATTAAAAAGCCAACATTTTCTCTAACTGTCCTCATGGGGAGTTTTATTATTATTTAAAACTATCACCTTTGTTAATACTTTACTATCATTATGATAACTATTAATTACATTTTTACTGTTTAACAATTTCCTTTCAATTCCAATATACATATTGAAATCAATTGCGTCTCATTTTTGCCGTTTAAATTAAAAATAAACGTTATTACGTTGCAACATAAAAGTTAAAATAATACAATCTTCCACAAACGGCTAAAATAATCCATGTGAACTTTTTCGAACATGATTGCCAGGAATGAACGCTGTCCATACTACAAATTTCCAGTTTTTTGTACAACGACATTCTTTTTCTTTTTGATACTTTTGTGACCAAGAGTAGAGGTCTGCTTGAAATATAAAAAAATAAAAATATTAAATACAAAAAAGTATCATTTTCATGCTTCAAAAACCCTCATAACCTTTAAATCACTATATTTTTTTTTCAAAGTGATAATACAAATATTAATGCCAATATTTATAGATTCCATCATATCTTGAGAAAAATAAAGCTCAATGTGAAATTGAATCTGAATAAATAGAGGGAATTAAATTTTGCAAATATTTACAAAATTTATTGTTCCAGAACAAGGAATACAATATACAAATGATTATTTTCTTTATTGCATGGAGTTTCGAAGATTTAACCTTTTTCTTTAAAACTCCATAAAATAACGGAATAATTTTTTATGTCGTACTCAAAAATAAATGTAAATATTAATTTGTATTTAAATCAGCGTACATACATATATATCTTTTAAGGGAATATTTGACCAGAGGCCTCAATTACCGGGGTAAAAATCTACCAAATTCAGTAAAATATTTACCTACTGAATATAAATGGACATACCAATGGTTTCTTGCTATCGATTTTAAACTACCAGTAAAATTAAAACCTATAAATCACCCTCCTCCCCACACACAAGTTTGTTTTTACATTTGGAAAAACATTTAACATGTAATCTAGTAAAAGAACAATTTTATAGTTAAATATTTGGAGATTTCTGAAAAATTGGAATTTGTAATTGTATCAGAATCGGTAATTGGAACCTAGAAAAATGTTAGATTCGTCCCATCACTATGTGTGTGTGTGCATATATATATATATATATATATATATATATATATATATATATATGAGAAAATAGTTAATAAAACATGTTAAAACACTTTGAAAAAGAGTTAAAACATTTAATCTGAAAAGGAAACACTCAAGTGAATAGTCCTTAATCCAGAGTTTCGAAGAAATACTTTCCTTCTCATCCGAGGGTAGGAATTAGCAAAATGCGGGATCAGATTTTGCATACAGAAGTATTTGATGAAACTGCAAGTCAGTCAAAGATCTTACTTGATAACAAAAAGTGAAGCAGAGGGAATATGGTGAGGAAAAAAGTGACTTCACGTGAATGGATAGTCTGGGGAAAGGTAAATTATCCAATGACGGTAAAATCCAAAATATAAATCCAAGAAAGTTAATTTTTTTTTTTTTTTTTTTTTTTTTTTTTTTTTTTTTTAGGTAGCACCCTCATTTAGACATGTTAGATTCAACATTTGTCTTGATCCTTTCAAAAGTATGAAGGGTGGAAACAATTTCGCTTTTTTTTTTTCTTTTTTTTTTAATTTGAATTTTAATGAAGAGAAAAATAAATATCAAGATCAATAGACAAAATGTCATTTTTTGTAATCATGCACGCACACAGATCTATATGAATTATGTAATTTTTTTTAAATTACAATTGAACAGAGTGCTCAATTACTAGGATAAGAGTCTAACAATTTTGAATTACAAATCTTAGAGACGCTGATAAATTGTTCTTTTGGCAAGGAAACCATTGGTATGACTTCAACACGTAAACATTTTAATATATATAATTCCAGGTTAATATTTTCCGAGGTTAAACCACCAGTGAAGTTTTAATGAGGTTCATACAAGAGTGTTCAATACCAAAGTAGGGCAAAATATAATTTTTATTTTACGTAATCATTTATATGGCACTACACATTTATGAGCATGATTCGTCATCCAGTAACTAGAGACCTATTTAGACGATATTGCTTATAGTCCATAATCTTAATAGATTACGAACCATACAGTATCGCCTGAAGGTCTCTAGTTACTTGTAACTGGCTGACCGAAACATGCTCATGAATGTGTAGTGACATAAATGCTTATGTAAAATAAAGTATGCATATATCTAAAAATACCAAATCCTTTGCTTTAACATTTTAAAGTTCCTCATGATTAGGTTTACGATAACCCTGCGAGGGCACAGAAGCGGAAACATCTGGTTTCTTCATTTTGTTTCGATCTGAAAAAGAAATAAATAAATTTATGTCTACGAAAGCTTTCAATATTCTACATATAATTGAACACAAAAACCGTACACCATTCTAGATTTTTTTTTTTTTTTTTTTTTTTCTTTTTACAAGGTGGTCACCACTTATCAAGGCCTGGAAGCCACTCCGGGATAAGGGTTATTGTAAGTACAGTACGTTAGTGTGGGTATTTAAAGTGTCTACTTAAGGGGGCGGTTCATCAGGAATTTGTTTACGTTGGACTTGAAGACATCCAAGTTGTAGTCAGGAGGGAAGCAGGCAGACGTAATAGTGTTCCACAGGGGTGCAGTTCTAAGAAAGAAGCTTTGTTCTTGGAATCTACGTTTTGATTTAGGCATAGATAAAGAGTGGGGAAAGTTTGGACAGTGGATTCAGCTAGACAGGTGATTTTGTAAAAGATTGGCGAGGGGGGCACAAGAGATTGGAGTTCAGACGAGCACCTGCCATGGAAATAACGATAAAACAAAGATAGGCTTGCAACGTCTCTTCTGTGGGAGCATTACAGAAATTGGCTTAAGCTGGTATATAGTCATCAGAAAGTGCAATATCCTGAGAATAGTGGATTTTATTTTTGAAATTGTTGTGGAGGGTATCGACAATGAAATTCACATATAGTAATGAAAAAATGCTGAATATCCTTAGTATAGCAAGTGTGTCCAAATGGAACTAGCAGGGACATCTGGCAACACCAGGTGTCCCTGCTAGTTCATAAAGACAATGTAAAAAAAATTGAAATCTAGGGTTTTTCTTTAATATTTAATTTGCATATAGTATTTTTTTTTGTTTAGCTTTGATGACTTTTTGCTATAAAATGTTTGAGCCTAGTAATACTATATTAAAAGTTTGGGGGCAGATACTTAAATTGTTTTAAGTTTATCAAAAACGACAACGGAAAACAACGACAACGGAAAACTTATAAAAAGACAACTAAACAAAACAATGAAAATAAAAATTGAAGAAATAGACACAAGTCTTACTTTCCCAATCGTCAAACGGATGGTCTTTTAAGAAATCAAAATTTTCTCTTTGTGGTTTCCAATCATTTTCTGTCATTTGATCTGACAAAATAAAAAAAAAAAAATTAAAAATTAAAATTTGAGTAAACCGTTAAAGAACTAATAAATTCTAATTTTAAAGTTGGCTTTTAAAGTTGACTTTTTGCTTATTAAAAACAGGCAAAGTGTTATAGCCCGTTGATTTATAATTTTTTTTTTTATTTTTTTTTTTTTTATTACATTTTCACCCCAAACAAGGCAAATTGCCACTTTGGTGTAGGGGGCTACTATCAGGGGCAACAACTACTGGGGTACTATGTAGGGATTTGGGCAGCAAGGTGTCGGTTCACGTTACACTTGAACTTCTGCACGTCAGTACTGTTGGGGAAGCAGGGACCTGGAATGGAATTCCAGAGTCTTGCGGTTCTGGGGAAGAAACTATTGGAGTAAAAAGATCTTTTACATCTAGGGATCTCTACAGTGTGGGGGTGGGATCTAGTAGCCTGTCGGGTTTGTCGAGGGTGCTCGCGTCGTGGGGGCACAAGTGATTGCAGTTCGTCAGAGCATTCACCACTAAAATACTTGTAGAAAAGGCAGAGGGATGCAACATTTCGTCGATAGGACAGAGGCTGAAGCTTAGATGCCAGTTCAGGGCCTATCAGGTTTGCGACTCTTTTGAACCTTGTCAAGGAGCGAGAGACTAGTAGCAGATGCACCAGCCCAAATATGACAGCAATACTCCATACATGGGCGAATGGTGGCCTTATAGAGGTACAGGATACTTTCGGGTGTTAGTAGTTTTCTAGCACGGTAGAGAGAGCCTACCTTTCTTGCAGCGGCCCTGGCAATGCCTTCAATGTAATTGTTCCAACTCATGTTTCCTGTGAACGTTAGGTCAAGGAGTTTGAAAGATGGACTCTCAGATAAAGAGTCGTTGGCCATTGCTATGGGTGGTACAGAGGGTTTCTTGTAATTATTGAATGAAACTAGTTTAGTCTTGGCAGCATTGAACGCGACCAACCACTTTTGTCCCCATTCCACTACAGATTGGAGGTCTTCCTCTAGTGTTTCTGCCATTTCTTTAGAAATGTGTTCATTCGTCTTCCTGTCGTGTCTGCCATAGAGTGTAGTGTCATCAGCATATATACCCATCTCAGAGGCAATGTTGTCGGGGAGGTCATTTATGAATATCAGGAACAATAGAGGTCCAAGGATAGAACCCTGGGGCACTCCCGCATTTATATCATATTGTTTAGATGTGCGACCGTCGAGGACTACCTGGATTTTTCTCTTATCTAAGAAGGATTTAATTATGTTAAGTATTCTACCAGTGATACCGTATGATCTGATTTTACTGAGGAGACCCTCATGCCATACCCTGTCAAAAGCCTTAGATATATCTAGAGCTACCGCTCTGCCTTCCCCCGCTTTGTCCAGTGAATGGTATATACGTTCAGAGATCACAGTGAGGATGTCTGCTGTGGAACGGGCTTGTCTAAATCCATATTGTTTGTCAGTCAGTTTAGCATCTGTAAGATGATGGACTAGAGCATGGTTAATTATGGTCTCAAATATTTTGGCAAAGAGTGGGAGGAGGCTAATGGGGCGATAATTTGATGGGTCTGTCCTTTCGCCAGAATTCTTGAATACTGGTACAACAGAAGCAGTTTTCCAACAGCCCGGAAAGCAAGCTTCATTAAGACATTTGTTGTAGAGTTTGGAGAGAACTGGAGCTACTTCGGCTGAGCACTTTTTTAATAGCACAGCTGGGATAAGATCGGGTCCACATGCTTTTGAGGTGTCAAGGTTTTTTATGATAGCATGCACCTGAGCAGGGGTGGTTTTCAGATCGTCTAGTGTGGCGTCTGTCCGCATAGGAAAGTCAGGTAGGGGGTGGTTGGAAGGGTTCAGTGTGGAGTTTGAGGCAAACCGACTGGCAAGCATGTTAGCCTTGTCGGTTGCTGAGGAGACAACCTCGTGATTGTTGGTTAGTGGGGGAATTGTTGATTGCCCATTATTTACTACACTGTTGTAGATTTTCCAGAAGTCTCGAGTTCCTAGTTTTTGTGCTTCGATGCGCTTTTTAGTGGTTTCCGTAAATTCTCTCTTAGCTGTCGCTATTTCTTTCTTAACGTTATTTCTAGCTTCTATATACTTCAGTCTGTTTGAACTGGACTTATGTCGGTTAAACCTACGGTATGCATGCTGCTTTTGAGTAATGGCAGTTGCACAAGTCGACGTAAACCATTGGGGAGAGTGGGGCTTACTATATAATTTCTGCATGGGAACATGCGCTTCGATTGCAGTTTTGAACCAGTCAGTGGTCTTGTTTGCACATTGTTCAGCAGGGAGAGAGAAAATATTTTTCCACGGAGCATCTCTAATTAGTTCCCTGATGGCTTCCCAGTCAGCCTTATTATAATATCTCGTTGTTTTGAGCACTGGCTCTTCAGTTTTGGGTCTAGAGTTTAGGGCGATTTCAACCATTATCACTGCATGATCAGCGTTCCCGAGTGGGCTGTGGGCCTTCGTTATGCAGTCATCGGGAACTGTGGTCAAAAACAGATCTAGAAGTGATGCGTGTTGTTCTTCCTGGTCAGGGAAACGGGTTGGAAACGTAACAATTTGTGATAGAGAGTGAGATATAGCGAAGCTATGGGTTGTGCTGCCCGCTGCATCTGTGTGAGTAGAGAATCCAAGCCAGTTTTTGTGGTGGACATTAAAGTCACCAAACATGTATTTTTGCGCTAGTGTCGAGGGACAGTGCCGTGTCTATGCTGTCAGATACTTTGTTTATTATGGAGCAGTCCTGAGTCGAGGGAGAGCGGTAGAGAAAATAATAGTAGCTAATACTGTGTTGCACGTTTAGTCTAAAGCACATAAAGGCTTGATCATCTGTTTCTAGGTTTGTTTCTCTAGTCAAGGGAAGGGTATTACAAATGTAAACTCCAAGTCCGTGCATATGTCTGTCAGAGTCCTTACGGCAGAGTGGGAGATATCCAGGCATGTTAAAGTGGTTAGAGGGAATGGAGGAGTGTAGGTTAGTCTCACTTAGTGCTAAGATATCCGGGGTATTTGTTAAGAGCAATGCTTCAACATCAGCTAAGTTAGTTCTAAGCCCACGGATATTTGTGAATGAGAGCCTCAAGGGAGGAGGCAAGTTGAATTTGTTTGTCCCTAATCCTGGTTTAAGCTTATTTTTAGATTGTACTGTCGTCATATTTTTTTTTAAGAGTTTCGGTAAGGGGGAGCTAAACAAGAGGTTATGCGGAGCTTCAGACATGCATCACAAGTAGACCATCAGCTGACCTTTCTCCAATTAGGATTGTGGCCTCAGGAAAGCCCACCGGGGATGAGTGCAGAGTCCCTTTCCATGCGCGTCATGGCACTGCAAACAACCCGATATTATTCAACTGTTGATGGAGCAGCCGCTCTAAGCGCTACCAAAGAGTTAGGGCTCCTGTACTACCAGTCGGGAACAGCAGCCAGGAACTGTCAATCCGGTACCCTCAACCCTTTAGAAGAAGGTCAACCCAATCTAATCGCTCAGGCATATCTTATATTCAAGCACTCCCAAATGTTCAGTTTTAGGGGTGGGGCATGCTGGGAATGGGGAAGAACGGCGTTCATTGCCCTAGCCAGGAAACAAGATCTACCGCTGGTTGTTTCTGTCGAATCACTGAGATAGTGTCTCTGCACTTGACTAATAGGCAAAGAAGGAGTATGGAAGCCGGGCGATAGACAGAGCCTATCTACTCCTTAAGCAATTTAGGTTTGCAAACCGGTGAATTTGTTTGAGTCACCAGCTCTAGGAAGGTTGTCATCCAAGACTGAAGAGGCCTCTCTCCCCTTTGGTTTAGTTTCAGAGTTTTCCTTCTCCTAGACGGATGATCTGGGAAGACCTACTGGGTCCGTCAGCCCTGAGAGGGTTTTCTCCGCGCCTAGGTTCTAATCCAGGTATTTCTGCGACCCCGCGTTGTTAGTGTTACTGGGTTAGTTTGTGGGGGATTATATCTCTACTGATTAGTTACACTCCTCAAAGTGATTTAGGGACATGCTATTTACTTGTTAATGGATAAAGGGGGTGGGTGAAGTTCATGCAGTGTAAGCGTCTATGTTTGTAAGAGGGCTTGTTAGGGAGGAGATAATGTGATTTTAGTCTTACCCTTTTTTTTTATTTTATTAATGTTAGCTTAGGTCTAGTATAGTGTTACAGTATGAGTAGGTATTAAGAATTGAGCTACGAGTTGTGCCCGAGCTATGCATTATGCCAAATTGATGGTTTAATGTGCTCGTTTTTGCATTAAATACTAATCTCAATCACTAACTGTGCTCCAAACAGATACCATAATACTTAGTTTGCTGCACTTTATAAAAGCCCACATGAAATGTAACAGTCAGATGGGACCAGTAGTTTCCGAGAAAACTTCTAGAGTAAAAATGGTATTGCAGTGACTAATCCCTATTCTTAACTGTGCCAGGGCTCTACATTATGAGTGAAACAGTCGCATTTGCGAGTGATTTTTCAAACTGGCAACAAGAAATAATGAAACCCTTATCTTTCGGCGATTGTATTTATTTCACTGACAATCTTCCAAAGCTCACAACCGAGTGAAAAATATCTTTTCAACTGTTTTTTTTTAATAAAACGAACAGTTAAATTTAAACAATAAAAGTTTAATAGAACAATATACTTTTTTTAACGAAGCAATTAAACGAAGCAATTAAACGAAGCAATTTTAATCTGAAGCAATTAGAATGTCTATACATTCAGGTATCAACATAAAATTTGTCATATATGTAGAATTACACTAAAAAAAAAAAAAAAAATTATTATGCACATAATCGTCAGAACTAAGATGTCATATTCCAAAAATCACATGGGTTTGGCTAGTAACTTTTCTATTTGACTAGTAAACGAAAATATTTAGTTGTCAAAGGTCAACTAAAGATAGATTTGTCCATAGAGCCCTGTCTGCATAGACTATACACCATATTATCTACTTAGTTGGCTGCACATTATCATAAAGATCCATACAAAATTTAAGTCAAATCGAGACAGTAGTTTCTGAGAAAAAGAGGCAATAGCGACAACTAGTTAGAGAATAGGAATAGTGAGAGCAAGAAAGAAGTTTTAAAAGATGTGGCACTTAATTCTTTTCCATGCCCCCCCCCCAAGAAACATCAGATAACCATGCTAGTTTGTAAATTAATAAAGCTTGAACAAAACATGTTACTTACAAGAAGGTTCCATATTGTTTCGGTTGACTGTTACTTCTTCAATCCAATCTGTGACCAATTGTGAAGTTATAGATTTCTCCATATAATTATACACACGTTTCTGCAATTAGAACATGTTAAAAAAAAAAAAAAGTAATTATAAAACAAGGATTTGAAGGTATTATAAAGTAAAGAACAATTTTCTATTATGTTTTGTAAGTTTTTTTTTTTTTTTTTTTTTTTTACACACAGGAGTCACCACTTATAAAGGCCCAGAGGCCACTCAAGGATAAGGGTTAATGAGTGTACATTAGTCAATGTGATTATAGCGTAGTAAACAGTGAGAATTTAGTAAATTTGATTAATTAGGGGGACGGTCCATCAAGAACTTGTTTACGTTGGACTTGAAGAGAATCAGATTGCAGTCAGCTGGAAAGCAGGCAATCAGAAGAGAGTTCCACAGGCGTTCAGTTCTAAGAAGCTTTGTTTGTGGAATCTACATTTAGGTTTAGGCACAGATAAAGAGCGTGGGAAATTATTGATAGTGGTTTTGACTAGAGTATTTTTTTGTGAAAGTTTGGCGAGGGGGGACCATAGATTGAAGCTCAGGCTCACAACGTCGCTTCTGTGGGAAAGAGGTTGCAGGAAGAGAAAAGGGCATCCCCATTAAGCTATGAAGTCTATTTTGAACTGTCAAGACAGAATAAGCTGCTTCTAGTAGCTCCAGCCAGATGTGGCAACAGTACTCCATCGTTGGCCGTACCTGGCTTTTGTAGAGGTAGAGAATTGCATCAGGAGAGATCTACTGGAACAGTAGCAGGTTCCAACCATTTTTCCAGCGACCTTGGCAATGGATTTGATATATGTATTCCATTTCAGGTCAGGTGTAAAGGTCAAGCCCAGAAACTTGTCCAAACATAAAGCCTCTAAGAGGAGAGCCATTCATTTCAACCGATGCCAGATTGGCATCAAAGCGTAGATGGTGTAGAGATAGAAGTTTGGTTTTTAAATGCATTAAATGTAAGCAGCCACTTCTTTCCCCATTGTACCACAGCAGGACTTTGAAATTCTCTTCCGGTGTCCTGCTTCCCCAACTGTACTGACATGCAAAAGTTAAAGTGTAATGTGAACAGACATCTTGCTGCTAAACTCCCTAGATAGTACCCCTGGAACTTAGTTCTCTGATAGTAGCCCCCTACATCAAAGTGGCAATATGCCTTGTTTGGGGTGAAAATGTAAAAATAAAAAAAAAATGCCTGGGACATTCGAGTTTATATAGATTGACTCCTGTGACCCCTAAGAAAGCAGGTGGTCAATACACGTGACCCTTTATGAGTTCAAATATAAAATTGTAACTTACCTCCGAAAAATACACCATTGATAAAGCTGGAAGACTTGGGACACTGAAGTAGGTTTCTATCAGTTGGACTCCAAAATCTGTATAGGCAGTCCTGGAAATGAAATGGAAAACATAGAAAAATGAGGAAACAGTCTTTGATTATTTTGAAGATTAAAGAATTAAATTTCACAGCTTCTCATTTCACCCTGCGATCAAAGATATGCAAAGAATAAGGACTTGCTGGCATCAAGTTAGATTGCCACATGTTTAACTACCATAACATGTATAAGCAATATTTGTATCATCCGTTGCACTTATTTAATTTTATGTCTATTTTACATGCTAGCATCAGTGACAGTTTTTAGAAATTTGCTATCAAAATAGCCTATCTCTGACCAGGATTCTATTCATCCCTCTTTCTTTAAAGTTCATATTTATCACTTGTATCCAGGTTTCCCTTGGCCAACCACTGCTACCTCAACTCACGTACCTTCCTATCCTGTCCAGATCTCAACTTTCCGAGATCATCAGATCGAAGCCCATTTTTAAGACATTACATATTTGTATCATTCTCATATCATTTCTTTCCATGCAACTCCTTTCCGCAACACTTATTGTCCAGCTTTCCATATGTCATCACAGTCTAGACATGATAAAAATCAGTCAACATCCGTAAGAATTATAGACAAACATAAATATACTAAATAGCTATATAGCCCAGAACTTAATGAGCACCCTTGTATAGGGTCACTCGAAAACCATATTTCTAGTCTTGTTTTTTATCAGGAAAACAAAACAAAAACTTAGACATGTCGATGCAAGGTGTAGTTGGAAATATTAAGAATGAATGCTTTTTATTAAAGAAAAAAGAGTGATCGGTTGAAATATTATGGAAGATCATTGAAGCGCTAAAAAAGAAAAAAAAAAAAAAAAAAAAAAAAGCTGCACAACATTACACTTACAGATTAAGCCATGTGAAGATGACATCATTAAAAGCGCCCAATTCGACCACAGCCTTAATTTCAAGATATGAAGGATCTTGATCCTTCCAGAAAAGGATCAACAGTGGGCGCCTCGTTTTGTAAATGATAGGAAGCAGTACAGGATCAAGTTCGGGCTAGAAGAAAAAACAGAAAAGAGTTTCAGCATTTAATTTCATGGAAATCAGACTTTCGAATTTTACTATTCAACTTTTGTTTTACATCCGTTTTTACATGTTCGAAACGACAATTTATTATTTTTACATCATTTGGACTATTTTCCATATCTTCGATACTAACCTCACAGCATTTAGGTTGATTGTTTTCAGAAAGAAAAGGAAAAACATTGTTTAAACAGAATTGAATCTGTTGACTTACAAACATTGGCAATTTTGAATCTTCAGAAAATTCCAGAATGTTTTCCTTGCTGAAGGGACCACGAAATAAAGTTATAGGAACAACAGGATCATTCCATCTAAGAGCCAATACACATGGCATGGGCATTTCCTGTGTTTGGGTACTGGAATAAAAAAATAAAAATTTAAAAAAAAATGAAATAAAATAAAGTATTTCATTATGGAACATTAAATAAAGATATTTGGTATAGAAGTGTACATACCTTATAAAGAAAATGTTAAAAATAATTAAAATTTTGAAACCGTTTAGTTTGTATTTGTTATTTAAGAATTTAGGATTAAAATCTCAATTGTTACGGATGTAAAGGTGATAACTAAATAAAGCCAATCATCTATGATTTCTTCACACACATCGATTCCATCTTTAGTGTGACAAGCTATATACTTGTTTAACTTCCTTAATATATGAACCACAACCATGAATGGTAAAATTCTTTTGACCTTCCTGACCACGATATCAATATTTGTTTGTCAATCCACCTCTCAACTTCCTTCTCAAACTGTGACTATCTCCTTTTAGTGTACTTTTGCAGCAACTAATCCGATTTGTCAAAACAGGTGATCCACTGCCATTCATTTATCACCATCAAAGAAGGCCCAAAAGTCCTCATGCTCAATGTTTTGACAGTTGGAAGGTATTGCTCCTGGTTGCACTTCGTCATTCTTGGTGCACTGATTGTCAAATTTTACCTGGCTTTTAGCAATAGTAGCTCCTCTCAATTAGTCCCTCACATCCAGGCTCAGTACCACGTCAATTTCTGCAATAAGCCTATTCAGTACAATCACTTTTAGTCACAGTGGCATATTCCTCAACATTTCACTTCTCTGCCATGTATGGTTCTAATGTTACTAGTTCCATTCCAAGTGCTGGCGACATTTGTAGTAACAAGCGTTGTTGTACATTTGATATCGATAAGGACTAGCCTTCTTCCTGTCTATTGTGACCACTATCTGTGGCAACAAACTCCCACCTCTCCAGTAAAAAAAAAAAAAAAAAAAAAAGGGGGAGGATTACTACTGACGCAATAGCACCCCTTTACCGGAAGCGAAGAGCAATTCCTGCTAATGTGCCCCACCAAAAACAGACAACGTCTGGTCATGACTCCTTACAGTCTCATCAGGTGGGGTCCCTGACATCCGAAACATTTAAATGTATAACTTTTTTTTTTTTTTTTTTTTTTTTTTTTACACGGTCACCACTTATCAAGGCCCGGAAGCTACTCAGGGATTTTGTGCAGGTTTGCTCCTTTGTTTTGATTGTTTGCCGCAGAGGCAACTGCGGCTAGTTCACTGATGTGTTTTGTCAGCACTCTAGCATGCCTCAAAATCTTCACCTCCATCGTTTCAATTTCAGTAAGTTGTTGCAGTTCCATCGAGACATGATCAGAGAAACCACTTACGAAACCCAGTTTAACAGTCTTCTCAAGGCTGCATCTCAAATATCCAGCCAATCTCACTAGGCACCTTATCTCTGCCACATATACATCCACCGACTCCAGTCCAGGTAACTCTTCTGAGCTGATAAGCCTCAAATGTGCTCTCTGAAAATTTGGTCTTTAATCAGTTTTCAATACTCTTCACAATGATCCAATCTGGCTCCCATTTCTAGATATACCGCTAAAGCATTCCCTTCCAATCAATGTGGCTAGGTATGCAATCTTCTGCAGCTTTGCCACCAACTTCAGCGCTTGTTAAGCCCCGTAATCACATCACCTTTTCCAGTAAATGGTCTAAGGATGTCGCTGCTTAACCATAGCCATTCGCCCATTGCCATTGCGCCGAAATAGTTTGCAGTTAAATACGTAGTAATATTAGAAAATAAAGTCCAAAAAAGAATTTCCAACCGTTATGTTCTCCTTCTCGCAATTCTGTATCAAACCCTAGCATACATCTGTCAGAAACTTCTAAACCTAAACAGATTCCATAAACAAAGCTGCTTTTTTTTTTTTTACATAGGCGTCACCACTTATCAAGGCCGATTGGCCACTCAAGGATAAGGGTTAAAGAATGTAGAGTAGTCAAAAGGACAATATAGTAATCAATAGTAATGGAAGTTCGCTAAATTTGTTAACTTAAGTGGAACGGCTCACCAAAAACTTGTTCACGTTGGACTTGAAGACAACCATATTATAGACAGCTGGAAAGCAGGAAAACGGAAGACAATTCCACAGGCGTGCAGTTCTAAGAAAGAAGCTTTGATCATGGAATCTATGTTTAGGTTTAGGCACAGATAAAGAGTGGGGAAAATTATTGATAATGTTTTCAGCTAGTCTAGTGTTTCTTGTGAAAGTTTGGCGAGGGGGGGGACCATAGATTGAAGCTCAGTCGAACACTTTCCATGAAAATAACGGTAAAGCAGAGACAAACTCGCAACATCTCTTCTGTGAGATAGAGGTTGCAGCGAAGAGAAAAGGACATCTCCCACCAGGCCATGAAGTCTATTTTGAACCCTATCAAGGCAGGACAAGTCTTTTTTAGCAGCTCCTACCCATATGTGGCAACAGTATTCCATCCTTGGACGTATCTGGCTCTTATATAGATAGAGAATTGCATCAGCAGTGAGATATCTACTGGATCGATAGAAGATCTGACCATTTTTCCAGCGGCCTTGGCAACAGATTTGATGTACGTATTCCATTTAAGATCAAGAGTAAAGGTCAAGCCCAGAAGCCTGTCAAAACTTGAGGCCTCCCCAAGATGAGAGCCATTCCTTTTAATTGATGCCAGATGGGGATCAGAACTTTGATGTAAAGATAGAAGCTTGGTTTTAGATGCATTAAAAGTAACCAGCCACTCCTTTCCCCATTGTACAACGTGATCAAGATCAGACGAGAGAGAATCGGAGAGAACTTGGTCTTAGAACTGCACACCTGTGGAACTGTCTTCCGATTGCCTGCTTTCTAGTTGACTACAATCCGATTGTCTTCAAGTCCAATGTAAACAAGTTCTTGATGAGCCGTTCCACTTAAGTTAAAAAATTTACCAAATTTCCATTACTAACAATTACTATATTGTCCAATTGACTACTGTGCACTCTTAGCCCTTATCCTCGAGTGGTCTCTGGGTCTTGATAAGTGATGATGCCTATGTAAAAAAAAAAAAAAAAAAAAAAAAATACTGACACTGGCTTTTTATTTGAAAAACCGACTGCATCTCATTTGCATATTTCCTCCAGCTCTCGTTAACTTAGGTGACCACACGTCCATAAATAGCAAGAGCAGCCATTTTTTTTGTCTTTATCCCTTTCCTGAAACGGACGACACATTGTACGAGGTCAGGTTGATTGATAGATTGATTGATTGGTTTTACGGCATATCAACCTATGTGGTCATTTAATGCCGGAGTCCTTTTTTTTTTTATTTTAACTTTTTTTATTGGGAGGGGGGGGAATGACTTTTTCAGCCTTTCCTCCCTTTTTTTATAAAATTGAACTAAGAAATTAAATGTTGTATTTATACATGGATGTGTATATTTGGATGACTTTAAATTTCCTTAAATTTTCTTATATAAATTTACTTTCCTTAGGTATGCTAGAATATTTGCTGAGTTGACCTTTTCAAAAAGGTCTTCCATATTGCTTTCTGTATAATATAATTTTCTAGTTGGGGCAAGGTCATCACACCCAACTAGGATATGTTTTACTGTGAGTGTCTCCTGGCATGGGATGCACTCTGGCGCCGATTCTCCATTTAGTATATAAGAATGAGTAAAGTTGGTGTGCCCTATGCGCAGTCGAGTCAGTATCACATCTTCTCGGCGTGATCTCTTGACGTCCGGACATCGTTCCTTAAGTTCAGGTTTGATCGAGTATAATTTGTTGCCCTCTTGCTGACTCCACCGCAGTTGCCATTTTTCCTGTATGTATGCTTTTATCTGGGGTCTAAGATCAGTATGTGGAATCTTAAAATTGTCAGTTGGAAGGTGAGAAGATCTTTTTGCAGCTATATCTGCCCTGTCATTGCCTTTGATCCCCACATGGCTGGGGATCCAGACAAGAATAATGTTTTTAGTAGTTGAAAGGATATTGATTTTTTCTATTAATTTTGTTGTTAGTGGATTTTCTTGTTTTTGATTTTGTATAGATAATAGGACTGATAGAGAATCAGTGAGAATGATGAAGTTTTTGGTGGTTTCCTCTGAAATTATGTTGAGTGCTAGATCGATAGCTATAGTCTCTGCAGTGAATATAGATGCTTCATTTTGAAGATTTCTCTTCATTGTGGTTTTATGGTACGTTGCTGCACATCCAGTGTGATTGTTGCTTTTAGACCCGTCTGTGTAGATAAAGGTGTAGTCTGAATATTGTAATTTTAAATGTTGAAGTTCGTCGTGGTATTCAATAGGGTTTGTGGTAGATTTGGACTTTTTGTTTAGGTTGAGTTTTATTTCAACTTGTTTCATGGTCCATGGGGGTGTTTTAGGCAGTATGAAGTTGTGAATGCTGGAGATTGGAATTTTCGATTCTTCAATGCTTTCCTTCATTTGGAGCCCGAACGTTTTGATAGTTTTTCTTCTCATGTTAAAGAGTTCTTCATATTTAGGATAGAAGGTACATTGGTATGCAGGGTTGTTTGGGCAAGACTTCAGTTTCAGTAAATATTGAAGGGCTAACTTTTCTCGCCTTAGATCTAGTGGGGGTTCGTGTGCTTCCGTGTATAGACTGTTCACGGGGGAAGTTCTGTATGCTCCTAGGGCCAATCTTAGGCCAGTATGGTGAATAGGGTCTAGGCTTTTTATATATGATGTTCGGGTTGATCCATATATGAAACAACCGTAGTCTAGCTTTGAGCGGACTAGTGCTCTGTAAAGTTTAAGGAGTGTTTCCCTGTCTGCACCCCAATCGGTATGTGCTACCACTCTCAAAAGATTTACAGCTTTGTTACATTTTTTTTTCAGATAGTTTATGTGTGGGATGAATGTTAACTTTTTGTCAAATAAAATCCCTAAGAATTTGTACTGGTCAGTAACGGGTATGGGCATTCCTTCCATGGTTAGGACAGGATCATTATGCATGTTCTTTAGTTTGCAGAAATGCATGCATTTCGTTTTTCTTTTGGAGAATCTAAATCCATTCTCTTCCGTCCATCTCATTACTTTGTTTAAGCACAATTGAAGCTTCCTTTCTATTATAGATATATATCTAGATCTACAGCATATTAGGAAGTCATCCACATATAGGGAGCAATCTACCCCAGGGTTAAGGTTTTTTACAATGTTGTTAATTCAGATACTGAACAGGGTCACTGACAGTATACTCCCTTGAGGTACTCCATTCTCTTGTTCTTTCAAGTCCGAGAGAGCTGTGCCAACCTTTATTCTGAACCATCTATTTTTTAAAAAATTTTCAATAAAAATTGGCATTCTGCCTTTTAGTCCAAGCGCCTTCAGATCCCTTGTAACACCGTACTTCCACACAGTATCGTAGGCTTTTTCCATGTCAAAAAACACTGCTGTTAAATGTTCCTTCCTTACAAAGGCTTCTCTGATGAAGGTTTCAAGTCTGACTATGTGGTCTATTGAACTTCGGTTTTTCCTGAATCCTGTTTGAAATTCTGTAATAAGATTCTCTGTTTCCAGGAACCAGATTAGTCTTTTGTTTATAATCCTTTCCATGGTCTTACAAATGCAGCTTGTTAGAGCTATTGGCCTGAAATTCAATGGATCTGAGACATTACTTGATTGGGATTGGATGTTTGAGTTTTCAGATTTGGGGATTGGTATTATTGTGGCCTCTTTCCAGGTCTCGGGTACGTTTCCACTGGACCATATAATATTGAAAATTTCAAGTAGGTATTTCATTGAGGCTTCTGGAAGTTTTTTGAGGATTTCATATGGAATTTCATCGGACCCTGTAGCTGTGTCATGGGATTTGGTTAGCGATTCTTTTAATTCAGGCAAGGTAAGAGGTTGGTTGTATTTTTCAGTATTTTGTGATTTAAATAGAATTTTCTTTTTCTCTTCCTTTAATCTTTTTGAATTTCTCTGTCATGAAATTTTTGATAAATTATCTGCCAGGTTATTGGAAATGTCTTTTTGATCGGTGTATATTTTGTTGCCTTTAGAGATGTGGGATATTGGTGTACTACTACACTTTCCTTCTATTTTCCTCATCATGTTCCAAACTGTTTTCGCCTTGGTATTCACATTAATTTTGGATATATAATTTCTCCAGGTTGTTCTTTTGGATTCCTTTATGATTCGTCTGGCTTTTGCTCTGTTGTTTTTGAAGAAATCCAGATTTTCGCTTGTTGGATACTTTTCGAATTTTCTCAAGGCAGCTCGTCGAGCTCTGATGGCTTTTCTGCATTCTTTTGTGAACCAAGGTTTGTTGTGATTGTTGGTTTTGGTTGTTTTCGGTATGGTATTATTTGCTATGTTTGTGAGTGTTTTAATGAAGTAGTTCAAATGGTCATCTTCATCATTCTTTTCGATAATTAATTGGTTTTTGCACTGTTCCTGGAAGTCTTCCCAATCTGCTTTATGTAGGTTCCATTTGGGTGTTTTTTGTTCAGTGCTAGTACTTAGACTTTCCAGGATGATTGGGAAATGATCACTCCCACAGGTGTCATTGTGTACTTTCCAGTCATAGTCCATATATATGGAAGGATCACATAAGGTAAGGTCAATGGCGGTGAAAGTACCTGTTGCTGGGTACATATAGGTGTAGTTTTGATTATTAAGGAGGCATAGATTATTTTTATTTATTATGTTTTCTATTTCTTTTCCTTTTTTATTTGTTTCTTTACTTCCCCATATTACATTGTGACTGTTGAGATCTCCTAGTAGAAAAAAGGGTTTAGGGAGTTGTTTTATTAATTGAGTTATCTCAGTTTCGTTGATTGTATCTTTTGGAGGGATGTATATTGAGCAAAGTGTTATAGTTCTATGTAGAGTCACTGAAACTGCAATTGCTTGCAAGTTTGTGTTTATATTTATTTGTCTTTGAGGGACTTCATTCTTCACAAGTATTGATGTGCCTCCAGAAGCTCTGTCCGTATCTTTATTTATGTAGTTGTAAGATGTGTAGTGTTTTATGTTGATGGTATTATTTTCTTTCAGAAAGGTCTCCTGTAGACAGACAAGTGCTGGGCTCATATTTGTTATTAATAATGTGAGTTCATTTTGGTTTGCTTTTATCCCTCTGATATTCCATTGTAATATTTTGTTCATCATTTGGAATTGTGTTCAACTTCCATCGTCTCCAATCCCTCAAATCTATTTTCTGTCAGAGTCCCTGTTCGAGATATAGATCGGGATCTTTCTTTTCCTGTTTTTGTTTGTTTTGTTTTTTTTTGTCTGGGGGGATTTTTGATTCTTTTCTGGCTTGTGATGTGTTTGATGGTTGTTCGGTTGTTTTTGTAGAAATGGTTTGTGGTTTTGTTTCTTTTTGTGGTTCAGTAGTGTCTTTACTTAATATTATCCTTGGATTGGTTGCAGACATTGCACTATTCATTTTCCTCATTTCTTCTAATAGTTCTTTCATTTCCTTTATTAGTTTGCTTAGGACATCAATTTTCTTGTCAGTTGTATCCGTTACATGTATATGACCATTTTGATTGTTGATTGGATTAGTTTTTTTTGTTGCATCTGCATATGTTTTAGTTTCGATGATTTTCCTGGCCTCTGGGTAGGATATATTCTTTATATGTTTTAGTTTGGTCACTTCTTTTTCTCTTTTCCATATTTCGCAATATCTAGAGCCAGCGCCATGGTTTCCCAGGCAGTTGGCACACTTGAAATCTTTTCTGCAGTCAATGTGTGGGCCACTTTCTCCACATCTTCCACACACTGGTAATCGTGTGCACCGATCTTGGTGGTGTCCAAACTTCTGGCACTTGAAGCATTGGAGGGGGTTTGGAATATAAATTTCTACATTTATTTTCATATATCCGACTTTCACTTCTTTGGGTATGGTGAGGGAATCGAAAGTTAGTATATATGTATTGGTATCGATTTTCTCACCGTTTTTTTTAATTTGAACTCTGCGAACATCTAACACATTCTGTTTCTGTAAGAATGTCCGGATTTCCTCCAAGGGACAAAGTGCAAGTTCGTGGCTTTTCACTACTCCTTTGCAGGTATTTAGGGTTGGATGTCTGTAGCATTTGACTTTGATGTTTTCAAATAATTTTAGTTTCAATATTTCTTTAGTTTGTTCTTCGTTATGGGTTTCTATTAGTAGGCTGCCGTTAAATTGTTTTTTAATAGACTTTGGTTTTAGAGTTTTAAGATTTTTTTCAATTTTAAAAGGTGATAGTTTGCTCAAAGGAGTTTCCTCCATTGATTCTATTACTACGAATGTTGAGTTCCTTGGTTTTATCGTCTCTTCGTCAGAGCTACTGATGTCAGAGACATCAGAGTGGGTTCTCTTTGGGTGGTTGGGTGGTTTTTGGGAGGAATAAGCCATATATTTTGTTTTCTTTTTTCGTCATCTTTGTTCCCCACCCACCTTGGAGTCCTATTTGGGAAGAGCCTGGGGGGAAACCCATTCGCCCAGCCTCTACAGGGATACAATGATGATATAACCGACTTTGGTGGTATCATAATGATTATCTGTTCTCTCTTGATATTGCTATGGGATCTGTAGCAATCCTGAGGGGTTTACAGCCTCGTCATCGATATTCACACCTAATCGATTGACCCTCAGCCACCGCTTTCCATCATATATTAGGGAGTAGGGTTATTTGTGGGAGAGGGGGGATGTGTTGTATTAGTAGTGAGTTTTTGGAATGGGCAATATATGGTGGGGCTTGGCGTGACTGGCCGATTGGTCGGATCGGGCCTCTCCGACCGCCCGTCTAATCGAAGTAAGGGCCAAAGTAATGTGTTGCGGTGCCTAAACTTCTATGTATTCTGGTTTAGGTTCGCTCAATCACCAGGATCACGTCCTAAGACTTTACGGGTAGCAACCCACGGCTAACTGGTTGCCCCATTGAGGGATTTTTACCCTCTGCAGGGGGACAGTCGGTTTGTTCTCATGCCCTACCGACAGGGCAAAAAAATAAATAAATAAATAGATAATTTAATAGAATATATTTGTTTTCTTTTTCTTTCTTTTTTTTGTTGTTTCTTTTCCTTTTTAAAATCTGTTTCTATTTAACCCATAGTTGGGACCCTAACAGGTACTACCACTCCGGGTCAGGGTGGACCTGGGAGCAATGGCAATTAAGAGGTGGCTCCACACTCCCCAAGCCCGTAAGCCGGACCTCACCATCGGATGTAGTTTAAGGTCATATCCAGGACCGGGAGTAAGGTAGGAAAAAATAAAATAAAAAAGGGGGGGGGGGAATAGGCTGTTGTTTTTGTTTTTGGTTTTGCAGAACATAAGTTTTACAAAAAAGATCAGAAAACAAAAAAAACGTCAATGTAGGTGCATTTCGTCTCAGGAAGCCACAGGGCAGCCTGATCTGGTAGCACCAGACGAGGTCAGGTTTGTACTACTTTTTAATCCCAATTGCAACCTACTACAGGTACTATACTGGAAGGAACATTATAATGAAATGGTCCGACTACAAAGGGGGACTGATGAATCAATTTTTTTGTAATTTTTAACAACAATTAAGATCTAGAACTATAAAAAACATTAACTATCCATTTTCTATTTTGAAATATCAGATTAAAAGTATTTAATCGAAATATTAGGTTGCAATTACCTCCCCTGGATTTAAAAAAAATCTTTAAACTTACAATAAAGTTCTTTAATTCCATGAATTTTTTTTATTTTCACTTGTAATTATTTTTCTACTGATCAGTTTCCATAATTTTGAATTTTTACTAAAATTCAACATGACCTCGAGTACAGTAGTTTTTGTTTTTACCTGAAACACATTTGAAATCTACCTTGGCTAAAACTGCAGACTGTTTTTGAAATTAATATTCCCTAAAAACTTCCCCTTGAAAGGAAATACCTTTAAATATGAAAAACCTAACACACACACATATATATATATATATATATATATATATATATATATATATATATGAACAATAGGATTTTCAGCAAGACAAAAAATACTCACAAGGTTTCAGCCTCCACACCCTTCATCAGGGCAAAAAATGTTTTACCCTTTTCTTGTTTTGCAGCTAATTCAAATTCTTTTATTTCTGAAAAGTGACAAAAAAGTTATTTTACCAAACATTTGTTTGAAATATCGATAACTAGCAGGCTGCATGACATTGCCTGGTCGTAAAATACACTTAAATATGATACTTTAATTCATGCAGATTTCGTATTTATTATAGAATCAATACACTATAGATTATATTGCAACCAATATATATATAGTAGCGATTTCAAAAGTAAAACAAAATGATTTGAGTTTCATCAGCTAAACATAAAACCAAAACATTAGCACTCCAACATTATTTGATACCATCTGAGCCACCATGGATATCAAAATGCTAAAAGTCAACTTTTAATAGCTGTACCCGTCCTGCCATGCGTTGCCGAGGCTGGTTGGTGCAAATATTAGATTGAGTTGTATTGCACAGACACCTGCAAACTCACATGAACATAAACAGGGCCGCTGCGAAGAAGGTAGGCTCTCTCTACTGTGCTAGAAAACTACTGACACCCAAAAGTATCCTGTACCTCTATAAGGCCACCATTCGCCCATGTATGGAGTATTGCAGTCACATTTGGGCTGGTGCATCTGCTGCAAGTCTCTCGCTCCTAGACAAGATTCAAAAGAGTCACCAATCTGATAGGCCCTGAACTGGCATCTAAGCTTCAGCCTCTGTCCCATCGACGAAATGTTGCATCCCTCTGCCTGTTCTACAAGTATTTTAATGGTGAATGCTCTGACGAACTGCAGACACCTGTGCCCCCACGACGCAGACACCCTCAACAGGCAGCTAAATCCCACCCCCACACAGTAAAGGTCCCTAGATGCAAGAGATCTTTCTACTCCAATAGTTTCTTCCCCAGAATCACTAGACTCTGGAATTCCATTCCAGGTCCCTGCTTCCCCAACTATACTGACATGCAGAAGTTCAAGTGTAACATGAACCGACATCTTGCTGCCCAAATCCCAACATAGTGCCCCAGTAGTTGCTGCCCCTGATAGTAGCCCCCTACACCAAAGTGGTAATGTGTCTTGTTTGGGGTGAAAATGTAATAAAAATAAAAAAAATGCACACTGACAGACATTGCAAATAAATCACAAGATTTTGATGTCAAATGTCAAGTTCTGATTATGATTAAATGTTAGTCAAGCGATATAGTTCACCGTGTAAGGTTTTGGCAAAATTTTGTGTCTTGGCTATATTATTCACTTAATCTGTTTTTATTTTATTTAGCGTATAAGTCAATCATACTAAAAAAAAAAAATAAAAAATAAAAAAATTATCCAGCTTAAAGAAAAAAATGGCTTATAAGCATGTGCCGATGTATTGAAAAAGTATTAACATGTACAATTAATGTAAACAGAAAAGATTTAGCATGGTAGCATAACTGTATAAGAACAATTAACAGCTACTGTATATTTAATGTCAAAAGAATTCCTGACTCATAAACATGTGTTGATGTGTCAATGTTCATTAATATGTTTGTATTTGGTTTATTTTATTTAAAACGACTGCCTCTTGTAGAGAGGGACGCCATATTTGTAAAGTTGTGGAGCGTTCATTTTTGTAATAAGATGTAGATTCTGGAATTACGAATTGTCAGCTCTCAGCCAATGAGATTTGGCGGAATGTGAGAATTCATTATTTTTGAATTGGAAACTGGAAAGATCATGTTATGTCTATGAGTATATGATTCAGTTAATAAGGGTGAAATTCCATATCTGTCAAAAGTGCAGAAATCCTCCCAGTGATGACTAGGCATGGTAGGAGGACTTGTTATTTAGAGGAAAAAATAGGAACTACTTCATCTAAAGATGGTTGCGATTGTGATGTTGCTCCTCAGATAAAATGTAGGATTTTATTACAAAGACTAAATGTGTCTAAAATGGCATTCTAAAGTTACGTGAGATAGTGGCTAATAGTCTAGACGTGAATTTATGTGGCATCTGTTAGAGCAAACTTACAGTACTTTGGTCCAGAGGGGAATTTCTGCAATCGAAATATGATATAGGAGATAAATGTATATTTGAGCATGCACAGAGAAACATTTTAAGTCGACTTATGCCTGCCAAGTTCCAATATAATCTATTTAAACTCCTTAGCAGCTAAAATCCAAATCAAATTCATTCCACAAATCAGAATTACCTATATATCAAGTCTGTAGATCAAAAACTGACAGTAGTTTGGTAGACACCATTCCTCAAGCAGACAAGACATTAGATGAATTGACATTAGTAAAAGAAAAAAAAAAAAAAAAAAAATTAAATCTCTTTGAGTTAAGGCTGACATTTGGCAGCCTCGGCGCGACACATTGGCAATGCTACTCCTGTATATCTAGTGAGTGGGTTCCGTTTGATTTTATTGTTTTATGGCATATCAATACTTGTTATATTTAATGCCGAATCTGGTTATTTTGGTAAAAACTTACATTTCAAGTTGTTTTATCTTCAAATATTTATTCAAGGTATTTGCTTTTGTCGTTTTTCAGAGGAAAATTGTTGGTCCAGACAAAATTCACCCTTTTCTATGTAATTTTGTTTATCTATACTTCACAATAACTCTTTGGTGTGCACCAGGAGTTCTTTTAGGGCTAATAAAAAAACAATCCATTTTTGGAACTATTTTACCATATTTGTCCAAAATTTTCTGTGTATGTCTATTTAGCAGTTTTGCATGGTGCTGAACTCAAATTTAAATATGTTAAGGCTTTGGGGCGTTTGAGGCTAAATAGGGAGAGGGGGCAAATGGAGTTAGTCTTTTTTTTTGCATGGTGCAGAAGTCAAATTTACATATGTTAAGGCCTGCAACATTTGTTCATTTTCACCAGGATTTGACGTCTCTTGGGGCTTTTGGGGCTAACTCGGGGAGTGTGTGTGTGTGTGTGGGGGGGGGGCAATGCTGAACTTATTTTTTATGCCTTGTTCACTGCACTCAGGGGGAGGGGGACCATGCATTCTTTACATTTTTTTTTTTGGCTTAGAACAAGATGGAGTTTTGTAAAAGAAAAGTTTGTCGCAGGGAGAAACAGATGTTTCCAGTGATCCTGTCCATAGTGAGAATGGTGGTGTACACCTATTCCCTACTTGAGCATGGTGCATGGGAAAACCAAAACGCTCAATTTTTTTTCTTTTTGTCCCTGGCCCTTGCCAAATTGCATTCATCTTGGAAAGATGCACCGAACTCTACCACCCTATTTTTTTTTTCTTTTCCCTTCTAGATTTCAGCCCCACTTAAAGACTGACCTGCTTGTTTTAAGTTCCCAATAAGTCAAAAAACAGTGGGTGGCCTACCATTTAGAAAGTGTTGGAATAGTCTTGTTTTCATTTCCCCCCACCCCAACACACAATGCCAATTAAACCATTTTTTTAATAAAAATGATTTATGTACATTCTTCTTTTGAAAAAAAAAAAAAAAAAAAATCTATTTGGGAATCATAATTATGATGACCCCTGGGGTGAATGTGAAATTATGGTGATTAAACTCTAGCTAGGAATAGCTTAGACAGTCAAAGTAATGATGACCATAACTCCCTACCCGCACCTCTCCACTTTTGAATGGCCCTGTGCTTAATTTATGATTTTTGTATAATTTTCATAAATAAATTTTTCAATGTTTACTGCATTTTAGATCAATAAGCCAATAACTTCAGACAGCCTGATCTGGTAGCACCAGTCCATGGGTGAGTATTTCCGCCAGTATAAATAAAACTTAATACTTACCCTGACTTTGTTCATGGAAAAGTCCAAACAGACAAAAAGATGTCAGGTTATTTAGACTTCTAAGATTGCCTTTGATAAGGGCATCCACCTCATCTGCATTGATCTCCAGCGTTCCATCCAAGCGATATCTGTCGTCATAGAAAATAAAATTATCAATAAACTAGGTTTATTCATTGTCAAATACGGATAAAGTTTTGGAATTTTGATGGGAATATATCATTACATATCAGGGACCCTATCTCAGCGAAAACTAATCAATACCGTTGTAGACTGAACAAAAGTAGCTCTGCCCTAACAAGAACAGTGCCTGACCACAAAGCAAGAAACTAAAAACAGGGAGGGTAGTTCGTTTTTTCAACTTTTTTGAAAAGAGAAAAAAAAAAAAAAAAAAAAAAAATGTTCTTACGTATAAAGAAACGAAACCATGTTCTTAGGATTAAGGGCTCCTGTGTATGTCCTTTGAGGGAGAGCTTTGATGTCTTTCCCGTGTTGCTGACCAATCAGACGTACCGTGGGGCTGTGAAGGATCATCTGTTTACTGCACACATCTGTCCAGTCAAAGCAATTCACATAGGCCAAGGATAATTCCGGAAATTGACCAGCAGTTTTGTTTGCCCATTCATTCAGGTGCTGCAGAATAGTCACACCAGCAGGGTCACCTGGAACAAAGTAAGAGTTATTGATTTTAGAAAATTGTCACATAATATCGGCTGTCTGGTAATTTATGTTGAAGAGTAACTTTAAATAAATGCTTTTTTCACTCGGAGGAAAGAGGGTAACCACTTATCAAGGCCTAAAGGCTACTAGAAAATAAGGGTTATGAATGTTAGCTGGTTGGCAAAATCCATGATCATTGGTAATGGTGAAACTTGAGTAGGGTTTGATTATGAGGATGGTTGAACAAGAACTTATTTACATTAGACTTGAAAACGACCATGTTATAGTATTGTACTCCAGACAGTTCTAGGAAAGAAACTTTGTTCATGGAAGTTAGACAAGAGTCTGGTGTGAGTGTTCTATGGGAGGTGGGATCATAGATAAAAATTCAGTCAAACACCTGCAGTGAAAATAATGACAGTGCAGAAAGACTTGCAATATTTGGTCTAAGAAGTTAAACAATTCAAATAAAAAATACAATGGATAATTCAATTTAATTCTACAAAAATCTATTAAAATTTAAAAAGTTATGCAATGCAACAGCTGTTTATAAAACCACCAAGATCCAATTCTTCTCCAACCACGAGGATTTGCTACAACGGAGAAAAAGAAAGATGGCTGGATACTTTTAATGCATCCCAAACCAAGCTTCTCCCTTTTCACCAATGCTTTGATCCCCACTCAGCCTAAATTGAAATGAATGGCCCTTAAGGAAGCACTGCTTTGACAAGCTTATGGTACTGAGCTTTAATCTAGACCTAAACTAGAAGTCTTACATCAAATCCATTACCATTATCCCTCACTCCTGACAATCATCTACTTGTAGGACGCAATATTTATTATTTACGTCGTACGTACTTGATTATGCTTCAATCTCTACCCCTCCACTGTAAGAACATTCAGAATAAAAAAAACTTATCTCGCTAGAACCATTGTTTATAGTTCCTTTTTCCACTACCTAAAACTGCATGGTCATAACTGATTTAGAACACTGTACCCATGTTTAGTTTAAAATTCCATGCAGATTTCAAAAATTTCTAAACCAACCAGGTGCACATGAAGAATGTCCAAAACCATGTGCGAAAAACACCCAAGATGAAAATTGTAGTCTGAATAATACAAATAATCTTGAACATTAAAGATTCCCTCATAAGTTTAGAACATCAAAAGTCTATGACAAACAAAGAAACATGGCAGCAATCCCTATGTTACTTAGTTGAGGTGGCATGTGACAATGACTAAGTGGTTAACAACATGAATTGACAACTTGGTGTGCCGAGTTCGAATCCAGTTCATTCCACAGAAACATTTGAATTTTGATTTGTTGGCAAGCTATACATGGCCCCTCCTGCAAGTACCTGATGTCTTTCTAAAAAAGAATTCTGACTAGAAAAATATTGGTGAAACCAGTGCCAACAGCAGCATCATCCGATTTAAATTAAATGAATGAATTCAGGTCAAACAAAAACAATTATAAAAGTTTAAAAGAATTGGTATCAAAACTGTACATTTTTTATGTTCAAAACTTACATGGTTTATAAAATAAGACCAAAGTAAGGTTCGGCGATATTTCTGCTTCCGCAAATGTTTTATCAGTCAGCGCAGTGAGTGAGGAGTAATCGATGTTCAAATGTCTCGACTCGTACACAGAAGCTGCCACTTCGTCATCAATTAAAACTGAAAATACAAAAAATAAATCTTTGAGAAGCAAAAAACATTGGATTTCTATCCATATTTTGTCTTTTGAGCCATTATTGATGCTTCAAAAACGGCAGGTCTTTTCGGACATGCCCATTGATTGTTTAACTTACTCGACACTACTTGTTTTTCAGACTGAAAAAGCTTTCCTCCAACTCCTGGACAGGGTTCAAAAGAGGATCGCCAACCTGATAGGCCCTGAACTGTCTAATCGACGAAATGTTGCAACCTCTGCCTGTTCTATAAGTACTTTAATGGGGAGTGCTGACAAATTACAAACACTTGTAACCGCCCCCCCTCGATGTAAATACAGACAAACTTGACAAGCAGCAAAATCCCACCCCTACACAGTAGAGATCCCTAGATGTAAGAAAGCCTTCTACTCTATTTTCTTACGTAAAAAATAGAGACTTTGGAACTCCCTTCCAGGATTCTGCTTTCCCAACTGTACTAACATACAGAAGTTAAAATGTGAACAGACATTTTGTTACTCATCTCCCTTCATAATAATTATATATAATATCCCTGCAACTCATGTCCCTGATAATAGCCCCTACTTCAAAGTGGCACTGTGCCTTGTTTGGGATGAAAATTGAATAAAAAAAGAAATTAATACATGGATAAGTTTTGTGTTTTAATGTAAGTAAGTAATAAAAAAAAAAATTAAAAAAAAAAAACATTTGTTATAATCAAAGAATTTTTGATCATTTTATTTTTTTTCATTTGTTGGCTTCTAAATTATTTTTCTCTTCCGCACTTTATTAGTAACTCCAGAGGAAAGAACAAAGTCAAGTGCTCTATAAAAAAAAAAATGGCAATGGATAGTCGAATTCTTACACTAAGATGGGATTTGAAAGAACAAAAAGCAAATGGTTTCATTTTGATGCTTTCGTCAGTTTTCACAGAAACTCAATATTTCCCAACCAATAAAAAATTGTTTTAAACCTAAAAATAAACGAGTCTATATCAAATTAACTAATCTTATGAAAACAGAATTAACTAAAGAGTTCTAACATTCACATTTGTGATGTGGCAGGACTCGGCATCAACAAAGCCATTAACTTGTCTACCTCATGTTTAAATTCTTTTAGCTATCCAGTGAAAACTCAGCCATTCTGAACATAAACTCACTCACAATTTTAAAACAAAATTTTCCAACACTTGTTTAATTCTTATTCAAGAACTTTAAAACTTCTTGAAACATTATTTCTAAGTATATTTTACATGCATGCTCTGCGTGTGAACTGCTCTTGATCCTCTTTAATTTACATTGCTGATTGATTTATTGATGTAAACGTTGAGTTAAGCTGATGTCATTTCAAAGTATATTTCACACACACCTTTGAAACAAACTTTATGAAACTTATTTAATTCTTATCCAAGGACTTTAAAACTTCAAATTGCTCTTCATTTGGACACTCCTTTTTATGGGGAGCTGGTTTTCCCCAACATTGTGGGGAAGAAGTTAACATTGGCTGTATTGGCCTCCAGTCAACGTTCGTTTCTGCAAGTCAACATTTTGATCAACATCACTTAATTTCAACACTTTTAACTTCCTATGTCTCAATAGCGTAGCGGTAAAATGTCACGTTTTCTTTCACTTTCTTTTCCACCTTCGGGTTTTTTTGTTTTTTTTTACACACCTACACACACCCAGGCAACACTGGGTACTCTTGCTAGTTTGTTATATTACACCATCTAAAGCCAGGAATGATGCCATAACGTTCTGTGAAGCTGCATCCATTTGTCAATTGTCATCACAGGAACTCCAACTACTCGTAAAAAATAAAGAAATTTTTTTTTAATAGAACATGGCACATCTAGAGAAGCAAACTATTTCCATATCAACACATGTAACCTCATGAATGACATGACTATTCACCAAGAATAGACGGTCATTCATTATGAAAAGGCTGAATTTTGTGCATCATACTGTCACGATGCATAGAAAGCGGCTGTTTAATCCATAGATAAATCGCAGCTGTTAAACAGTAATGACAAGGAGTTAAAAAAAAAAGAATTATTTTAAAATCCAACTCATCACTAGACCTAAAATTCAACACTTACATGAAGTATGGTCCATGGAATCCATATCTTCCACATCAAGTTCGCTGTCGGTATTGTTTGGAGCCATCGACAGGGTTTCCTCAATGAATTCAAATATATTTTCTTTGGTTATATCTTTCTTTAAATAGTAATGATCATCCTGAGAAAAAAAAATAAATGAAACAAAGGGAGATAATTAGTGGATATTGATCGTTTAAAATTTACTAGCTGACCTGACCTGGAATTATCAGATTTGTTTCACTTTTGTTTTGCACTTAAAACGTATAAAAAAATTTTTTAAATTCATTTTATCAAAATTTTTTACTACTTTTCAAATCTATAAGACATACATTCACATTTCCTTTTAAAGTCTTAACTTTTTATAAAAAAGATGTTAATTTTATAAATAAGAAAAGGCTAAATTTTATACAGAATCCCAGGATACACTTTTTTCAGGTTACAATGTGGAATACAATGTTTATCCAGACCCTGGTTACGGTATTATTTATAATATATATATATATATATATATATATATGTGTATTATATATTTTAATAATTTTTAATATGTACTGTATAAAATCTTAGGTGATTTCACCTTACAACCCTAAACCTGAAACAGATGAAAGCCGTATCCCAGGTTCTTCTGTAAGAAAAGGAGAACTTTTATAAATAAGGTTAAAAATTGTTTTCTCCTTTGTGTATTTATAAATGCTTCAACAATTTGTTGAATTTAGAAGAACTAAATCATACGAGGATAAAGAAAAAAACACTAAGAATAAGAGTACAAGTAAAACAGACTTATTCTCAAGATTGAAGTAACAAAACGAAGATTACCCAACTTTCACAACTCTGGGAAAATCAGATAAATGATTCTCTTAAAAAGGACACAATTTGTAATAATTAATGTGACCCTGCATGGAAAGTGAAGTCATTAGTCAATTGTATTTTGAGTGCTGACTGCATTGAGGATTGACCCTTCAACCTCCAGAACAGTGTAATACAACTGAATTTTACAAAGTACAACTCCATGGGTCCTTGCAGAGTTCGACAAGATACACCTGAAGAAAGTCAGGTTACCCCAACTGAAACATTCTGAAAATAACATTCGTGACGAGAATAATTCAAAGAATCATTTTAAGACTTGTAGATGATTAAAGACAAACAGATTTCGGTTAGGGAAAGCTACTTGGCCAATTATGCAACAGAGTTTATATTTATTTCTACTTATATAAAAATAGCATTTTGTGTGAGTTTGTTACTTATAGACTGAAACAGTTGCGCCAATTTTTGAGATTTCACACAAATCTACTTTGTTTTTGTTTTACGGCATATCAACCCTTTTCAGGTTATTTTAATGCTGAATCCAGTGATTTAAGAAAAATCATTTAATAGTAAATATTTTTAAAAATTTTTATTCAACCCATAGTTGGGACCCTAACAGGTACTACCACTCTGGGTAAGAGTGGACCTGGGAGCAATGGCAATTAAAGAGTTGCTCCACACTCTCCAAAGCCCGCAAGCTGAGACCTTACCATCGGGTATAGTTTGTCATATCCAGAACCTTTGTCTGGGAGTGTTCTGTTTTGTATCGGAATGCCTCCGATGACTATCAATAATCGACAAAATCCGATTAAACCGAGAACAGTAGTTTGAATAATTCAAATAATGATTTATCAATCCTCATGCAAAAAAGAATCTAATGTAATGTTTTTGTTAAGTTGATTTAAGAAAAACTTATTTCTTTCATGTTTAATTTTGTGAATGCAAAACCATATTTTAAAATGTTTTTTTATGTTCAAGAGTAGAGAAGCCTGTACTATAGTCAGCACATGCATATATACTTACTTCTCCAGCATACGTCAGGCTGATTGTAGGCAGATGGTTTGTTAAACTATAAAGTTCTGCAATTTCTTCAGACTCCCTACAAAAAATAAAATAATAGTCTTAACATACAAGCTTTTCTCTCTTTGCACAAAAGAAACAAACTTCCTTGTACAAGGGAAATAACTACATCTCCAAAACGAGTTGTTTCCCTTTATCGCTTTTAGACATTTAAGTCATTTACACTTCTAAATGAACGATTTAAACGAAACAAGCTGCAACAACTATATAAAAAAAATAAAATAAAAAATTTAAAAAAAATAAAAAAAAAATTAAAAAAAATAAAAAAAAAATAAAAATAAATAAATAAAAAAAAAAATTTATAAATAAAAACAAAATTTATAATATTAGATAGACTCATCAAATTCAAAACCCATATTCCGAAACTAAGCTAACAAATATGTGAGCTGATTCAACTGTGGGACTGACGTTTGAATCCAAAATCTAACTTCTGCTGCCAACAAACAAAATGTAGCCATGTCAGAGAGCTATTTGTTTTCTCTTCCCGACAAAAAAAAAATACATTTTTGAAGATTTTGGGAAATTCACACATCTACCATCCTGTGCGACAGTTTGAAAATAAATGTAATTGAAAATTATCAAAATGTCTTCAATGTTATCGTGATTTATTTTATTGCATAGACCGTTTCCATAAATTGCATGGTTATAGCTCGCAAAACAGTAATTTCAAATCAGTGTTTCTTGCTCAAATGTACAGCGATCAACAAATCTAATAAACTGATATCAGCTGGATTTTAAAGTCAGACCTAAATGGCATTATAGTTGACAAATAGCTAAGTTTTATCTTTTTTATTATTAGGCAGTTATCACTTATCAAAACCCCAAGGCCACTCGAGGATAAGTTAATGAGTGTCAGGTGGCCGGGAGACAACATTGATGATCGCTTATGGTGGAAATTGGAAATATTTTAATTAAAAGACCGGCTCAACAAGAACTTGCTTAGATTGAACTTGCAAATGATCATGATATAGTCAGCTGAGGAGCAGCCCCACATATTTTTCACATTTAAATCTAGATAAGATGCCTGCATGATTTTACCATAAGCATTTAAATATAGTACTTATTTGATAGCTAAATGTTTTGGTTTTGATTCTGGCTGATGGCACCAAAGTCATTTCTTTTTAAATTTTCAAATCACTACTATATATTGGATGCAAGATAATAAGCAATAAAGAATTGACAATAAATAAAAATCTGCAAAAAAGTATATTTAATATTTTATGACCAGGCAATGCCCGTATATTTATAGAGATGCAATATTGCATCCCTAAAGATATATCCTCTATTGCACCCGATTTTATAGAATCAAAGTGTGGACAAGGTTGGGGGGGGGGGGTTAAAAAAAAAAAAAAAAGCCTCGAAATCAATCGGGTTTGACTTACAGATTAACAAGCACTGTTGCCAAAACTCCTTGATACGTGTTAACTATCAAGTCAGCCATTTCGACCATCTTTTGTTTTTTATTTCCATTGTAATAAAGGTAAATGCAATGAACACCTTGGCAGGGAATCCGTGAGCCGTCTTCAGGGAGATAAAACTGAAATAAAGAAAAATATTGAAAGATACACCATTAAGTAATGATTGGGGGGGGGGGAATATGCCTTTTCAATTATATTTCACCCTTTATTTATACCAATCCTTTTATTTATGAAGTGATCATGCCTATTTTTTCTTCTTTTTTTTTTTAAATTAAAAATTAATTTTTCTGATGAATCAACATATAAAAAATTCAGTATTGACATAACCGATTGTGTTACAAAACCGGCGCTCTGTAAAAACATTGCAAATATTTGCATGTTAAAAAAAAAAAAAAAAAAAAAAAAAAAAAAACATTAAAAAAAAAAATTAAAAATAAAAATAAAAAAAAATAAAAAATAAAATAAATAAAATCTGGGCATATAGCTGTTTTGTCATCTATTTATATAGATGAGACTTTAGTCTGTTAAAAATGGGCAAAAGTTATAGCACATTGATTTAGAAGGAGTGCTTTTATGCTAAATTCATGGCCGCACATAAGTAAAAAAGATTCTGAACTCAAAGAAACATTTGCTTAATTTTCTTCTCCCCATTATAATGCCATTATTTTAAACATTTTCCCTTGTAGGTTTCTCTCACTTTTATAAATAAAATCCTTTGATCTAGCTTTAAAAGAGCGAGGGTGAAACCAGTCACCTGCCCGCCCCCCCTACTTTTAATCATGAATATCAAAACATGTCTACCTTTCCTGACAGCAATATATACAGGGTGTAAAAAAAAAGTCTTATGTTGCCCATTTTCAGCTTCGCATATTTGTGCTCTTTCCATTCATGACAGATTGCAGAATCTCTGGATTGCAATTTTACTCCCTTATTTCTTTCCTGATGTTTTCCTTCAATTCTTGCAGGATTTGGGGTTTGTTAACAGACTAAGATATCCTCACAAGAAAAAGTCAGGACTAGTCAAATCTGTGGAACGTGGTGGCAATTTGCCATAGCGATAGATAATGTTGCCAAATGGACCCCTGATTTTGGTAAAACAATTTGACAACTTGCATACGTTAGTAATTGTCTGTATTTTTTAGATGAGGTGTTTTCATTGATTGAGATTGTCGGACTGACTTCCTCATCTTGGTTGTTATTGTCAACGTTTCGGCCGTTTTGCCCTCCGGCCTTCATCAGGAGTTTTGTATCGAACTGGGGAACCGTTTGTTAGGAGTCTCGAACCCAACCTTTATACCCCCATAATAATAATAATAAAGGGTTGGGTTCGAGACTCCTAACAAACGGTTCTCCAGTTCGATACAAAACTCCTGATGAAGGCCGGAGGGCAAAACGGCCGAAACATGACAATAACAACCAAGATGAGGAAGTCAGTCCGACAATCTCAATTGCATACGTTGTTCAATGCTATACTTATCTATAATTTATTTCCAACATTATCTGTAAAATATCTGAATTAAAGAAAAAAATAATCATTAATGATAAAATGACAAAGATCTTTAACCCTTCAGTGACTTTTTAGACACCCTGTATCTACATATTCTTTATTTTAATTGTGAATACATTATGATTAATGTTTCCAATATTGTATTAAATTCTACACTAGGTCAGCTTCTTTAGTGGTTATCACAAAGCATATGCGCTGCTTCTTCGAGTCGTCTTATTCTCCATTGTTCTATATAATTTTTACTTCGTCCCATAAAAAAGGGTAGATGATTTTCCTTTTCTCCTCTATGTGGTCGGCTACACCAGACTTCAGTCCCTACACATTACAACATTGACGTTCTAACTTTACTTTTCGTGGCCAACATGTCTCACCTTTGAATAGTTTTCCACATTTACATGGAATCTCGTACATACAATTCTTGTTCACAATTTTTTTCCGTAGGATGCTCGACTCGCACAAGATGCCTTGAGAGAGTTGACAGTTGGACATTTAAGATTTGATTAATTTATTGCAGACTATTATCCTCATCTTTGTTGTTGTTTCATGTTTCGGCCAACTATTCCTCTGGCCTTCGTCAGGTGGTAACCACGATGGGATAGGACCTCCAAATCTCAGATTACTTGGCGAAAAATGTGGTGAGACGACAACTATGGATGGCAGTAATTGCCAAGAATGCAGTTAGGAGATTCGGAGTTCCTATCCCGTTGTGGTTACCACTTGAAGGCCAGAGGAATAGTTGGCCGAAACATGAAACAACAACAAAGATGAGGATAATAGTTTGCAATAAATAAAATACTCATCTCAAAATTCCATTAAAGATTTTATACAAAAAACTTCCGACTTACATGTTTTGGCCCGTCAAGTAAGCGCAGTGCCCACAGAAAGGAATTTAATGTAACGTTTCCACGATAGAGAATGCTCGGACAATTTCCAATAGCTCTTTCAACAGAACCAGAAGGCATGTCTTTGCATTTGAAGAACCAGATGATGGTATTATTTTCATTTACTGGCATCCTATAAAATAAAAAAAATAAAAAATAAAAAAAAAAAGACATTTAAGTATTTAGTACTTCTATAGTTTAATCAAGACATTAGAATATGAAAATATCAAAAACGTTATATTATACGTATCCGTTATGGAATGAAATTCTCAAAAAAAAAAAAAAAAAAAAAAAAAAATTTGATTAAAGAAACTATTTTAATACTGATATAGTTTAGCATCACAAGTGCATTTTAGAAGTTTTCACACAAGCAGAAGGACCCAGTGTATAAAATAAACAGAAGATTGATAACAGAGACGTGTCTGAAAAAATTAATTTCTGTTTAGAACACAATTGAACTATAATACCCGACTTGAATTTTAAGCTTTAATTCAAGTCAATATATAAAAATAATTTTATAAAATCAAGAAATTCTCTACAGTGCAATGTACACTACAATATATTGTGGACTAGGTCACTGTGGGGAAGCATGTGAAGCTTTCTCCCAGTGTATTGTGCGGGGGTCCCCGACTAGTAGACAGTGTTTTAGTCGGAGACCTAACATGGTGCAAATATATTCAAAATGGAGAGTATAGCCAGCATATGACAGCCCTTGCTGCAGACGAGTATGACCAACACACAACGATCCTTGCCATAGGCGAGTAGGGCTGCGCATGACTGTTCTTTCTGTAGGTCATCAATGCTGATCTTTCGCTTATCAAACATGCATAAACCATTGTACATAGATTGAGAACCTAGATTCAGTTGATCTGACTGTGTTGGGCCAGTCACTCTTATAATAATGTTAATTTCTTAAATATCACATTTTCACCCCAAACAAGGCACAGTGCCACTTTGATGTAGGGAGGCTACTATCAGGGACATAAGCTGCAGGGATACTATGCAGGGTGTTGAGCAGCAAGATGTCTGTTTACATTACACTTTAACTCCTGCATGTCAGTACAGAAGAAAGAACCCGGAAGGGAATTCCAAAGTCTAGCAGTTCTTGGGGGGGGGAAGAAACAAATACATTCATTACCAAAAAGAAAAACAGTAACTTCAAAAATTAGAGACGAATCACTTACATAAGCAAGAGAAAGATAAAGTCTGTATCGCTATACCTAATTACATTGTATTCACCTGCCCTCTGAGGATTGACATGTCTTGAAGTGTCGTCAGAAAAGAGACAGGAAATCTCCATCTGAAAGTCACATATTCCGGCCCTTAAAAGCTGGAAACGTTTCAATTCAAACGTGGCGCTGTATTACTGCATCGGTGAATAATTAATTAATAATATATTAATTTTACTAGTTTACCATTTATTATATCAGATGCTCAAACAATTATGTGTGCAATTTTAGTATCTCTACAGGAGTGTTACATTCTGTAGGTACACTTCTGCACCTAAGCATCATATTACTTACCTTGGAACCATTACAAAAACGTTGGTAAATGAGTTTGAAGGGGTAACTATTATAAAAATGGTGTATAGCCATACAAAGGATTTTATGTTGAGTCTTTAAAAGACAATATTTGTTGAGGAACAAATTCAAGTTGAAAATCTAGTAAGTACATTGCATGTAAACTGAAGAAAAACAGATTTGAAATTAGTGAAGGAGAACATGGAGTCTGAAAAGATGCACGGTCATTTTTTTTTTTTTTTTTTGTATTGCTCAAGATGAAAAGTATTAAAACACCTTTTTTTTTCTATTATATTGAGAATAAATACTTGCGGAATTTGATTTCAGATGATGTATTTTCAAATAAGTTTTTGTCATAATTAGTGTTGGGACGATTAATTGGAAAAAATTTGCACATATTTTCTGATGCCAAAACGATTGTGTTTTTTTATTTGAATATATTTAAAGCAAATATCTTCCTTTCCGGTAATAAAATTTTTTAACTAGGAAAAAAAAAAAAAAAAAAAAAAAAAAAAAAAAGGATTCTCACATGTATTTTTTTTTTTTTGGTTTAGGAAAAAATCTCCACATTTAGCATGAGTTTTTACGATAATTGGAAAAATAACTATTTAAATATTTAGAAATTTATGAAGAATCGGAATCTAATTTAGTATGGAATCAGGAAAAATATTGGAATCCTCCCATCACTTACTTGCTGTATCATTTTAAAAGGCAGTTTTTCACTATCGAATCGTTTAAATTACAATTTTTAAACAATTATGTCTACTTTTCAAAACGTTGAATACAACATGGAGAAAAAAAAAAAAAAGAAATTTAGGAAATTCTTATTTCAATTCAAGCTAGGCCGAAAATCTACTGAAACATCTTGCGATATCAATGAAGTATTTGGCCTAGGAACCACTATTGCACGCACAGCACAATGGTGGTTTAAGAAATTTTGTGGTGGCAATGAGTCTTGAAGATGATGCACAGTGGTTGGTCATCAGATGTTGATCAATTAAGAGCCTTAGTCGAAGCCAATCCATGCACAACAGTTCAAGAACTTACTTCTGAAGTAGCGATAACATACTATGATTTCCAACCACTTGAAAGATTGAAAAGATAAAACTTGAGTGCCTCACAAATTGACCAACAACCAAAAGAAACGCCATTATGAAATGTCATCTTCCCTTTTATGCAACAACAACAACCCATTTCTCAACTGGGTCATGGCTTACAATGAAAAGTGAGTTTTTTTACAACAACCAGCAATGCTCAGTTCAATGGTTAAACACCAACAAAGCTCCATGACTCTTCTCGAAGTCAGAGTTGAACCAAAAGAAAGTTGTGCTCAGCATTTGGTAGTCTGCAACCGGTTTCATTCATTAGTTTTTTTTAATGTAGGCGTAACCATGATGGCAGAAAAGTACTATCAACAAATGGAGGAAATGCATCAGAAATTTTGAAAATGCCCAGCATTAAAATCAACAGAAAAGGCCCAATTCTCCTCCACTGACCACATGTTGCTAGACCGACCCTACAGAAGTTGAACAAATTGGGCTACGAAACTGCCTCATCTGTCATACTCTCCACCTACCGACTACCATTTTTTCAAGCATCTTGACAACTTTCTGCACGAGAGGTTCAAAAATCTAAGCGATATCAAAAACACCTTTAACAACTTCATCGCCACCAGAACAAGATTTTTATGTTAATGGCATAGATACAAAGTTTGTCGATTCTGATGCTTATTTCGATCAATTTGTTTGAACCAAGATATGTTCATCTGAATTTAAAAGTTAAAAATTGCAAGAACTTTGTAAACCCGATGCATAATACTGAATTTATTTCAAATCCAAAGCATTCTTAATGTGTGTGTGTGTGCGTATATATATAAATATATATATATATATGCCTGTGTTTGCCCATTCAACTTTTTCTCAGAAAGCTACTGGGCTGATCTTGCTGAAATTTTCTAAGGTGCAGCAAACTATGTATTATGGTATCCATTTGATGCACAGCCAGGGACTAATAAGGATTAGTATTTAATGCACAAAAAAAAAAAAAAAAAAAAAAAAAAGCACAAATTAAACCATATTTAACCGTCTATTTGGCATATAGCACTCATTCTAAGTCAACAGGCTATAACTTGACAGGAGAAAAGTCTAATATATATATATATATATATATATATATATATATAGCATATAAAACTGCTTAACCCTTCAAACTCGTCATTTACCAAATATGTTTGTGGTGAAATTTGAACTAATTGACTCACTTCAAATCCGAAACAGCACGTTGGGAATTGGTGAACATAAACTGAACCTCATTATTGAAGGCATAGGCAACTTCCATGAAAACACGATGAACTGTGAAAGGAAAAAAGTTAAACAGTAATGAATACATCAGGGGAAATTGTTTAGTATTTGACGAAAGCGAGGAGAGATTTTCTCAAAACACGAACCCGACATTCCTTTTTTTCAGAAAAAAAAAAAAAAAAGTCCGGTTCTTGTCCAGAAATCTCCCATATTAAAACCAAAAAGAAAAGAAAAATCTGTATGATGTACATATCCATGACGGAATGGAAAGATCATTTTAAAAGTCACATAAATTGATCAAGTAGTTTTATTTTTATTAACAAATCTATTTTTAAGTGATTAATGAAAATCGCTATTTCCATGGCAAGTGCTCGTCTGAGCTCCATTCCTGGTCTCCCCCCCCCCTCGCCAATCTTTCATGAAAAACACACGACTAGCTGAAACCACTGTCAATAATTTTCCCCACTCTTTATCCGTGCCTAAATCAAAACGTACATTCCATGAACAAAGCTTCTTTCTTAGAACTGCATGCCTGTGGAACTCTGCCGCTTGCCTGTTACCCCCCCCCCCCGGGCTTCAACCTAGATGTCTCCAAGTCCAAACAAATTCTTGATGAACCGCCCCCTTAAGTATGACACTTTATCAAATCTCCAATACTAACGATTACTATGATACTATCCCATTGATTACTGTACACACAATAACCCTTATACCCGAGTGGCTTCTAAGCCTTGATAAGTGGTGACCACCATGTAAAAAAAAAAAAAAAAAAAAAAAAAATATAGAAAATAAAATAAAAAATCTTAGACATTACAAGAATCTCAAATTTTATTGCTTAGTTATTTCTGTTTCTTGGGGTTATTTTCAAGATAGTGACACTAAACAGTTACTTCTTACTCATAAAATTTTATTTCCTCAGTTAAAAATTACTTTATCAATTTATGTGATTTTTGGAATATATTTTCATTCTGTCACAAGTATGTACATCAGATAGATTTTTTTATCAGGGAAATTCTGGAGAAGAACCAAAAAGTTTATTTGCAGACTTATCCTCATTTTCATAGTTGTGTCATGTTTCAACCAACTCATCCTCTGGCCTTCAGGTGATTAACCATGACAGGATAGGGATGTTCAGTCTCATAACTGTATCACCAGTAATTAATGCCTTCCATAGTCCCTATCCTGTCATGGTTAATCACCTGAAGAAGGCCAGAGGATGAGTTGGCCAAAACATGTTGAAACAATTATGAAGATGAGGATAACAGTCTCCAAATAAAAATTACTCATTTCAAAGGATTTTTTTTTTTCACATTTTTATCCCAAACAAGGTACACTGCCACTGATGTAGGAGGGGGGCTATCATGTAGGGAGTTGAGCAGCAAGATGTCTGTTCACATTGCACTTTAACTTCTGCATGTCAGTATAGTTGGAGGAACCCGGAAGGGAATTCCAAAGTCTAGCAGTTCTGGGGGCAGAAACTATTAGACTAGAAGGCATCTAAGAATCTGGGTACTCTTGCATAATTTGACCTGAATTCTCATGATTTCCCATCAAGCCCGAATCAGGTGGGATCGGCAATCATCGACTTTAAAAAGGTTTTTTATGCTTTTAGTAATTTTTTATTTTTTGATTAGTTATTTTTTATGATTTAATTTGAATTTTTTTTTTTTTTTTTTTTTTTTTTTTTTTTTCATACAATTTCTGGGAGTTTGCTTAGCCTATGAAAAAGCAATATGTAAATGAAAGCAGACAACGTTCGAATTGGAAGAAATCGACTGAACTCCAAAAGGCTGACAAACAACTATATTTTCAGCAGGAAAAGAAATTGCTTTCCCAAAGGTGCACCAATTGTAAACAAGATCGTGCGTAAAGGATGGCTTCTCCTGGCGGTGTATCAATGGACAATGTAGACAATGGGTATAATTGCGCACAGAATCGTTAGAAATTGATGAATCTCTATTTAACCGAAGTAAACATAACGTGGGGAGAATCCTTGAACTGCTCTGGGTCAAAATAGCATAACAAGCAAGAATGTGGGACCAGCCGGGAGCTTCTGGCTACATATTGAATTTATGTGGAGACAAAAATTTGGAAACCATCCTTTTGTCTCCATAAATCACATTTCCAAAAGCTACCCAGTTGGGGGGGGGGGGGGTCCTTCCATTTCCTCTACCCCATTACCTCCCTCTTTGCATTGTTGATGGCCGATCAACAGTCGACCGAAATAAAAGATTCCTAAGGAAATATCCTCATCTCAAGAAAGTTCTTCCACCGGCAATTAACAGTGTAAAAAAAAAAAAAAAAAAAAAAAAAAACCCCGACCGAACAAAGAGTCTTGAAAATAAAATAAAGAAAAAAATAAAGAAATAAAATAAATAAAATAAACATATTTGCTTTTTTCAAGGTAGGTTTTGTTATTTTTTGATACTTTGCATTTGTATATTTTTTTTTTCGGTTTGTTTTGCTTTTTTCGTTAGTCTGCATCCGTTACGGTGCTCGGCTGACACCGATGATTGCCGGTCTCGCCTGTATCCGGGCTTGATGGGAAATCACGAGAATTCGGGTCAAATTATACAAGAGTACCAGAATCTGTAAGGGTGGGACTTTGCTGCTTGTCAGAGGTATTTATGTCAGAGCATCCACTATTAAAATAGTTGTAAAACAGGCAGAGGGATGAAACATTTCGTTGATGGGACAGGGGCTGAAGCTTAGATGACAGTGCAGGAAAACAAAAGTTTTTGTATCATTCAGACTATTATCTCATCTTAGATGTTATTCTCACAATGTTTCCGTTGATGTAACCTCCAGCCTTCTTCAGTTATGTATTATCAAAATCTGGCTTCTTTATGAAATGAATCCTGTATTAAATCCATAGGGATAGTTTGTTCTTGTTTCATCAGCCATAAACAAGTAGAAGTCTTAATACTTAATTGTATTACTAGTATCACACACATACACACACTGAGGATTGAACTTGCAACCTCTAGTAGACAGTCATTTAGATTGGATTATTACTTTGCTGTTGCACCACAGCTCCATGCAGATGTCTGATGAAACGAGAACAATATACCCCCATAAATTACAAGCATTTGTAATTCTATAGCTATTTATTTGCATCCACGGGAGCAAAATGTGACACAAGGCCATTTTTAATGTGGGGTAAAATCAGCTCCCCAAAGAGGGGCACTTTTCAAGTAGGCAAAAATAAAAACTGCCTTAAAAAGGCATCTTATACATTAACCAAGGACAAACTAACTTGAGTTTAGTATCAGAACAGATACACTTTAAAATATTTATTTACCAAATATAAAAAGAAAGATTTGTCTGAAGGCCGGATCTACTTTTTCTAGTTTAATTTTTTTTTAAATTCTATTTAGATTCCTAAGTTTGACAAGACACATCTGAAAAAATTTGAGGTTACAGTCGAAACAAGATTTTTAAACGGCTGGACAAAAAAAATGGATACGAGCAAATGCCTTGTCCAAGGGTGGTTCAGATATGATGATACTAAACCTTAGATCTAGAATTCTTGTTATAATTGTGAGGAAAACCCATTGCATTATTTTGATTCCAGAAAATATTTAAAATTTATATTTACCATATGTACCGATAGCTGAAAAATAACCAAACACAATATCTTTTTCGCCTTGCAAAGGGGCCATTCTTTCAAGGCGTTCCACTTTTGTGTTGATTATATCAACCATATCAAGCAGAGCAATCCTGAAATTTAATGATAACAGAATTAGACAGAAATGTCTTACAAAACAATATCACGGTTCCGACGTTTTTAGAGGATTGATTATTCATATTTGGATTTTTTTTTACTATATAGTGCACACGCACACACACAGAAAGTTTGGAAAATATGGCAAAATTTTTTGTTTCATTTTAAGAACTTGTCAGGCTATTGCTATAACTTACTACCTAGCTCTGATATTGAGCTCTGTTGAAGTAAATACTGAAAATATTTACATAAAATTTTATGTAGATACATGAAATTATCATATACATATGCGTGTGTATATATTTTACTACATATTACTAGGTATAAAAGAATTATTTAATTATACAAGTGTGTGTATGTGTGTGATATATATATATATATATATATATATATATATATATATATATATGCAAGCAAAAGTACCAGTCGTTGACTGGGTTCAAAAACAGCCTAGAGAAAATGGACTGATTTATGAAAGTATGATAGGTTAAAAAGGAAGGGTTGTAAATTTGGGGGTATCAAAACCAAAGCAAAATATGAAAGTAAAAATAAAATAGATAAACCCCATACCTGTTCACACTGAAACACTTATCACAATATTCTGTGGATCTATACTATACTAAAAAACCTTGTTAAACTTTGTGACATATTTCCATTCTATGGAGGTCAAGTGCGAATGAACACCCCATAATTTTATACCATATTTCTTCAACCTGAAACATAATTATCAAAGTATACTTACGCAGATAGATATGAAAAATCTTTAAAATTTGTGCCTATTTCCATTTTTTGGAGGCCAGGCACAAACACAGACCCCACAATTTTAATAATACCATCCCTATTTAAGTTAAAACATACTTATCGAAGTATTCTTATGTACATCTATATCAAAAACACTTGTAAACGTTTTATTTTATTTATTTATTTTTTTTTTTATTTCCATACTTTGTGGACCAGGCGCGAATGCAGACCCCACAATTTTAATGAACCACCGTTCTGCCAGATCAAACATACCCATTCCTGTGTCTCAATACATCTATTATTATATGTAATCAGTTTTTTAAAATAGTCAACCATATAGGAGCCTATTCGTGACCAGACAGACATTCAGCTATATATATATATATATATATATATATATAAAAATAAAAAATGTAATAGTGATATTTACATCTAGAACAAAAATAGGTTTAAGGATCCTAAAATATGAATTAAAATTGTCCGTAAATACCCATGATGTAGTGCATAGAGTAGTTAGTGAAATTCAATTGTAAGAAAAAAAAAAAAATTACATTTCTAGAAATTGAAGGTTCAATTATTTGGGACTTCTACCCAATCATGGCGACAGAACGAGAGCATGATTAAATAAAGTGTTCCATTCAAAATTTAATGTAGATTCCAAAGTTCGACAGAAAGATTCCCAGAGTTTGACAATATACACCTGAACAACGTCGTAGGTTACATGGCTCGAAAGGAGAAAATACTCAAAATGAGAACAGTAGTCCAAAGAATCTCAATATGAATAATCAATCTTATACTTGATAACCGAAAACACATAAAACGCTTGTATTAAAATGGAAAGACTGTCTAAATGAGGAGTACCTTTCTGAGATGGTCTATTTATGGATTTCATGCACCCTACTACTATTGGATGTGAAAAATTGAACCCTATATAGTAGCATATGCCGCCAGTCTTGACACCTATTGTTTGCTGTGGTTTTCTGTCCGTTTATCTTTCTAATGGAGTTGTGGTTTGAAGAGAGAGAGCATAGTATCGCACTGGTAGCAGTGTCAGAAATTTCGTGAAAATAGTGAATAATTCCACCCCATCTTTCCAAGCTTATAACTCCTCGAAAAATGTAATTCAAGCCCTAATTTTTTTTTTCAATTAAAGGAGTAAGGACCAAGGTTTTATTTAAAAAAAAAACAAAACAAAACAATGTGTTTTTTTTTTTTTAAAAAAGGTTTTAAACTTCGGACTTTACAGGTAAATTTCTAAAAAACTGATTTTTTTTTTTGTTTTAAATTTGAATATATTATTTATTGACCTTTTCTCTTCAATTTGTGATATATAAACCTATTAAACATAAATTAATTATTTACTTTTTAATAGACATTTCAAAATGGGGGGGGCGTGAAAATGGGGGGGCGTGAAAATGGGGGGGTGTGAATTTAAAAAAAACGTTTGTCTAAAATATTATATTCGGTTTATTGGAAAGAACATAAAATTTCACATTGACCCTGAAAATATCGTAAAAATAGAATCAATAGAAAAATTTTGATAGATTTTTAAAATTTAAAAATTTAAAAATATTGAGTTTAAAAATTGAAAAATATTGAGTTTAAAAATTGAAAAATATTGAGTTCGGAAAATTCATTACTGTTTTAAAAAAAAAATAAAAATATTTTTATTACTTTTAAAACAACTGTAATAGTTTATTTTGGAAGTATAATCCATAAAGAAAATAAATAACCCACTTTTAACAGAGAAATTACGAGATTTTTATATTGTATTCGCAGTTTCGTGTTAGGGGTGTCAAAAATTCCTACAAAAATTCTGATACTGCTATCGCACTGGTCTGTTCCTATTTTTATACTAAAAAAGAAATTTTTTTTTTTTAACGATTTTAGGCAGAATTATTTCCCCTGCCCATATTTTAAATCGACCAGATTTACTTCCCTTTGATTCGTTTATTAGCCACCATATACGGTAAGACACTGGCCTTTAGCGAGTTGCGTAAAGTTAAATGTTAGACAAGGAATAATCTCGTCACATCATCCGTTAGAAATCTTTTCCAATTGGGACATTTCGAACAGTTTCTCCTGGAACATCTGTTTATCCGTATTTGATTGTGGCATTTATTTTCTTTCCTCCAAGTGTCGGCCTATCTTATTTTCCTTCTTTATTTTTACTTTCTTCCTTAATAAACGATACAAACGTAATATGGTCTTCAGAGTTGTTAGTTTTTGCAAGATAGTTGGGTGTAATGATTATCGAACATCATGGCAGTATACACATAACGATCATCCAGATTTAGGGTGGATAATAAATCGGGGGGCCGAAAAAAAAAAAAAAAAAAAAAAAAAAAAAAAAAAAAAAATATGCACATATAGAGAGATAAAAAGGAACAAACTAAGTTACACGCCCCCTAATATTTCGTCTTTATTGTAAGACTTCTTCTGGATGAATGGATTGAGGAAACTATATATACTTTTATCTGTAGCAACCTGCTATATCCGAACAGAATAAATAACCGGCAGGCACATTTCACAGCAATCACCGATTCAAAACATCCACGAAGGAACACAATGTCGTGATGGGACCACAGACAAAACAAAAAGAACAATGGTACGTTCCCTCCCACATGAATATGAGGATCAGTCCCAAAATAGTTGGCAGGCGCTATAAAGCCTTTTACCCACCAAAATAAAGTTTTCTCTTCAAATCCACAAGTTTAACACATGTTGAAGAAACTCCATATTGTGATAAGTCAAGACACCCATCATGATTTTACGCACGGTGCGGATGAACTTTATTACCCAGAGTGGAAATTTGACACATCTAGCGAGAACTTAGACTTTCTTTTAAACCTTTGTATTTCACACCAATCTTTTAAGAGACAGACAGACAGAGAGACACACACGATACTTTTACTTCAAGCCCTCGTGAAAAAAAAAAAAAAAAAAAAAAATCAGTACCTTGAAGCCTTGTGCCATACTCAAAACCTGCACAACAGTAATCAATTATAAACTTTCAATCACAATGAAACACTTATGTTTGAATTTTAATACTTCTTTCATGCACCCTAAAATGTTTATTTTATATAAATTCATTAATTACAATTGGTGACTCTGAATTCAGAATCTGATGAAGCTCTGATGGAATATAGATCGCACATTTCAAATAACATCACTTAAAATAGCGATGGCAAACATTGTTAATTTAAGAAATCACAACTCCTGCAGTGCACGGACAATGCTCAAGGAATTACCGATGACAGTGGCGATCTAGAACATCCATGCGATACATAATGGAGGCCACAGCATCAGTTTCCACCATCAACAAAATTCCAGCCACACAAACTACTCACGGTTCTCAATGAGTTTGGGGGGGGGGTCTTTCTTTTCCAGTCCTCTTATAAAACGGTATAAGCTGGTGATTGACTTCCATAAAAATGGCAACACTTGCAACCACGGACCTTTTTTTTACAAACTAGCGACACTCGTCTCATTTAAATATAGATTTTTTTACCAATAATCGCTCAAAAACTGAAAATTAAACAAAACTTGTAGAATACTTACTGCAGCGCATTGGAGGCTATAGAATTGACGTCAAACATGTTCATAAGGTTTAAGCTAGCCAAGATTTCGTCGTTCCTGAAAAATAATTTTAAAAGATTTTGTAAAGTTAAATTTTATAAAATAGATGTTAAAATGGACAGAAACAAATACTTTTAAAGTATCATTACAAGTGAATAGTTATTAGCTTAGCAACCCTGATTTTAAACATAAATTAAATAACCGGACATCTGGCATTGCTCGGTCGTACGATATGTTTGAACATATTTCAAGTTATGCAGATTGCATATGTATTATAGAATCAATCCTCTAATGAATATTATATATTATGAGGTGTAATTTTCCCAGTGGACCAATTAGCAACAAAAAAATTAAATAAAAAAATTATGTAGTTCAAATTTCCTGTTTCTTTATGTCATCTGATATTTGGGCTTGACGATGAATGCCCTGGAAAAGTCACTTCTGATTAATGTTTAGTTTTAAAATATGCAAATGAAGAAATGATTTGTGGCAATTTTAAAAAAATGGTACCTTTTTTATTGTTGACTGAATTCATTAAAAAGAATGAAATTAAAATAAAATGAGGTATGCTCAGGCTTGAACACGGGATCATTCGATCTGTAGTTGAATGATCTGCCACTGAGCTATGTTTCTAGATATCAAATGTTTTTTCTAAGAAATTATTTGAGATTTTACTGTCTTCCTTACTGGTGCAACCTAAAATATTCCCCTGTAAAAGTTCTTTTGTCTTTTTTTGGATCGAATTTTTCGATTTACAATACTTATCAAATGAATTTCTGTATTTAAAAAAAAAAAAAAAAAAAAAAAAGGTTTGTGCGAAATTTGCAAAAAATAGGCAAAGCCAATTTGGGACGTATGAGGAAGGCACTCAGACTTATATAATAGTTGAGATATATATCTATAAAACCAATTTTATGCGAGGAAAATTTAGCTTGCACACTGAAAAATCATATACTTGAATTAAGAAAAAGTGGAAACTCACTGATACAAGAAGATTTTCGTTCCAATGTCAGGTTGTTCACAAGATGGAATGGTTACGCTTGAACAGTCAACCTGGTGAGGATGTAAAGAATTAAAATATAAATATGACAGTTGAAACATTTATATAAGCAAAATTTGTAACTCAAAAACTGAAATCTGTGACAGAAAAGGCAAGAGAGACATCAATTCTGCTGATTAATATTTTATTGGGACTTTTGAGAATATTGAAATCCTTGTTGTGGATAGTGTGTGTTTTGTTTTGTTTTGTTTTGACCTCTCCATTTCATCTTTTTTAACAGAAGAGATGTTGAAAGTCCATCTTTGCTCTACTGATACTTTTATGATGTGCTTGGCCGAGCTCCGATCCAGAGTCCCCTGTTAAACATTTACAGCAAATGCTCGCCTATCTACAACCATTAACAATTTTCCTCACTATCTGTGACTAAAATTAAAGAATTCCATGAGCAGAGTTTCTTTCCTAGAACTGGAACACAATACCATGTGTGCTTCCTAGCTGACTATAACATGGTCATTTTCAAATATAATGTAAATAAGTTCTTGTTAAGCCGTTCTCTTAAGTAATCTAGCCATTACTGATCACATTGTCTCATTTACCCACTTTTATTGACCATTATCCTAGAGCAGCCTTTCGGCCTTGATAAGCTATGATCCACCAAATAAAATATACATCTGTTAAGTAGTCAATATCAAGTGTAGAACTATGGATATTAAAAGTTTGCACAGTATTGATATTTAATTCTATTACAGAACTGTTTTCTGACTAAAAACAAAGCAGTATAAAAAAAATTCTTCTATATTTTAAGATTACAGCTGTTTCCTCTCATAGAAAAATGCAAGCATTAAAAGTATTATGGTTAAGCTTAAACATGGAAAAGTAAAGGACTAGTTAAAACTGGAAAAGAAAAGATATTCTAGTAAAAATATAAATTTATAACTTAAAATATTGGAGTATTAAGAATTGATTATATGTTATCAATTGAATTAAAAATTCTTAATGCAATATTTTAAATTATAAATTTATTTTTTTTTTACTAGAATATCTTGTCCTTTTCAGCTTTAACAACTAGTCCTTTACTTCTCCATGTTTAAAGCTTAACCAGATTACTTTTAATGCTCACATTTTTCTATTGTAATCTATGATTTGAAGGCTTCCATAAAATTCATTTGTTCTTTGTTTAATTTCAGTCTTATTTTTTTGCTCCCCCATAAACATGACATACACATGAAATAACAATTGCACTCGTCTGCTTTCAATAAAATACCCCCAATTATCTCCCTTTCATTCATTTCACTTGTTATTTCTCTTTTTGCAAGAGAAATGAATTGGTAGCAACAATAGCCGCTGAAGCGACGTGGTTGCTATGGAAACTAGTCAAAAAATGTCGCTCACCTTACCTTTTTACGATTTTGAACACTAAATCATAACTTTTGTTTCACTGAACAAAAATTGAAAATTTTTTCACAATATAGCAGAAGGTGATCTATAAACTGTAATAGTGGTTTGAAATTTGGTAAAAAAAAAAAAGAGTGGTGAAGTTTTAAACAGTTCTAAATGACTAAAACTGCCACACACACACATATATATATATATATATATATATATATATATATATATATATATAGTTATCACACACTAGCTGGATGCCCAGCGTTGCCCGGTTGTACAAAACATTTAAACATGTAACAAGATGCTTGACCACTAGTCACACTTGATCAAAATATCAGTCACGGTCTAACTTAGAACCAATTTAATTTTGGGATATCAAGGCAAAGGCTAAGCTCAGGGTTCCCAACCAGTACGTGGCTCACTAATTGGCCCGTATTGTAACCAATGAAGTTGGACATCTTATATAGCCCGAAAACGTTTTGTCAAAAGTTGACAGAATTTGATCTCCCGATTTTCAACCTTTGATGTTTTGATGTACGAATCTGATGTTCTTTGATAACAGCAATCGGTATAAAAATTTCAGCCTAATCAGAGGTTTACTTTGAGTTATCAACGTCTATCACAGCTTCGGAAATACTTTATACACTATTGGGAAATGAGATCTAGAAATTACTCTGGCTTATCGTTACATTGTCGGGCGGAGGTACGCAGCCTCACAACTAATTTATGTAGTTGTTCAATGTTTTGGTTTTTCATTTATTGGTGTACAACCTAGCGTTCACATCACTTGACCAATTGTCACCATATTTGATCAAAATATCAAATCATGGTCAAACTTAGAGCTAATTAAATTTTGAGATATTTATGTTTAGGTAAAGATTACTTTCGTCAATAACTCCATTTCCAGTCACCATATTATAGCCAAGGAATGTTCACTTCAACCTGCTGACACTTTTACTTTCTGCGCATGCCCAGATTCATTTCATTTCTTCAAGTCATTTAATATTAAATCTTTCTTACCTATCTCTCAATAGCTACATCTGTAGGAGATGTGGCTGGAGTGCTAAATGTCTTGGTTGCAATTCTAGCCGATGGCATCCAAGTCATATTTGTAAATTTTGAAATCACTACATTATTAGGTACAATATAATATTCAATAGAGAATTGGCTCTGTAATAATACCAAATCTGCATGAATTAAAATATATGTAAGCATATTAGGGTTTGTGTTCCTTGAGAAAAGCACTGGTTGAGTTTGAATAAAATTCATGTACAAAAATATATTTATAAATTTCAGACAAATGTATTTCAAAGAGTTACCTGTTTCCTACCTGACTACAACCTGCATGTCTTCAAGTCCAACATAAACAAATTCCTGATGAACCGCCCTCTTAAGACACTTTATCAAATCTCCAATACTAACGATTACTATGATACTATCCCATTGATTACTTACTGTACAGGCATAATAACCCTTATCCCTGAGTGGCTTCCGGGCCTTGATAAGTGATGACTACCTTGTAAAAACACTTCATCATCAGTATGTAAGACTGATGAAGTGCATCTTCGGAATATATTTATAAATTTCAATATAAATTTTAAAAATAAATGTTTATTTTGTAATAATGCGGTGATTTGGCTTCAAACGTATATAATACATATTTTATATGTAAGCATACTTTATGACCCAGCAACACCACCTGCTAGTACATATTAATTATTTAAACAATTTCTGAGCAAAAATATGTAAAAAAAAAAAAAAAAATAATAAAAATAAAGTACTTACAATACCAGCTCGGAAAGCATATTGGCCAAGAAAGTTAGCTGCTTTGTCATATTCATAAAAAAATTCAAAGCTGGCATCTCCTAAAGAAAAATAAAAAGGAAATATTAAAACTCCTCCATACTTATAATACGAGGTACGTTCCAAGTGTAATGCCTCCTATTTTTATTTATTCTACCCAAATGGATTAGAGGGGATTGCAGACTGCATTGTTATGATTGAATTCATGCATTCAGGACCTGAAAGCTTCGTTTCTTTGTTGCAGATATTGACAGTGTGGGATTCGAAGAAAGCAACCCCTGTCATGGATGTGTGTCAGAAGCAGAGATGCATCATTGAATTGCTAGCAAAAGTGCATTGAGAATGGTTGTGACTAGGAAAAAAATATAAATTCTGGAACACAAAAGGTTGCTTGTTTTAATGGTACCACTCCTGTCTTCATAGCTCTTCAACTTATTGAGTTCAAAAACAAAAAAATAGGAAGCTTTAGTTTTAGTAAATCCATTGTATTACACTTTATGCTCTGCTTGTCACTAAGGTCTTTGACAAACATTGGCGTTTCAGTGGGTTTACACCCAAGAAACAATATAAACCATATAAAGTTATACTGCATGATTGCCAAAGTGAATGTCAAAGAAATTTAAAAACAAACAATACCTGCATGCGAATTGTACATTATTCAATTATTTATTTCAATCAAAATGCAATTAAAAACGAAATTTAGGAAAAATAAAAGGTGCTTCTTTATCTGGTTACCAAGTTGCTATTTATGGAACAAACAGAAAATGGCAAATGTTGGGATTCAAAAGCAATAAAAAAAAAAAATAAAAAAAATAAAGGCAAACGAGATTAAAGTTCACATTATCGTGGTTGTGGCATTCACTCTGGATCAGTTGGGCCAGCTCTTTCCAACAAGTTCATCATGTCCCAAATACTGGCTGATCAGGCACGGCAATCTAAGGTCGCTTCCATTATGTGCAAGCCCAGAATCAGTTCAGTTTTCTGCTTCACTGTCATAAGCCAGCCTTTGAGTTGACACCGCAAAGTTCCTTTCAACCTGGTAGTGGTGCTAGGTCGATGACTTCATGGATAAAGTCACCTGCATGTTGTTGAATTGTATGGTAGAACCAGTGAAGGCATCTTGCAAGGATTTTGAGGGAATGGACTTTGTAGTGAGCACAAACTTTACTGCTGGAGAAAAATCTTGCAAAGAAGGAGGTTGTGATGGTCACTCACTTCAATCAGTCCACCACTCAGGTTAGAGTTGGGGTACGGTTAAAAGTTTCAGAAGCTTGTCAAAACATGGAGCCTCCCAAAGATGAGAGCCATTCATTTTAATTGATGCCAGACAGGGGTCAGAGCATTGATGATGAAAAGATAGAAGTTTAGTTTTAGATGCATTAACATTAAACAGTCACCCTTTTTTACCTATTGCACTACGCGCTCAAGATAAGAGGAGAGAGAATCAAAGAACCTGGTCGTTTACAGCCTTGGATGCGTTGCCATAGATAGTGTCACAAGCATAAATGTCTACGAATGATCTAAGGACACGATTTGGGAGATCATTGATGAAAATCAGGAAGTGTTAGGCTTAGGATGAAGCCCAAGATACTGTGAGCTGATTTCTACGCACCAATCACTAGTCTTATAAACCTATCAGAGAGAAATGATTTAATAATTAAGACATTTCCAGCTATACCATAGCTTGAGATCTTGTGAAGTAGACCTCTATGCCATGCCTTATCAAAGGCCCTTGGCATGTCAAGAGCAATTGCCCTAGAAACAAAGCCCCCATCGAGAGATTTGCTAATCCTGCATGATAAGTTAGCACATCTGTAGATCTAGCAGAACAGAAACCATATTGCATGTCACAGAGGCAGTTATTTTTGTTGAATCGTTTGACCAATCTGTTTAACAGATTCCAGCAACTTACTCATGTACAGGAGACTGGTTGGTCTGTACCGAGAGGGAGATTACTGATCACCTGAGTTTTTTTTTTAAGTACGAGGCAGACTGATGAAGTTTTCCAGAGTGTTGAGAAGCCGTAAGACAGCATTTAAACAGCTTTGTAAGTATGAGCTAATTCTGGTAGAAGCTTTTTGAGCACTATAATTGGAATGCCCTCAAGGCTAGTTGCATTACTAGAATCAAGGTTTTTGTTTAGCTTGGCAACATCAGATATTTGTATGTTGCATAGCATGTTCTCAGTCACAAAAGGAAATATGAGAGATTGGTGACCCTGATTAGCTGCAAAGTTCTTGGCAAAGAGTTGGCTTTGATGCTGATGAGATTACCTCAGGTCTATTGATGATAGTTGGGATAGGACATTTCTGTTCAGGACCCTGTTATTTGCCAAACTGGTGTGAACCAAACCACTGCTCAGCTACTTTGGTCTGAACAGATTAAGCATACAACTCTACATTCTTTATTACTCTTTTATAGTGGTTGTTCGTGAACATAAAACATGTCTATGGCTATTCCAAATATTTATTTATTAATTATATATTATAGTTTTCCAATAAATATTTGTTGCAATATTTTGGATGTATAATGGGGTATGATCCCACACAGTCGGACGATTCTATTTATAAATGATGCTGCTAGGAACTGACGAATCCAATTTATTCACGTTCTGCTACCAACCAATCAGAATTGCTTCATAAATATTAAACCTTTTCTGTACCAATTTCACATGTCCCCCCCCACCGTCTCGACACGGTAAGAATATTTTGCTCTGTGGAACTGTCTACTGCAAACAAGTCACCTCTCAGGACTTGTGTGTAACAACGAACACTGAAACTGTTCTGAAACTGAACACAAATCATCAGATGAGGAAGTGATAATTACTGCTGGTCAGAAGATTCGAACATAGTTAATAAAGCCAACCTTGTGTCTTTTCCCTCGGCCACTGGCAATTAACCTTTAATTGGAAATAAATTCAGATACTTATGAAGCTGTGTAAGCGGACGGTCATAATTAACAGCCATGAGAATATTTTACGATCAGAATACTTAGAATGATGCGTGTATGCTAATCGACTGCTCTTTTACTCAATTTACTAAATAAGGTTCAACTTTATTCGCTTAAAGCGGGGTTATAACTAATATTTTCTCAAATATTAATAATGTTTATAACTACGGAGACTAGTGTTTCATGCTTACGCAATCATCAGTGTAGGAATCGGATTGATGCTGATAATTTTGAAGACTAACAGTACACATCCATCATATTCTCACAATTTTTCTCTATACAATGCAGGCCATGAATTCTTATTGGCCAAGTTTCACTTCCATACAAAATCATACTACGTGCACATCTGACAGACTCTTTCCTTTGTTGACAGTTAATTTTCTTGGGCTGCAATAGTTTTGGAGCCTGTACATGTAATATTTTAACACTTACGTATATGGACGAAATAGTAGAGCATCTTTAATCCTTTTGAAGCTTCAAATGCTGAAATGTCTTCGACTTTGATGACATGTTGAAAATTCACAGGTAATTTGGCATCAACCGGCTGAGGAGGACACAAAATAATGGCAAAGAAGCATACCACTGCTATGCCTCGTAACACTTGAGGTGCCATAAGTTCAGTTCCTTAGTCTTCCACACATTCCTGTAATAAATACATGAGATTTTATCACAGTGGAATAAAAAGAAATTATAAAAGAACCATGATTTGCTCCAGGTTTCTTTTATAGATTTATTTTTGGTTTTACAATATGCACTAACATTACATGAGTTTCTCTAGATAGTTGTCACTACCTGCAAGAACTTCAGAGTATTGTCCATCTTTTTTCAAATGACTACCACAAAAAAAAAAAAAAAAAAAAAAAAAAAAATGGCAGCTTTCTAAAGATATAGTGTTCTCTGGTGTGAGAACTACACTTTATCTAAATCCTTCACCTGGACAACGCCGAGTAAATCTACATAATGTAATATATGTAATGGAATTATTTTGTTTAACGCCGTATCAGTATTTTCAGTCAATTCTGGCGATTATTTTTCTTTTTAAACAAATGTTGACTATATTGAAGTGGTTTGCTCCATAAGCAAATTTTAGCGACTAGTTTTGCGTGATTTTCCAAGCAGTGACAGGGCAAATTGATCCACCGTATTAGTGCATTGTTTGACTTTAGAGTTTTGTTTTTCATGTTTCTACAGAATTTGAACTGAATAAAACCAACTTCTGAAGTAAGGGTTAGTTTAGGGCATTAATTAGAGACAAACCGAAGTAGTAGTCAAGAATCAAATAACTTTGGAATCTTTATAATGTACAAAGAAAAAAAAACAAAACACCTATTTATTGTCACCGACATTTATTAAGTGTATTCCTATCAGTACAGAGTTCCATTTTCGAGTTTCAAGCAATTATTGAGACTCCGAAGATGACTGTCATACCAGCCATCTGGTTGCCATTATTAACTTAGAACTCTATACTAAAGCATTGATAAACGCTTTAAAATAAGTTAAAATGCCAAAAACTTATTCAGGTAGGAAGAGTAACTTATTTTGCCTTTGATGATTAAGAAGAATAGGCGACTCGAAGTTTGCAGAAAATAGTGGCAGATAAAATTAGATAATTTAGCAGAGAAGCCAACAAACAACTTTACAATATATATATATATTATAATATATATTATAGTGTGTGTGTGTGTGTGTGTGTGTGTGTGTGTGTGAGTGTGAGTGTGTGTGTGTGTGTGTTTATTCCGAAAGATGTCCTTAAGAAGTGGAGGCTGGGGTGTTTGGCATTTATGTCAACAGTAACTATGAACCAGCATAGGCATAGCAAAATTAAGTGTATTTTCCAAGGGATAATTTGGGACGCTGAAATTCAGTAGAACAAGAATATTAAATGAAAAAATATGAAAAGGAAACAAATCAGCGAGCAAACAACCTAAATGAGGTTAGTCCTGGAAAAAAAAAAGATAATTAGAACTGATATTGTTCTGATACATAATACCAACATCTAGTTTTTACTCTTCGTTTAATAAAATAAAAAAATAAAATAAAAATAAAATAAAATTGTACAACTATCGTCGCGTTTTCAGTTTTTGTAATGTAAAAAACTAAATGTTGGGGTTATTAATAAGTTTTGTTACATTAAAAAAAAAAAAAAAAAAAAAAGTCGCCGCCGCAGCTTTAAAAGTTTCATCCGTGTTTTATTAAAGAGTTTCACTTTTCGTATTATTTAAGGTTAAAAACTAATTTCTTAAAAACCTTATTTACTTTTTAATAAAGAAAAAAAATGTTGCCGCACTTTTTAAAAAATGTTTTCATCTAAATGAAAACGTGGGTTCGTTGGTTTTCTCTTAATAGTCGCGCAAAGATTAAATTGAGTTTGTATTACTGTACACAGATTCGAAAAAGTTGTCAAAAAACAAATATATAAATAAATGTTATCAAAGGCAAGATAAGTTACTTTTCTACCAAACTGGATATAATTTTCGTGTTCTTATTCAATTTAACAAGTTTATTCAGCTCGAAAAGCATACAGTGTTTACCGATGTATTGGAAAATTCAAGATGGCGGCCGATTCTCTCTAACACGGTAAGTTTGGAAAAAGGTGTAATAAATAAAAAAAAAACGGTTAAAATACTGTTAAAAACTCGCTCAATATATGTTACCGTGACATCGGTTGACATATTCGGCGAGTTTAATAGTATTTTGTATAGTTTTTTATTTATAACACCTTTTCCCAAACTTACGGTGTTAAAGAGGGTGTGAGACGCCATCTTTAAGTTTCCAATACATCGGTAAACACTGTTTTTCGAGCTGAATAAATATGTTACATTGAATAAAAACACAAAAAATATATCCAGTTAGGTAGAAAAGTAACTTATCTTGCCTTTGATAACATTTGTTATATATTTGTTTTTTTGACAACTTTTTCGAATCTATGTGTACAGTAATACAAACCCACTAAATTTTGTATTATTAACGTTATCAACTTTGTTAGATTAAAAAAAAAAAAAAAAATCGTCGCAGCTTTTCTTTTAACATTTTGATTTTAAAAATATTGCGTCCTAAATTAGATAAAAAAAAAAAAAAAATGAACGGATCTTAGTAAATGAGTTGTCTCCCTCTGCGGTGCCGCTTTTTTTCTTAATTAAAAATGTAAATGTTATGGTAAGGTTTTTAAGGAAAGTCTTTATCCTTAAAGAAAAAAAAAATACCAAGAATGAAACTAATAAAACAAGGATGATACTTAAAGCTGCGGCGACTTTTTTTTTTTTTTTTTACTGTAACAAATCTTATACGAGTGGCATGCAATAAGTAATGCCCCTGACCCACTCCCAGTTGTCTGATCTAGCTGAAATTTTGCATGCGCAATGATTTATATCTCTACGGGTTATGTGGCAAATTACAGCTCTGAACTAATCGTGGTTTCTGTTTTACAGGTGTTTGAACTGAGTCAGGTGTGAAATGGAGTCGGTTGAATGTTGAGCAGTGCGGTTTTTGTATTTGAAAAGACGCACACCACAGGAGATTTTTGATGAAATGAAAGAAACTTATGGTGATAATGCCCCATCATATGACCTTGTAAAACGCTGGCATCGTGAATTCAAACATGGCCGGAAGGCTCCCAGACCTGGTCGCCCCCCCCCCCTTCTGCCATTGATGAGGCATTTGTTTGTCAGTCAAGTTGAGGCTGCCATTTTGGAAGATTGGCGCATTACTATTCACTAAATAGCATAAGATGTCAAAATTAGTACAGGGTCTGTGGAAACTATCATTCATGACCATTTGCATATGCATAAGGTGTCTGCCAGATGGATTCCCAGGTTGCTCACACTATTCCAGAAGCGAGAACGCGTTGAGTGCTCGAGGATGAATTTGGAGATGTGCCAAGAAGACGAGTCAAAGCTTTTCAAAAGACTGATTACACAGGATGAAACCTGGGGCCATCACTATGATCCAGAGACTAAAGCCCAGTCAATGCAGTGGAAGTACTTGGAATAATCACCTCCAAAGAAGGCAAGGGTGCAGCCTTCCGCTGGCAAGGTCATGCTCATAGTCTTCTGGGACCAGGATGGAGTAGTGATGACAGATTTCCTGGCAAAGGGTACCACAATTACAGGAGCCTATTATGCTTCACTTTTGAGGAAATTAAGGAAAGCTATCAAAATCGAGAGGTAGGGCAGCTAAGGTACCCTCCTCCTGCAGGACAACGCTCCGGGCCACAACTCGAATGTCGTCAGATCAGAAGCACGGGTGTGTGGTTATGAAATCCTTCCCCATCCTCCCTACTCTCCTGACCTTGCACCCTCCGATTTTCACCTCTTCCCAGCCATGAAGTTGCTTTTGAAAGGAAAGTGTTTCCCAGATGATGCAGCCTTAATTTCTGAAGTCACGTCATGGTTGGAGGAACAACCTGGGGTGTTCCACAAAAACGGTCTCCAGAGCTGCATCAAACAATAGGAGAAATGAATAACTCTGGGTGATTCCTATGTAGAGAAAGACTAATAACTGTGCCAAGTTTCGTTGCTCTACTGCTATGGGAAGTGGGCCAGGGGCGTTACTTATTGCACGCCTTTTGTATTAACACCAACATCTAGTTTTTAACATTTCAAAAAAATTGAAAATGTGACAATAATTGTAATAATTTTCTACGACTTAAGAGATTAAATGCGACGATAAGAAATATTTTTTCAAACAAAACGTTTTAATAAAGAAAAAATTTTTTTAAAAATAAGGGAGGCTCCAATGCCTAGAAGAGGGGGTAGAGGTCCTAGAAGGTCGGTACTACCCTGGGGCGTTTTTTGACTGCTATTTTACGTTTTTACAGGGAGAATTGGTGGCTGGCTGGCCCTTGATTATATATTGAACAAGCCTTGGGCCAGGTTGTCATTTTGTAGTCATTCGGTCAACGCCACTTCATTTGAGTTCTGAGGGGTGCCAACGTTGTCAGTGTTACTGTTCTGCGGTGTTCCCTGTCTGACAGGAGTTTTCTTATACTGCGGTTAAAGGGTTACATGACGAGGTAGGTTGCTAGCAGTACCTCGATGAGAACTTTATCTTTTACTCGTTGCTTGCCGACGTATATGCATTTACCAAGTCTGGTGCGAGGTATGCTGCGGACGGGGTCCTCTGCGGAATGCAAGGGTAGTTAGTTCCTTTCGGAGCTAGTCCATCTCACCAGAGAGTCAATGCGTCGTATTTTTTCAACTATCAGTTAACCTACTCCAGATTTGGGGGTCGTGAAATAACGACCATTTTGCAACCTTTAAACCGGACCCATCTCGGATTATCCAGCCCTACTATGATTGGAATTAAATTTTTGACAGCGTCGACACAGATGAAAATACGAAAAAGGTTGCAGCTTTTTTTTTTTTTTTTTTTTTTTTTTTTTTTTTAAATAAATCGCAGGTTTCGTAATGTTAAAAACTAGATGGAATTATAAGCTTTGTTATAGCATTAAATAAATAAAAAAATTTAAAAAAAAACGGTCGCAGATTTCAAAGTTTCATTCTTGGTATTTTTTTTTTTACACCACAACAGAACACCGACCACTCTTGTTTTTAGGGATATTCAAGGTCGCTGACAACGAATCTGATAATCAAACCTGCCGCAAATTTACCGTTTGCATGGTATGAACCCCTAGACCTTGGGACGATAAAAAAATTAAAAATAAAATAAAAAAGTTGTATTATGCATTGTATTCTTTGGCGGCCACTTTTTTTTTGGGGGGGGCCAAAGAATACAACACAAAATACAACTTTTATATTTCGATAAATACTTATTTCTGCAAGATTTTAATGCGATTTTCGTATTCAGCATAGTCGAACGTCATTTATAAGAAAATGTTTGAGGTGGAGGTGGACCTAATCTAAAAATTTACCCTTTTTAATTAAGAAAAAAGTCGAATTTTAAAAACTGTTTTCATAATGAAAATATCGTGGGTTCGTTAGTTTTCTCTTAATAGTCGCGTAGAGACTACATTTTATATTAGTAATGGTATCAACTTTGTTAAAATTAAAAATTCGTCGCAGCTTTCTTTTAATGTTTTGATTAAAAAAAAAAAAAATGAACGAATTTTTTTAGTAAACGAAAATTGTCTCCCTCTGCAGTGGCAAATTGTAAAACAGTGCCAATAAATTAATGCGGTGGATTAATTTGTCCTACGAGATAACTAATCAATAAAATTAGTAAACCATTTTGAGAGCTAATCGCTTCAATATAACAATAACAAAAAATATTTGTAAGCAAATAATTAGAGCACGTTATAACCAATATGTGGATTGAGAGTGGGTTCATACTCCCCACCTACGTATGTTACAGATTAGATAACCGGGCAACGCTGGATAATTAAGAAAATACGATTTTTATTCATATATCGCGCACGACATTTTTGCATAAGAAAATTAATGCAAAACGAATATATTTTTAAATCTAAAAATAAATTGATGTTAAAACTTTTTGGTATTATCACAGTTTATAAACCGTGCTGAAATATTAAAGTTATTATTTAGAAACCCATTCTTAACATGCGGAGGAGGGAGCTTTGTTAACTATTCTGTACTTTCACCTACCAATTTAATAAACAAAAGATACCGTAAAAATTTAATTCAACTTGAAAATTCTATCGAAATAAAAATGGGACGGTCGGCAAACTGCAAAAGTGCCAACTTTTCTTCTCACCTCAATTAAATTGACAATATTGTTTTAAATTTGATTAAAGACGGGAGGAGGAGGGAACCTGTTGTTTCATCTCGCGTAGAAAAAAAAAAATGGATGCTTTCTTTTAAATTAATTATTTCTATCCCCGTCTTTCTGTCAACAGCAAAGCATATTCGCAAAAACCGACAGCTATTACTTCGCCGCTTAAAAATAAATAAAGTGATTAAACTTTACTTACGATGATTGCGTCTTCGCAGCTGGACGGTTTACACAATTTCCCGCACGCAACGAAACAAACAAGTGCGTTAGTAAACACGAGTGGGAGGAAGCGGGGGAAGAGCAATATATAACCAAACATCGAGAGTAATCTAACCTTATTTATGATGGCTGCCGAGAGGCGGCGCTAGTAGTCACATCCTACATTAGGTTAATAATGACGGATTGGACGTCGCTGTTGCTTAGCAACGAACAAGAACTCTTTCTTTCTTTCTATTTCCCACGCAATCTCTTTAAAAAGAATCAGTTATTAATACAGTGAGATCAATAATAAAAAAATAATAATAATAAGAGAATGTGAGTGAGTATTATGGCTATTCGACGTTCCACGTGCTTTACATAAAAAAGCGCTTGCGTAAATTGGTAAAACCAAAGTATTTCTTTTTTTTATTTTTTTTTATTTTAGTACTGTTCACCCCCAAACAAGACATATTGCTAATGCTACGTGGACGTAAGGAGCTACCATTTGGGACCATGTTTAGGAGAGATGAGCAAGATGTTAGTTTACATTACATTTAAACATCTGCACGTCAGTACAGTCAGGGAAGCACTGAAGCAGGTAGCAGGAACAGTATTCCAAAGCCTAGCTCTCCGAGGGAAGAACCCGTTAGACTATGAGGTTTTCCGTCATCTAGGGACCTCTACTGTGAAGGGGTGGGATTTTGTTGCTAAATGGGTTTGTCGAGGGTGTGTATGTCGAGAGGTACAAATGAAATGAGTTCATCAGAGCATACTCCGTTAAAATACTTGTAAAACAAATGTACAGCGATGCAACATTGCGGTCATGGGACAGAGGTTGGAGCTCAGTTGACAATGTGGGAGCAATTAGATTGGATGCTCTTTTTTAGACCTAATCCAAGAAGGGGATCATGTACCAGCCCAGATGTGGCAACAATACTCCATGCATAGGTGAATGGTGGCTTTGTAAAGGTATAGGATACTCTAAGGTGTAAATAATTTTCTAGCATGGTAGTAGAGGGAGACCACCTTCTTTGCAGCAGCCTTTGCAATGTCCTCAATGTATTTGTTCCAGTTCTTGTTGCCTGTGAATGTTAAGCCGAGAATTTGAAGTAAGAACTCCCAGGTGGGGTGATATTAGTCATGGTGTCATGATGAGAGACCAGATCAACAGAGAGTCATCACTGTTACGACGGTGAACATTTGAAATGGCGGGTGTCGCCAGTATTATGATGTTGATGAGATTACGTTTTTCTAATTCCTTGACGTAAACAAACATTAAAAAGTGGTGCAGTGGATAGAGACGTTGAATCTCTACGGTTCCAGGTGAGAATTGTCTGAAGATAACGGTTTCAATCCTACCCAAAACCGTCCGGAGACTTACTTAGCAAAAAAAAAAAAAAAAAAAAAAAAAAAAACGAGGTGACACGACAACAACTATGGAAGGCAGTAATTGCTGAAAATGCAGTTAGGAGATTTGGAGTTCCTATCCTGTCATGGTTACCACCTGACGAAGGCCAGAGGAATAGTTGGCCGAAACGTCATGAAACAACAACTAAGAGAAATGAGGAGAATATTCCGCAATAAATAAATTAATAAATGATACTCATCTCAATAATGAATTTCAATTAAATAATGGTCCTGGATTTGACCTTAAACTATATCCAATAGTGAGGCCCCAGCTTGTGGACTTTGGGGAGTGTGGAGCCACCCTTTAATTGCCATTGCTCCCAGGTCCACTTTGACCCAGAGTGGTAGTACCTGTTAGGGTCCCAACTATGGGTTAAATAGAAACCGACTTGAAAACAACAAATATAGTCTATTAAAAAAATTTTCTTCAAAATGTTTGGATTCGACATTAAATAACCTGAAAAGGGTTGATATGCCGTAAAACAAAAACAACCAATCCAATTCAATAATATACGCATTTTTATTATTGTCATATTTTTTAGGTGCGTGCCGATGCAACACACAAGTCAAGAAAGTAGTAAATGAATATATGGTCGGAAGTTTGTGAGAATGTGAAAATGACCTGGAAAGAAATGTTCTGGCACAAAGACAATGTTTGTAACAGTATGTCTAGCCACTAGGACTTTACATATATTTTTTAAACTAGTCTGACAGGATTTGAATTAAAATGTGTAATGGAAAACAAGTGAGAGAAATCTTTCTTTGACTGAGGCAGAATTTCATTTTTGCAGGCAAAATGTTTCTTTCTTTTTTCTTCATGAAAAGGAAAAAAAAATTCTTTTAGTTTTAAACAATTCTATGAATATATCTGATGCAACACAAAGTTATATATGTTTTTCATTGGTAATTAATCCAGGGAGATTTATAAGCTTCAGGTGCAAGGCGCGCAAAATCATAATAATGGTTTAACATCACAAGACGGAGCGAGCAGTCGTGGTGCTGGTCTGCATTGTAAGGGAAGTCTGACTCGACTGGTTGGGTTTCGCACGCAGTGCGAAAGCTGTCAGTAAAATATTTGGGAAATTTGCTTTCTTTGAAGGCCGATTGGACGAAAAGTCAACACCTTTGTCACATAGGGTGCTTTGAAATACGTTCGCGACAATTACCAAGTTTCAGTTTTTATACCCGCGTAATTTGCATGGGCGTAGATAACAAATGTACACACGACAGGAACGCTCCTTGTCCCATCACTCAAATGTCTGTGGTGAGTCGCTACAATGGCTATCGGTGGTTGAGGGCTTCTGTAGCTAGGAAAGCAGCTCAGTCTTAGTAGCATCAAATGTTACCATCCATTTATGGCCGCATTTCACTACAGACTAGAGGTTGTTTTGCTAAGGATTCTGCCATTGCCTTAGATCTGTGTACATCTGCTTTTCCCTGTTATAAAGCCTTGTATCATCGGCAAACATACCCATCTCAGACACAATGTTATCAGGGAGGTTGTTTATGAATATCAGGAATAATAGAGGTTTCAGGATCGACCACTTTAATATTATGCTGTTTGGATGTATGCCTATCAAGGACAGCCTGTATTTTCCTCTAGTCTAAGAAGGATCTAATTATACTTAGCATTCGTCCTGTAATGCCATATGATTTAATGTTTATTAGGAGTTCTTCATACCAGACTTTATCAAAAGCTTTGGATATATCAAGAGCTACAGCTATGGCTTAACCTGCCTTATCCAGTTCATGTGAAAACATTATTACATAGTTACGTATCATGTCGAAATTCGTATAAATTCCAAAAAGTACGAAAAATTACCCAGTAGAAAAATAATTACAATATAAAATTCATCGAGTTTTATTGCATGTTTTAATGTGGTAGAACTGTATGACCAATTCAGTATGGCAAACTGACTTATCTTCCTTGACTTAAATTGTCTTAAATTAAAGGTTTGTTATTTTTAAACAAAATTTGTCAGAATTTAAGCTTGGATGATTTGTTTTTGTAAAAAATACATCTCACACATCTTCAACTGGATCATTTTTCGTAATTTTATAAATTTATACTAATTTTGACATGAGTGGTCAGTACATGATAATGTTTTCACCTGAAATGTGGTGGTTTAAAACATCTGTAATCTACACAAGCACGTATAAAACAATAAATGTATTCAATAAATACATAATTTAACAGAATAAAATCTGAATAAGATACGTTTGAAAGCCAAATCACAACACAATAATACGAAAATAAACAAATATTTTACTTGGGGTTTGTGTTCCTTGATAGAAGCGCTGGTTGAGTTTGAATAAAATAAAGACGTATTAGATACGTTTGAAGCCAAAACAACGCATTATTACGAAATAAACAAATATTTATTTTGTTTGAAATTCATATTGAAATTTATAAAAATATTTCGAAGATACACTTCATCATCAGTATGTCTTTCTTTTTTTTTTGCCATATTGTTGTTGGAGCATAGAATCAGTAGAAGTCCGTCTGTTGTTTTTACAGTAGTCTTTTCAAACAAAATAAATATCTGTTTATTTTGTAATAATGCGTTATTTTGCTTCAAACGTATTTAATATGTATTTATCTTATTCAAACTCAACCAGCGCTTTTATCAAGGAACACAAACCCTTATGTGAATGCCACATGACAATGTATTGTTCCAACATTTGAAAAGATTACCATATAAACAACAAACGGACTTCTACTGATTCTATGCTCCAACAGCAACATGACAAAAAAGAAAGAAAGAAAGACATACTGAAGATGAAGTTTTACTTTGAAATATATTTATGAATTTCAATATAAATTTCAAACAGAATAAATATCTGTTTATTTCGTTTGAAATTTATAAATATATTTCAAAGATACACTTCATCATCAGTATGTGTTTCTTTCTTTCTTTTTTTTTTTGTCATATTGCTGTTGGAGCATAGAATCAGTAGAACCAACAACAACATGGCAAAAAGAAAGACATACTGATGATGAAGTGTATCTTCGAAATATTTTTATAAATTTCAATATGAATTTCAAACAAAATAAATATATGTTTATTTTGTAATAATGCGTTGTTTTGGCTTCAAACGTATCTAATACATATTTATTTTATTCAAATATTTTACTTGTTTGAAATTTATAATTTAAATATTTCGGATTCTAACTCAATCCTCAGAATTTTGTAAATATTTTCTTTCTTCTTTCTTGCCATGTTGTTAAGTTGGAGAAAGAAAAATCAGTTAGCACATAATTTAGCATTTAAAAAAAAATTGGATACTATATTTTATTTAAAAGGTTACGAAAGATTTTTTTAACCGCCAGATTTAAATTGTTTAAAAATAAGATGGTTTTGTGCAATGATTAGGTACTAAGATATGAAACAATATGTGCTCTAATTAAAAACACCATTACGTAATAATGCTCCATGTCGAAATTAGTAAAAATTCAAAAATTACGGAAAATAGTTGAGTAGAAAATCTACCAGAACTATGTTTTTAGAAAAAAACAAACAAAAATACAACAAACAAACAAACAAACAAACAAAAATCAAACAAACAAAAGAAACGTTCATGAAAAACACTCGTCTAGCTGAAACCACTATTAATAATTCCCACCCACCCACTCTTTATCTGTGCCTAAACCTAAACGTAGATTCCATGAACAAAGTTTCTTTCTTAAAACTGCATGCATGTGGAACACTCTTCGTTTTGCCTGCTTTCTAACTGACTACAATTTGGTAGTCTTCAAGTCCAACATAAACAAATTCGTGATCAATCGTCCCCTTAAGTAATCGAATTTACCAAATTTTCATTACTAACGATTACTGCAATATTATCCCATTGACTACTGTACACTCAATAACTTTTATCCTCGAGTGGCCTCTGAGTCTTGGTAAGTGGTGATTCCTATGAAAAAAAAATTTTTATTATATATTGTCAGCAATTTTTAAAAATCTATTCAGCTATAAAAGTGAAATTGTGTGGGGGGGGAAGTGTACATTTCCCTACCAAACTACTCTGTCAATTTTCAGTCTACAGACTCGAGATTTGACATAAGGTATATTGAAATTTGGGAAAATCTTTTTAATCGGTTTTTCGGCCAGAAATTTGGCTGTCAAGGGGTCAAAGTTCAACGATTTTACCTTGGAAAACTTTACCAAACTCCTCCGATAATTGTGGGTCTAAACACTTGAAATTTTACATGGACATAGATCAAACTTTTTAATTAGATTTGAGACCAAAACAGCAAATGTTAAGGGGTCAAAAAAGAAATTTGACCTCCGAGTCTCTACCAAATCACTCAGCGAATTTGTGGTCTAAACATTTGAAATTTTACATAAAGTGTATTCAGACATAGGGCAAGCTTTTTAATCGTTTTTTTCCTGTAAATTTGGCTATATAGAAAATTAACTGATGCCGGATAAAAATTTACTTTAATATATTTAGTGAATCGTAAAATGTTCAAAGACATGGAACACATTAGAACCTATTTCTTTATTCAATTGGATTTCGAACATTTACACATTTTTACGCCAGAGGGAATAGAAAGTCCGGTACAAGAAGAAAATTTTTCAAGAAA
>NC_136511.1:53558500-53588500 GCF_053919585.1 Euprymna scolopes | reverse complement strand
CGCAATAACTTTGTCAATTTTAAGTCTACAGACTCGAAATTTGATATGGTAGTAAGCTTTGGGAAAATCGATGTGATCCGTTTTCGGCCAGAAATTTCGCTGTTAAGGGGTCAAAGTTCAACGATTTCACCTTTGAGAACTCTACCAAACTCCTCCGATAATTTTGGGTCTAAACACTTTAAATTTTAGATATAGGTTCCTTGGACATGGATATAACTTAATAACTTGATATGAGCCCGAAACAATAAATTTTAAGGGATCATAATAGGGGTCAAAGTTAAAAAAATTAACGTTTTTTTTTTGTTTTGTTTTTGCTAAACATTAACCTCAAAACACCCGGGCAACCCCCGCTGAAATGCTAGTATATATATATATATATATATATATATATATATATATATATATATATATATATATATATATATATATATATTAGTATGGGTGCCCGCGTTCACGGGTATTTGGATGTGTATGTTGAGCAAAAAAAAAAAAAAAAAAAAAAAAAAAAACGTCAATTTTTTTTAACTTTGACCTCTATTATGACGCCCGAAAATTTATTGTTTTGGACTCAATCAAGTAATTCAGTTCGATCCATGCCAAAGGAAGCTATATCTAAAATTTCACGATTTTAGACCCAAAATTGTCGGAATAGTTTGGTAGAGTTCTCAAAGGTCACTCGTTGAAGTTTGTTCTCTTAATCACCAAATTTCTAGCCGAAAACCGATCATATCGATTTTCCCAAATCTCAGTACTCGGTATATCAAATCAAATTTCGAGTTTGTAGACTTAGAGTTATTTCGTAGGGAAATGTACACCCACAGACACACAGACAGACAGTTACACAGACATGTTCACTTTTACATATATATATATATATATATATATATATATATATATATATATATATATATATATATACTAGCATTTCAGCTAGGCGTTGCTCGCGTGTTTGGAGGTGTATGTTGAGCAAAAAAAAAAAAGTGGTCGTAGGAAGGCAGACTCAAACCCATCACCGCAAAGGTGGAAAAGAACGAGAAAAAATCGTGACCTCTTTGTTATTACGACTACCGCTAAACCGGAAGTGACGTATGTTTTAATTAAGGCTACAGAATCGAAAGGAGAGGATGACTTTCCGACCCCTTAACATTTATTGTTGTGGGCTTAAATCTAGTTATTAAGTTATACTCATGTCCAAGGCACCTATGTCACAAAGTGTCAAGTGTTTAGACCCAAAATTGGCGGAGGATTTTGGTAGGGTTCTTAAAGGTCAAATCGTTGAACTTTGACACGTTAACAGCCATATTTCTGTCCGGAAACGGATTACAAAGATTTTCCCAAATTTCAGTACCCTGTATATCAAATTTCGAGTCTGTACACTGAAAATTGACAGAGTTATTGTGTAGGGAAATGTGCACAGACAGACACACAGACAGACAGTGAGACAGGCACTTTCACACACACACACACACACACACATATATATACACACACATATATATATATATATATATATATATATATATATATATATATATATATTTAAGGGAGAGAGAGACATAGCGAGAGAGAGAGAGAGAGAGAGAGAGAGAGAAAGATAGACAGAAAATAAAAGCTGTTATCTGGCACTTTCTCCATGAAAATTTAGCACTACAATTTTTTTTAGTTAACATGCAATTAGGATGTTCTTTAATCTTCACATCCTATTTACCCGCCACGAAATCTTATTAGTGACTCACCAAGCTTTATGGTCAGTTTTACGTAAATTTTTGTGTTTATATATTTCAGCTTTGTATTAGATTTGATCCATAGTCATTAAACACCAATGATCAAGATCCTCTTGATTTAAATTTCTTCTTAAGATCCCTTCAGCTTTAGCCTAACATTTTCGCAAATTTCTAGAATTAAGCTTATACAATGAATTTTGAATAAAATTGAAACAAGTATTTAATAAATAATGTTTACTGTCGTTACATATTGATTTTAATCTTTGTTATATATTGATTTTAATCTTTGTTATATATTGATTTTAATCTTTGTAAGCAGAAAAAAAAGGTGTTGCAAAATTGTTCTGTTTCAGAGTAAATTTCCCCGTCCTGGGACGGGTATGTTTCTAGCTGATATCCGTCCATCGCTTGCTAAGATGATCATGATCATGCAATTGTTCTGTGGGTTCGAAGATGACTTGTTTGACCAATTCGAGCTCTGAAGTATTTTCTCGCATGTTGGACACCTGTGGGATAATTCTGTATCAGGAAGAAAAGGCCCGCAGGAGGACAACAGAAACGGTTGAAGGACAATCTGAAGGACACCCTCAAACAGTTCGTTTTGTATTCAAACTCATGGGAAAACTAACAAAGGAGGTACAATTGCTGAATCTGCACCCAATGAAGAACGTAATAGAAAACGTGACAGTAGAAAAGATAGAGCAATCAACACCTCTTATATGTTTCTAATTACTATATATATATATATATATATATATATATATATATATATAAAAGTTACCCCCCCCACTGTAGAAAAGTGCCTAGTTGAAGGGGAAGATATTAATGTTTTTAGCCAATTTTTCGATATTTGTCGTATGAAAGATCGAACTTCAAAGCGATACTGATCTTGATAAAATCCGTCGCCTCTATTGAATGTTTAAGGCAGACATGCAAACAGACATACATACATACATTTATATATTGGTAACTAAAATTTGTCGACCCAAACTGATGAAAAAGCTTACCCTCTCTCTGAATACCCTTTATGTAAATTTTCAAATATTTAGACCAGAAATTGTCTGAGTAATTTGGAAGAGACAGCAGACGTCAATTTTTTTAAACTTTGACCCCTATTATGACCCCTTAAAATTTAATGTTTTGGGCTTAAATCAAGTTATTAAGTTAGATCCATGTCCAAGGAACCTATATCTAAAATTTCAGGTCGTAGACCCAAAATTGTCGAAGGAGTTTGGTAGAGTTCTGAAAGGTCAAATCGTTGAACTTTGACCCCTTAATCGCCAAATTTCTGGCCAAAAACCTGTATATAAAATTTCGTGTCTGTAGACTAAATGTTGAGAGTTTTTTTGCTCAATATATATATATATATATATATATATATATATATATATATATATATATATATATATATATATATCCGACATTTTTTTAAATTAAGGCTAGACAATCTAAAGGAGAGGATAACTTTAAAAAATATTGGCGAAAAAAGTGACCCCCCCTGTAGAAAAGTGCTTAGTTGAAGGGGAAGAGGTTAGGGTTAATGTTTTTAGCCAATTATTCGATATATATATATACATATATATATATATATATATATATATATATATATATATATAGAGAGAGAGAGAGAGAGAGAGAGAGAGAGAGATAAATAAATTTCGAATTGAATCTTGTATCTTTATTTTTAAAGCCTATAGTAAAAACATTTTGTTTAACAATTTTCATGCCTTGGATGAAATGCTTTTCTAACTTGTATCGTATCTTTTTTAAGATTATATTTTATTTAATTTATTAATTTGGATTTAAAAAATGAATGTGGTTTATAACAGCTCTCCTAATCTCTATTTCAGTTTGTATTTCTCCTCACACCACAACTCATTTTTGCAACCCCCTCTTTGTATTATTACAGGTGTGAATATTCTCTCTGTTACAGTTTGTATTTCTCCTCACGCCACAACTCTTTTTGCAACTCCCTCTTTGTCATACATGTCTGAATAATGAGAAAATCTGAATTTATTTAACAAAAACCTTAAAGTAACTTTTTTATATTAAATTTTTTAAAAACTTCTTTCACAATAGAAAATCTTTACAATTTAATAAGGAACATATTTCATATAGGTTTCATTAAAAATATCCAGTAGAAAATGAGAAAAATAGAGATGAAAACTTCAAAAGGACTGTATAACTGGTTACGCTCAATAGTAGTCCTCGCCAGCGAAAGTCTTTATTATTGTTATTCTATTATTATTATTATTATTATTATTATTATTATTATTATTATTATTATTTAAAACAGTTTGTGTCCTGCTCTATCGCGCGAGGACTAATATATATACCCACTACACGTGTTTCATCGTCTGATTTTGGTTTAAAAGATATATGAACATTACCGGAATTTAATAAGTCGATGTTGGTTAAAAATTATATATATATATATATATATATATATATATATATATATATATATATATATATATATATATATATATGTTCAGAAACTGTTAGAGAATATATAATTATTTCCACAGCCGAACTAACGTCACAACCCCTCCCACATACACACATACACACACATATCTATCTATCTATCTATCTATCTATATATATATATATATATATATATTCTCTCACACTTTCTGAATATTTTATTACTGATTGCTCACTAGGTTAGCTAAGTTAATAGACATTCTTGTGTGTGTGCGGCGTGTTTGCTCAGTTGGTAGAATGCTCGCCTAGCATGCAAGAGGCTCGAGTTTCGAATTTCAAATCCAGAGTCCGGTTGTGTCTAACTGATGAGCGCAAATGAGAGCGAAATTCGAGTCCTGGTTTTCCGGTTTATTGGCTTTGTTGGCTCTTGTGGGCTGCGACATTCGTTCGGCTATGGAAATAATTATATATATATATATATACTCGGGTTGTTTTTTTTTATATTCAAAAGTAATGGACTAATGAATTCAACGAGGTTGTTAGATAGTGCTCAATAAAAAGAGCTGATAATACTTGTTTATTGTTATATAAACATGCTCACATCCCGCTGCTACAAATAGCCACTTGTTTCAATCAAACAACAGATATCATCAGGCAGCGACTTGACTATTCAAAAGTTCAATGAATAATGGATTTTTATTTTAGGTAGGAACTCTTTAGAAGTTGGAGTTAAAAAACTTAAAACACAGGACTTTAATTAAATAAAAAAGTAAAAAGGGAGAGGCAATTTAAATAAAGTTAAAAGATTACAATGGGGAGAGAGTGATTGAGAAGAGAAAAAAGGAATAGAGACAGAAATAGAGAAAGAAAATATATAGAAAACAAAATAGAGAGAAAAAGAAGAGAGAAAATATATATATATATATATATATATATATATATATATATACACATATACATATATATATATATACATAAATATATATATATATACACATATACATATATATATATATATATATATATATATATATATACATATATATATATATATATATATGATATGGAGAAGAAAAGAAAAAAGAAATAAGTGGTTATAATAAAGAGAATAAGAACTAGAAGGAAAAGGAAAGAATAATGAGATCTAGTTAAATAGAGAAAGAGAGAAAGTAAGAATTTGACAGTATATAGAAAAAGAAAAAGAAAAAATCTGCGTGTCAACCAATTTATGAACAATTATACAATTCAGTAATGAAACATATTATTACAAATACAAACAGAAGACACAATCCAAGCGTCAGAAATGAACGTGTCAAAAAAGGCAGTGAATGTATTCGGCTAGCATATTTATCCTCTTACATACGTCCACTTAATTAATTTATTTAATCCCCTCTTATGGCTAAATATGTTATATTAAAAAGATAAATATTAATTTTATTCTGTTTTTATTATTATTATTATTATTATTATTATTATTATTATTATTATTATTATTATTATTATTATTATTATTACTATTATGTTTATTGTTATTAATAATAATTTTAATATTGTTTTATCATTATTTTCTTCTTTTATTCATATATTTATCTAATAAAAACGCGAAAACTTTAAACTTATATCATTTAGCATAAAGGGCCTAATTAATGGTAGACGTATGTTTGAATTGCGTTGATTTTACTCGTGGACGTATGTAAAAGGATAAATATGCTAGCCGAATACATTCACTGCCTTTTTTGACACGTTCATTTCTGACGCTTGGATTGTGTCTTCTGTTTGTATTTGTAATAATATGTTTCATTACTGAATTGTATAATTGTTCATAAATTGGTTGACACGCAGATTTTTTCTTTTTCTTTTTCTATGTACTGTCAAATTCTTACTTTCTCTCTTTCTCTATTTAACTAGATCTCATTATTCTTTCCTTTTCCTTCTAGTTCTTATTCTCTTTATTATAACCACTTATTTCTTTTTTCTTTTCTTCTCCATATCATATATATATATATATATATATATATATATATATATATATATATGTATGTATATATATATATATATGTATATGTGTATATATATATATATATATATATATATATATATATATATTTTCTCTCTTCTTTTTCTCTCTATTTAGTTTTCTATATATTTTCTTTCTCTATTTCTGTCTCTATTCCTTTTTTCTCTTCTCAATCACTCTCTCCCCATTGTAATCTTTTAACTTTATTTAAATTGCCTCTCCCTTTTTACTTTTTTATTTAATTAAAGTCCTGTGTTTTTTAATTCCAACTTCTAAAGAGTTCCTACCTAAAATAAAAATCCATTATTCATTGAACTTTTGAATAGTCAAGTCGCTGCCTGATGATATCTGTTGTTTGATTGAAACAAGTGGCTATTTGTAGCAGCGGGATGTGAGCATGTTTATATAACAATAAACAAGTATATATATATATATATATATATATATATACATATATATATATACACATATATATATATATACATATATATATATATATATATATATATATATATATATATATATATAATTACAATAGAAAAATGCGAGCATGAAAAGTAATATGGTTAAATTTAAACATGGAAAAGTAAAAGACAAGTCAAAACTGTAAAAGAAAAGAACAATATATTCTAGTAAAAATATAATAAATTTATAATTCAAAATATTGCACTATATAGTATTATATAATGTTAAATTGAATTAAAAGAAATTCTTAATGCCGCAAAATTTAGTTTTAAATTTAATACATTTTTTGCTAGAATATCTTGTCGTTTTCTTTTCCAGTTTTAACAACTAGTCCTTTATTTTTGCATGTTTAAGCTTAACCATATTACTTTCCATGCTCGCATTTTTCTATTGTAATCCATCATTTTTACAGGCTTCCAGTTAATTCACTTGTTCTTTGTTTAATTTCAGAATTATTTTTTGCCCCCCCCCCTAAACATAACATACACATATGTAGTAACAATGTACGGCACTCGTCTGCTTTCATTCTCTCTGTTTCATTTGCTACTTCTCTTCTCGCGAGATGAATTACTAGAAACATTAGTTATTGAAGCGATGTGGTTGCTATGGAAACCAGTCATAAAACACGTCGCTTACCTCCTTACGAATTTTTACAATTTTAACACGATTAAATTCATCATAGCTTTTGTTTTACTGAACGAAAATTGAAAAAAAAAATCACAATATAGCTGAGAAGATGATCTATTAATTGTTATAATTGTTTGAAATTTGGTCCAAAAATGAGTGAGTGGTGAAGCTTTAAAGCAGTTCTAAATGACTAAAACTGCCACTTAACCATTTATTCAAACACGGTAGTGTTTGAATGACATATATATATATATATATATATATATATATATATATATATATATATATATATATACATATACATATATATATATAGTATTTGAATTACATATATATACATATATATATTAATGTATTGAATGATATATATATATATATATATATATATATATATATATATATATATATATATATATAGAGAGAGAGAGAGAGAGAGAGAGAGAGAGAGAGAGGTAAAGAGAGAGAGAGAAGGCTGTTATTTGGCACTTTCTCCATGAAAATATAGCACAACAATTTTCTTAGTTCACCTGAAATTAGGATGGTTTTTAATCTTCACATCCTGTTTCCATGTCACGAAATGTTATTCGTGACTCAGCTTAGCTTTATGGTCAGTTTTACGTAAATGTCTGTGTTGACGGTATAATTTCTCTATATCCGACAGTATAATATCGATTTTATTTCTTCATTTTTTTTCTTTCTATTTTATATTTTCAAGGAAAAAAATACCACGCACCTAAGAAGTAGTATTTTTTTCATTTCAAAATATTATATTATGGATCTTAAATTTTTAATGTTAACGAAGTAATTCTTTCTTCTTTCTTTCCCTCAAACTATTAACAAAGAATTAAAATGGTTGATATGTTTATGAAAAGCCCTTAATGCATTCTGGTGGATTTTATATTAGAACAATTGAAGCATGCATGGTCCCCTGTGAGTGCACAGTTAACGAGGCATAAAAATATGACTAAGTTCAGCATTTGCCCCCCCCCCTCCTCATTTAGGCCCCAAATTCCCCAGGGGACGTCAAGTCCTGGTGAAATTGAACAAACTATGCAGTTTTAGGCTTTCACATATGTAAAATTGAGTTCTGCACCATGCAAAAAAAAAAAAAGAAATGACCAAGTCCATCATCTGCTCCCCATTCCATTTAGCCCCAAAAGTCCCCTAAGCTTTAACATATTTCACCATGCAAAACTGCTAAATAGACATACGCAGAATATTTTGGACAAATATAGTAAAATAGTCCCCAAAATGGAGCGTTTTTATTGGCCCTAAAAGAGCCTCTGGGGCACACCCAAGCGTTATCGCGAGGTATAGACAAACAGAATTATATAGAAATCAGTTAGTTACAACTTTTCAGAAAGTTTTATAAAAATCCAAGGCATCAATTTAATTACCATTGCTCCCAAGTCCACTCTGACCCGGAGTAGTAGTACCTGTTAGGGTCCCAACTATGGGTTAAATAGAAATTGATTTGAAAACAACAAATATATTCTATTAAAAATTTTTCTTCAAAATCTTTGGAATCGGCATTAAATAACCCGAAAAGGGTTGATATGCCGTAAAACAAAAACAACCTCCGCCTAGCTTGGCTAGGTAATAGTAGTGACAGGGTTACCAAACAAATAACACTGCCTGTTCGACAGTGTTATTTTGTATCGAATCCTCGTGTTGTTTTTGCTACTAGACCTATGCTATCATCAGCCCGAAAAGACACCCTTCTCCATATAATAATAGCTTTATTGTTTATTTATTTAGATGTATTTGTGGTTCGTAATACGTTACGCGGACGTCATAGAGATTAGATTCCCGCGTGAATGAACACATTATAGCAAAGATACGTCCTGCAAATTTTTCACCATCAGACGTTTTGAATGATACACACTGTTCGGTCAACTGCAAATGCGTGATTAATAGTTGGGGTTGTGCTTCCAGATTTAGTGTTGACTTGTTCTCCATTCTTAGCAAGTCACACTCATTATTTCCTTTGAAGATTATAGAAACTATTTATATTAAGTCCTTTAGATTTTCTCTTTGCAAGCAAAAAGAATTTTTTTTACATGAAAGTCACCACTTATCAAGGCCCCGAAGCCACTCGGGTATAAGGGTTATTTTGTGTACAGTAATCAATGGCATAGTGTTGCAGTATTCATTAGTATTGGAGATTTGATAAAGTGCCATTACTTAAAGGGGCGGTCCATCAGGAATTTGTTTATGTTGGACTTGAAGACATCCATGTTGAAGTCAGGGGGGAAACAGGCAAGCGGTAGAGAGTTCCACAGGCGTGCACTTCTAAGAAAGAAGCTTTGTTCATGGAATCTACGTTTTGATTTAGGCACAGATAAAGAGTAGGGAAAATTATTGACAGTGGTTTCATCTAGACGGGTGTTTATCGTGAAAGATTGGCGAGGGGGACCAGAGATTGGAGCTCAGACGAGCACCTGCCATGGTAATAACGATAAAACAAAAATAGTCTCTCTTCTGTGGGAGAGAGGCTACAGGGAAAAGAAAAGGGCATCCCCCACTAAGCCACGAAGTCTATTTTGCACTATGTCAAGGCAGGATAGGCTGTTTTTAGCAGCTCCTGCCCAGATGTGGCAGCAGTATTCCATCCTTGGACGTACTTGGCTTTTATATAGATAGAGAATTGCATCAGAAGTGAGATATCTTCTGGAGCGGTAGAAGGATCCCACCATATTTTAGGACTTAATGGGATTTTAATTTCATTTCTGAAAATTTTTCCACTCATTTTCTTTTTGTGTCACCCGCTATGTTTCCATTTCCTGTTATTTTTTTTTTAATTGTAATTATACTTCGATTTAGCTCTGTTAAGCGAGGTACGAAACCGGTCAGCTGGCTGTTTCACATTTTATTTTTAAAATTCATTATGTTAAAACGTAATAAATACATTGCAGAATTACCTCATTTGCAAAGAGATCCTGACTTCTTTTAAACATGTAAAATGTTGCATTAATAATATATAGTAAAGTACGGACAAAAAAAAAAAAAAAACACAAAAAAGAGGCAAATGACATGAACGCAAATCGAAACCTTAAGATTTTGAATCTGAGCTTCAACCAACTGTGTTATCTTGACTTATTAAAAAAATCAATACCTCCGTTCAGTCACAAAAAACAAAGGATACCCCCTGTAAGAGTAGCTGATCGCGTAATTGTGATGCAAGGCTTGCGCAATTCCAACCATACTTCTCCTGAATCGACACTTCTTGAATCCAGTGGCAAGGAGAAGTCAAGAACGACTAGAAAAAATGCCGGACATAGGTAAAACTTTGTATTTTGATTTGAGACCAAAATAATAAATGTTAAGGAGTCAAAATTGGAGTCAAAGTTAAAATATTGACTTCTGCAGTCTCTACCAAATTACTCAGACAAATTTTGGTCTAAACATTTGAAATCTTACATAAAGTGTATTCACACGTAGGGCAAGTGATGAACAGTACATAGAGCCTGAGCAAAGACGAGCTGAATTGCTAGTGAGTGAATAAATATGCTTTGTTTTGTTTGTGTAGGGAAATTTGTTGCGGTATTTTTTATGACGTAACCCCCCCCCAAATGATAATCTACGTTTCAACTTTTATGTGCCTAATATGTTTAAACGACCTTTAAAAGGTAGTTTTACGACCTTACCCAGCGTAGTAAAAACACCCTCAACCTATTCATGTTAAGAACGGCTTTCAGAATAAACACCCCCATTCTCCCCATGTTAAGAACGGTTTCCGAGGCGAGGAGTTTTTATTCCGAAAGCCGTTCTTAACAAGGGGAGATTGGGAGTGTTAATACTACGCTGGGTAAGATCGTAAAAATACCCTCTTTCCTTCTTCTTTATTCTTCTTCCAACTTTTTAGCTGTTTGCTCAATCGCGTCTCTTTTTTCTCACTCGGTATAATCCGGCGGTTTTCATCGTTCGCCGAGCGTTGCTGAGCGAGACACACGGAAAAATGGGACCTAACCTGCAGAATTACCCATTTTGGTGCAAAAACAATATCGTTTTCTCACATATGTTACTTTTATATATGATTTTTGAATTAATTCATTGATATATATATATATATATATATATATATATATATATATATATATATATATATATATATATATAGCCATGTTATATATCAATTTGAAGCAGCCAACCGACTGCGGTTGATAACGAACATCTGAAAGCCTTAATTGAAGCCGATCCTCGCAAAAATGCACGAGAAGTTGCTGTTGAACTCGAGGTCGACCACTCAACAGTCGTTCGCTATTTAAAGCAAATAGGAAAGTTAAAAAAAGTTGGATAAACTGGTGTCGTATGAATTGAACGATAATAATAAAAAAAAAATCGTCGTTTTGAGGTGTCTTCTATGCTTCTGCGCAACAAAACCGATCCATTTCTCGAGCGGATTGTGACGTCTTGTGAGAAGTGGATTCTTTACGACAATCGGCGACGTTCGGCACAGTGGTTGGATGCTGGAGAAGCACCATAACACACCCCGAAGCCGAAATTGCAAAAAAAAAAAAAAAAAAGTTGTGGTGACTGTTTGGTGGTTTTCACCCGGTCTCATCCATCACAGCTTCTTGAATCCGGACGAAACGATTACGGCGGAGAAATATGCCGACAAATTGAAATGCACCAGAAGCTTCAACGTTTTTCCCGAGATTGGTCAATATGAAGTGACCAATTCTCCTCCATGACAACGCTCGTCCGCATGTTGCTCATCTGATCCTGCAGAAGCTGAACGAATTGGGCTACGAGGCCGTGCCTCATCCGCCATATTCACTGGACCTCTCGCGCATCGACTATCACTTTTTCAAGCATCTTGACAAATTCCTGCACGAAAAATGTTTCAAAAGCAGAGATGATGCCGAACATTCTGATCCACATTTGGCATCAATTGAAATGAATAGCTCTCATCTTCAGGAGGCCTCAAGTTTTGACAAGCTTCTGGGCTTGACAATTACTCCTTATCTTAAATGGAACACGTACATCAAATCTGTTGCCAGGGCCACTGGAAAAATGGTGAGATCTTTCTATCGATCCAATAGATATCTCACTGCTGATGCAATTCTCTATCTATATAAGAGCCAGGTACGTCCAAGGATGGAATACTGTTGGCACATCTGGACAGGAGCAGCTAGAAAAACTTGTCCTGCCATGATAGAGTTCAAAATAGACTTCGTAGCCTCGTAGGAGATATCCTTTTCCATTCCCTGCAACCTCTATCTCACAGAAGAGATGTTGCGAGCTTGTCTCTGATGTATCGTTATTTTCATGGAAAGTGTTCGAGTGAGCTTCAATCTATGATGCCTCCTTCGCCTAACTTTCACAAGAAACACCCGTCTAGCTGAAAACACTATCAATAATTCCCCTCCCCCCACTCTTTATCTGTGCCTAAACCTAAACGTAGATTCCATGAACAAAGCTTCTTTCTTAGAACTGCACGCCTGTGGAATTGTCTTCCGTTTTCCTGCTTTCCAGCTGACTACACTATGGTTGTCTTCAAGTCTAACGTAAACAAGTTCTTGATGAGCCGTTCCATATAAGTTAACAAATTTACCGAATTTTCATTACTAATGATTACTATATTTTCCAATTTCTACTGTGCACTCTTTAACCCTTATCCTTGAGTGGCCTCTTGGCCTTGATAATGTGGTGATGCCTGTGTAAAAACCCCCCAAAAACCTGACTTTCAGTGATTTCATCTCTTCTATAACTCTGGATTTCTATGCTAAATGGGATAAATAAACTCGTTGCAAAAATGTGTCGATATTAATGGTTCTTATTTCGATTAATGTAGTTTACTATGAAAGGAGTTATGATCATCTTAAGTTGAACGTCAAAAAAGGACATTATTTTTGCACCAACCTAATAGGATATAACTTTTTTTTTTCTCATTCTGATCGCCTACAAGTGGAGGACGATGTTTGTACAAACCATATATACCGCGAATGTTCATTTATTTTTTTATTTATATATTCATACTTTTTCCGTTTGACATTTATTATATTCGTTTTGCACTTATGCATTTACTGAAATAATCACGTGATTATTTAGAAACCCATTCCAAACGTGAGGAAGGGGATAGTGTTTTGTAACTGTTGCATGCTTTCACCTAATAAATTAATAACATATGCTGTAAAAAACACTTTTCTACGAGACGCGATAATGTTAACGAAAACAAATATAAACATAATAATCGCTCAAAAACAGAAATGTAACTATTGATAAGCTTAAAATTATCATGTTTCATAAATATTGTCAACTTATTTTGAACGATCCATGTCAACATCCATGCATAAGCGAAAAAAAAAATACATAACGTCTTTTAATACTTAATAATTGTACAAACATTAAATGAAATCAACTTCTAAACGTGACGCAATTCTGCTAAAATACATATACAGCCTTTTTTGTTATTAAAATTAAATACCGGAAACCTTAAAATTTTACTACGATTGATTGAGTTAAACAAAGCTCCCACCGTGGCGTCGTCTCGGGTGTTTGTTTGGCTTTTTCTTATAAAGCGGAACTGTTAAAAAAAAAAAAAAAAGCGCCAAAGCATTTAAATCATCGTACGTTCGATTGATTATGCTTCCGTTTGCGCGATGACAACATCGGCTAATGCGTTACTTTTTTTTTTAACCTTCTTTTCCTCCTCCGCGTTACAAGATCGAGGCTGTCTACTACCATTTTTTTTTTAACCCTCACCTTGTTTTCCTCCTTCGGGTTACGGGTTCCAGCCTGCTACAACTTGTTTTAAACATTTTGCTCCACTTTGTTGTATCTACCCCCCACACCCCCGGGCTGCGTTTTATTCCCACCCTTACTACGCCACTGCAACACACCCGGGCAATGCCGGGTACCCCCGCTAGTATTTGAAAAAACAGTAAAATTACACTATTATTTGGATTCTTTAAGACTATCATTCTCCTCTTGAGTGTTATTTGCGCTACATTTTGATCGACGTAATTTCCTCAGCTAACCCCGAATAAACACTTCTCATCTCAAACATTCAGAAAAGTTAGACACTGGGTCCGCTCTTACAATTATAAATTTGCATACTTGGGATTAACTAAACTAACCGTCGCTGCAGTATTGAACTGTGATTGGAAATAAAATTAACTTTATTGGAAAATTATTTTTACCAGTAAATTTGGATTGTACTATAAAAAATTGCAAGTGTTCGTTCTAAAAAAACGTCAAAGGATGGATGTTAAGTGTTGAGACATTACGTTGAACAAAGATGGCGGCAGTAAATCAAATCGGCGAAGAATCAACGTAGTCCCGATCATGAGTGTTAAGTGATTCCTAGTAATAAAGATGGCGGCGAAAAATCAAATCGGCGAAGAATCAACGTAGTCCCGATCATGAGTGTTAAGTGATTCCTAGTAATAAAGATGGCGGCGAAGAATCAAATCAGCGAAGAATCAACATAGTCCCGATCATGAGTGTTAAGTGATTCCTAGTAATAAAGATGGCGGCGAAGAATCCATCTAGTAATTAGTAAACCTAGTCTATTGATAATTTTATTTTCTATGACGACAGATATCGCTTGGATGGAACGATAGAGGTCAATGCAGATGAGGTTGCTAGCCTTGTGAAAGGCAATAATAGATGTCTAAATAACCTGACATCTTTTTGTCTGTTTTGACTTTTTCATGACCAAAGTCAGGGTAAGTATTAAGTTTTATTTATATAGTCTGAAATACTCACACATGGACTGGTGCTACCGATCAGGCTGTCTGAAAATACTGGCTTCCTGACCTAAAATGTGGCAAACAAGAATCGCGCCAAAGAATCACGTCAGGGAATTACGTCAGAGAAGGAGAGAAACAGATGTGTCATGCACAGTGGCCAAGAGCAACAGAACAAAGATCTGTAAATAAACGTCGGTTGTTTTACTAAGGAAAAAAGTGGGTCGAGCTATTCCTTTCTTATGTTTCTTGCGACGGAGTCTACAACGTGTAAGGTCCCTACGGGTTAACAACTTAGAACGTGTGTAAACGTTATATGTACATTTATTCGATTTACGCATGTACGGGATTGGTGGTATAATTCTCTAATGTGTAAAGGCCCAGAGTTTCTCAAAAGGGCAGAGTTTCTTAACCTAAGGTGACTACGATCCTTCGACGAAGGAGCCATAAGAACACGCTGGACAAATGTATTTAAAAAAATGTATAAACTTGTATAAAGAAGGTGAAAAGCCATAATAATAAAAAAATATGTTATATACAGTGAAACCGCGCTGGATCCCCAACTAGAGCAAGCTATTAATCGATTTGATTGTCAAAAAAAAAAAAAAAAAAAAAAAAAAAAAAGGCGATTTCGTCGATTTCGATTACAATAAAACCATGGCTGTGCGAAACATCACGGCTGTGCGAAACATTCGTAATTCCCCATTCAATCCCGGACAACGTCAGGTCTCCCTTCTAGTGTACAATAGAATAACATTGGCGTTTTGATTTTATCATTATTGTTTCAAGTTCTGCATTTATTCACTTATGCGTATGAAGTCGTTTTTGATCCGTATAGACTATTTCTAATATATATATATATATATATATATATATATATATATATATATATATATATATATATATATATATATATATATATATACTTGTTTATTGTTATATAAACATGCTCACATCCCGCTGCTACAAATAGCCACTTGTTTAAATCAAACAACAGATATCATCAGGCAGCGACTTGACTATTCAAAAGTTCAATGAATAAATTATTCATTGAACTTTTGAATAGTCAAGTCGCTGCCTGATGATATCTGTTGTTTGATTGAAACAAGTGGCTATTTGTAGCAGCGGGATGTGAGCATGTTTATATAACAATAAACAAGTATTATCAGCTCTTTTTATTGAGCACTATCTAACAACCTCGTTGAATTCATTAGTCCATTACTTTTGAATATAAAAAAACCCGAGTATATATATATATGTGTGTGTGTGTGTGTGTGTGTGTGTGTGTGTGCGTGTGTGTGTGTGTGTGTGTGTGTGTGTGTGTGTGTGTGTGTGTGTGTGCGTGTGTGTGTGTGTGTGTGTGTGTAAGAACAAGTAGTTAATAAAACATGGTAAAAAACTCTTTGAAAAATAGTATAAAACATATTTAATTTTAAAAAGGAAGCACAAAATAAGTGGATAGTCCTTAATCCGCGGAGTTTCGAAGAAATACTTTCCTTCTCATCAGAGGCTAGGATTTAGCTAAATGCAGGATCGGATTTTGCTTGCAAAAGTATTTAGTGAGACTGCAAGTAAGTCATAGATCTTACTTGGTAACAAATAGTGAAGCAGAGGGAATATGGTGAAGAAAAGGTGATTTCACGTGAATGGATAGTCTGGTGAAAGGTAAAATATCCCATAACGATAAAATCCAAAAGTCCAAAATCCAAAAAAGTTGGTTAAATTTCCATTTCCACAAGTAAAATCCAAGGGAATCGCGTAATTGGAAAATGGTCCAAAGCAATCCAAAAGGTAGAAATCCGTGGAATAATTCACAAATGGAAGGAAAAGGGAATGAGTTCAAATAATATTATTAAAAGAAAGATAAGATGTGTGTAGAAAAAAGAATTTAAAACGACTGTCAGGGCTGGGCGTTTATATATATATATATATATATATATATATATATATATATATATATATATATATATATATATATATAATGAGAATGATGGAAATAGTATTCCGACGAAATACATAAATAAAAATAAAAAGGAACAACCGAGTTATGTGTTTATCAATATTTCATCTTTATTTCGAGACTTCCTCGAAGTCACGAAATAAAGACGAAACGTTGATGAACACATAACTCGGTTGTTCCTTTTTATGTTTTTCTCTCTCTCTCTCCTTCTCTCTCCTTCTCTCTCTCTTTATCTCTCTCTCTCTCTTTATCTCTCTCTCTACATATATATATATATTTGTGTGTGTATGTGTGTGTGTGTGTGTGTGTGTGTGTGTGTGTGTGTGTGTGTATAAAAATATATATAATAGAATCCCGGAATACGGTATTAAAAATTAGTAACAAAATATAGTTCGGCATATAATACACATGTATATAATCAAATAACATTATAAATAACATCGTAAGACGGGGAAAATACCCCGTAACCAGGGGCCGGTAAAACATGGCATCGTAACCGGAAAAAAAACGTACCCTAGACCACGGTATGCTGGGGTCCTAATATATATATATATATATATATATATATATATATATATATATATATATATATATATATATATATATATATATATATATAGAGAGAGAGAGAGAGAGAGAGAGAGAGAGAGAGAGAGAGAGAGGTCATTTTCCGAAAAGCAAGTGATTATCGATCCTTTGAAATTTATCACTGGATACTTTCATGCTTTATTAAACGACAATTCCGATTACTTGACCAGCTTTGGCCACGGTGGCAAGTGATTAACGAAGCTAATAGCGATGGATAGTGAATTTAAACGATGGTCATCGCAATGCTTCCAGAATTGGGCCAGGCAGGTATCTTATGACTTAAGTGTTGCTACCGGCAACCTAATGATTTCAAGGCTGAATAATACTTTTCGTCTATACTCATACAGACCAATGTGCTACGTTCGCTTTAGCTGGAAAAGTTGATGACAAAAATTTGTATAATAGAGTATTATATTTTCGATTTCCACTTTCCGTTTAGTGGAAGTCTTACACGTCTTCCCGAAAGTCTTGACTGCGTATAAGCAACAAGACTCTCTTTTGAGTAATATTGATGTAATTCCAGTTTAATTTTAAAATTCTACATGAAATAAAGATAGACAAAAATAAAGACTATTTTTACAGAAACTTTAAAATATATTTTTATTAAACCATTCAGAAAAAAAATTCTGAATTGAGACAAAGTATTTTATTATATCGCATTATATAAAAATATAATTATTCAAAAAATATATTTTAATTATAACATATTTTATTAAAAAAAAATTATTTCAAAACATTTTTGATTATGACATATTCTATTAAAATAAAACCACTCCAAAAATATGTCTCGATTGATTATAATATATATTTTCAAAAATAAAACGATATGAAAAATATATTTTGATTATTTATTTATTAAAAATAATTCCATTATAGAAATATATTTGAAGTTTAACATATTTTATTAAAAATAAAACCATTCCAAAAATTTATTTTGATTATAACATATTTTATTAAATATAAAACCACTCGAAAATACTTTCTTTAAAATATATTTTATTAAAAATAAACCACCCAAAAATATATTTTATTATATATATTATATATTATATTATACTTTATTAAAATAAAGTCATTCAAAAATATTTTTCGATTATCATATATTTAATTAAAAATAAAACTATTTCAAATATATATTTTGCTCCAAATATATTTCATTAAAAATAAAATCATTAAAAAATATTTACTTATTATAACATATTAATTAAAAAATACAACCATTCACGAAATATATTTGATTATAATATATTTTATGAAAAATAACATCATTCCAAAAATATATTCTGATAAGAACATATTTTATTAAAAATAAAACAATTTCAGAAGTATTTTGGTTATATCATATGTTATTAAAAATAAAACCATTCTAAAAATATGTTTTCATTATAAGATATTTTATTTAAAACATACCATTAAAAATATATTTTTATTATAATATATTTTATTAAAAATAAAACCATTTTAAAAATATATTTTATTAAAAGCAAAACCATTTCAGAAATCTTTTGACTATAACATAAAAAATAAAAATATTCCAAAGATATATTTTGATTACAATATATTTTATTAAAAATATAACCATTAAAAACTATTTTTGATTATAATATATTTTAATAAAAATGAAATCATTTCAAAAATATATTTTATTAAACGTAAAACCATTCCAAAAATATATTTTGATTATAATATATTTTATTAAAAATTAAACCATTCCAAAAATATATTTTGAATTGCAAGGAGATCCGATGTCGCCCGAAATTGAACGAGGATCAACGAATGTTTCACACATTTTTTATTGTCATCGAAATCATTGAAATCGCCCATTTTTCAATCAAATCGATTCCCTGTTTTAGTTGGGGACCTATCACGATACCGGGAGAAAGTTTCATATGCTTTCCCGCAGTGACTTCATCCACAATACATTGTAGTAAAAATTGCACTGTAGAGAACACTTGTATTCTAAACAGATATGTTAATTTCAGACGTACCGTAGTCATATCAAAGAATCTACTGCGGATTTTAAAAAATATATTTATGCCTAATGACTTGAATTAAAGTTTAAAATGCAAAAGTCAAGTATCATGCTTCAATTGTGGTTTAAACAAACATTCATTTCCAACTCGTCCCAGTGTATCAAAAACCTACTGTTTATTTTATATGTTGGTCAGATAGTTTTAAAACTTTGTATATAATTTTTTTTTAATCTTTTAATAGACTTACTTTCCATGACTCAATTAACTATACGACGCGAGTATAATCTCCATTTTCTTTCCCGTATCTTTCTCAGAGACTCTAGACTAATGAAACCATATGACAGACAGCGGTTGGTCACTCCCTTCTTTTTTTTCTTCTTCTTTTTCCATTACGCGCTGTTTATTCTATTTCCTTCTCTCTATATCCGTACATTTCTCCCCCTTCTTCCTAGGTTAGTAAACGCGTGTCAAGGCATTTACGTGTAAGAACGTGCATATTTAGGGGCGTGTTTGTGTGTATATGTGTGCGTGGGTATGTGTATGTGTGTTGCGTTGGAGCCCCTTAGGCGGTTGGATGGCATACTTGCCTCTCTCCGGCAGCTCCTGCACCCTTGTTCGTCCCCAGCCGTCTCGACTATGTCTTGCCGTTAGGCTGTATAATGTGTTAACTTTGGCTAAAATCGATTTCGATTATCGATACTTATCGAAGACATTTTGATACAAAACTTATTTACGAACACTTCTAACAAAGAAATACCTCGTCGTGTGAAACTTCATAAAAATTGATCCAGCCTTTTTCGACTCCATAGCGAATGAACTCACACGCAGACACGCAAAGTTTCTTTTATCTAATAGTAAATAGTATAACATTTTTATTAAGAATAAAACAATTTCAAAATATATTTTGATATGTCATTAAATATAAAAGCATTTCGAAAAATAAATTTGGATATGTTGTTAAAAATAAAAGTATTTCGAAAATATATATTTAATATTTAATTAAAAATAAAACCATTTCGAAAAATATAGTTTGATATGTCATTAAAAATAACACCACTTAAAATATATTTTGATATGTCCTTAAAAATAAAAGTTATTCAAAAATATATTTTGATATGTCCTTAAAAATAAAAACATTTCGAAAATATATTTTGATATTTCATTAATAATATACCTATTTCGAAAAATATATTTCGATATTTCATTAAAAAATAAAAGCATTTCGAAAAGTATATTTTGGTATGTCATTAAAAATACGTTTCAAAATATATTTTGATATGTCATTAAAAATAAAACTATTTCGAATATATATATTTTGATATTTCATAAAAAAGTATTTACAAAAATTATTTTGAAATTTCATAAAATTAAACAATTTCGAAAAATATTTTGATATGTAATTAAACATAAAACCATTTCGAATATATATTTTAATATGTCATTAAAATATAAACAATTTCGAATATATATTTTGATATGTCATTAAAAATAACACCACTTCGAAAATATTTATTTTGATAAGTAATAAATACTTAAAGCATTTCGAAATTTTGATATGTCATTAAAATTAAGACCATTCAGAAAATATATTTCGAAATTTCATTAAAAATAAAACCATTTAAGAAACATATTTTGATATGTCATTAAAAATGAAACCATTTGGAAAATATATTTTGATATGGCATTAAAAATACATTTCGAAAATATATTTTAATATGCCATTAAAACTAAAAGCATTCAATAATATATTTTGATAAGTCATTTAAAATAGAACCATTTAAAAATATATTTTTATATGTCATTAATGATAAACCATTTAATAAATATATTTTGATATTTCATTAGAAATAAAACAATTTCGAAAAATATATTTCGAAACTTCATTAAAAATAAAAGCATTTCGAAAATATAATTTAATATATCATTAAAAATAAAACCATCTCGAAAATATATCTTGATATGTCATTAAAACTGACAGCATTTAATAATATATTTCGATATGTTATTAAAAATAAAACACATTTCAAAAAATATTTTGATATGTCATAAAATATAAAACCATTTCGAAAAATATAGTTCGATATTTCATTAAAAATAAAAGCATTTCGAAAATATATTTTTATGTGTCATAAAAATAAAACAATCGGGAAAAAATATTTTGATACATCATTAAAAATAAAACCATTTCAAAATATATATTTCAATATGTCATTAAAAATAAAACCATTTCAAAATATATTTAAATATTTACATTAAAAATAACACCATTTCGAATATATAGTCATTTTGAAAATACTTTTGGATATATCATTAAAAATAAAATCATTTCGAATATATATTTTGATATTACATTAAAAATATAACAATTTCGAAAAATACTTTGATATGTGATTAAAAATAAAGCCATTTCAAAAATATATACTAATATGTGATTAAATATACTACAATTTGGAAAATATATTTTTATATTTCATTCGAAATAAAACCATTCCGAAAATATATTTTGATATGTAATTAAAAATAAAAGCATTTCGAAAAATATTTGCTGATATATCATAAAAATAAATGCATAAAAATAAAACCATTTAATAAATATATTTTGATGTGTCATTAAAAATAAAACAATTTCAAAAATATATTCTTATATGTCATTAAAAATAAAACGTTTCGATATTTCATTAAGAATAAACAATTATTTTGATATGTCATTAAAAATAAAAGCATTCAAAAAATATATTTTTATATGTCATTAAAAATAAAACCATTTCTCAAAATATGTATCGATATTTCATAAAAATAAAACCATTTCGAATATATATTTTGAAATGCCATTAACAATAAAACAATTTCGAAAATATATTTGCATATGTAATTTAAAATGTAAGCATTTCGAAAATATATTTTTATATATCATTAAAAATAGAACCATTTCGAAAGTATATTTTGATGTTTCATTAAAAACAATTTGGAAAATGTATTTTGATATTTCATTAAAAATGAAACCATTTCAACGCATTTTTTGACATGAAATTACAAATACCCATTAAAAATATGTTTGGAAATGTCGTTAAAAATCAAAGCATTTCGGAAATATATTTTGATAAGTCATTAAAAATAAAACCATTTCGAAAAAAATTAGTTTTATATGTCATTAAAAATAAACCATTTTGAAAATATATTTTGATATGTCAAATAATAGAACTATTTCAGGAATATATTTTGATTGGCCATTAAAAATAAAAGCATAAAAATATATTTATACATGTCAATAAAAAACATTTTGAAAAATATATTTAAATAATTCTTTAAAATAAAAACATTTCAAAAATATGTTTTGATATGTCATTAAAAATGAAAGCATTTAAAAGTATATTTTGATATGCCATTAAAAATAAATCCATTTACAAAAATGTATTTTAATATATCATTCAAAATAAAACCATTTAGAAAAATATATTTCGATATGTCATTATAAATAAAAGCATTAAAAATATTTTTGATATGCTTATAAAAAGAAAAGCATTTCGAAAATATATATTTATTTCATTAAAGCATTTCTAAAAATATATTTTTATATTTTATTAGAAATAAAACCATTTCGAAAAAATATTTCGATATGTCATTAAAAATAAAACCATTTCTAACATATATTTCAATATTTATTTAAAAATATAAAATGATTTCGAATATATATTTTGATATGTCATTAAAAATAAAGCCATGTTGAAAAATATATTTCGTTATTTCATTAAAAATAAAAGCATTTAGAATATATATTTCGATATGTCATTAAAAATAAAAGCATTTCGAATATATATTTTATATGTCATTAAAATAAAAGCATTTCGAATATATATTTTGATATCTAAGTACAAATAAAATCATTCCGGAAAATATATTTTTATATGTCATTAAAAATAAAAGCATTTCCAAAATATGTTTTCCAAAATGCTTTTATTTTTTAATAAATAAAAGCATTTTGGAAAACATATTTTTATAAAAATTCCGGATAATATATTTTAATATAAAATAAAAGCATTTTCAAAATATATTTTTATATGCTATGACAAATAAAAGCATTTCGAAAAATACATTTTGATATGTCATTAAAAATAAAAGCATTTCGAAAAATACATTTTGATATGTCATTAAAAATAAAAGCATTTCGAAAAATACATTTTGATATGTCATTAAAAATAAAAGCATTTCGAAAAATACATTTTGATATGTCATTAAAAATAAAAGCATTTCGAAAAATATATTTTGATATGTCATTAAAAATAAAAGCATTTCGAAATATATTTGCTGATATGTCATAAAAAATAAATGCATTTCAAAAATATAATTTGATATATCATTAAAAATAAACCCATTCCGGAAAATATATTTTGATATGTCATTAAATACAAAAGCACTTCGTAAATATATTTTTTATTTCATTAAAGCATTTCTAAAACATATATTTTTATATTTTATTAAAAATAAAACCATTTCGAAAAGAATATTTCGATATTTTATTAAAATATAACCATTTCCAAAATATACGTTGATATGTCATCAAAAATAAAACAATTTCGAAAATATATTTTGATATGCCATTAAAAATATAAAACCATTTCGAATATATATTTTGATATGTCATTCAAAATTAAAGCATTTCAAAAATATATTTTGATATGCCATTAAAAATAAAATCATTCCGGAAAATATATTTTTATATGTCATTAAAAATAAAAGCTTTTTTGAAAATATATTTTAATATATCATTAAAATAAAAGCATTTCCAAAATATATTTTGATATGCTATTAAAAATAAAAGCATTTTGGAAAACATATTTTTATATCTCATTAAAAATAAAACTATTCCGGATAATATATTTTAATATGTCATTAAAAATAAAAAGTATTTCCAAAATATATTTTTATATGTTATGAAAAATAAAAGCATTCGAAAAATATATTTTGATACGTCATTAAAAATAAAAGCATTCCAAAAATATATTTTAATATGCCATTAAAAATAAAAACATTTCGGAAAATATATTTAGATATGTCATCCATATATATAATAAATTAGGTGCAGTTTTCCTCTCTGGATCGAAATGCCGTAGGTTTACCCCAACAGAGACCACGTAAAAATTTATTATGTCTACACTATTAGCCACTGCCTGATGTAACTTTTACACGACATTACATACACATTTAGGCGTTATACTAAAATCTTCAGATCGTTCCAAGTATTTCAGAGGTTTGTGGTCACTTTTCACCACAAACTCGACCCCACTTAGATAGCAGTTTAGCTTTTTTTTTTTTTTTTTTTTTTTTTTTTTTACAAGGGTGTCACCACTTATCAAGGCCCAGAGGCCACTCGAGGATAAGGGTTAATAGGTATACATTAGTCATTGTGATTTTAGCATAGTAAACAGTGGGAATTTTGTAACTTGGATTACTTAGGGGGACGATTCAATTAGAACTTGTTCACATTGGACTTTTTCTTTTCTTTTTTTTTTCATAGGTATCAACTCATTATCAAGGCCAAGAGGCCACTCAAGGATAAGGGTTAAAGAGTGTACAGTAGAAATTGGACAATATAATAATCATTAGTAATGAAAATTTGTTAAATTTGATAACTTATATGGAACGGCTCATCAAGAACTTATTTACGTTCGATTTGAAGACAAGTCTTTTGTACGGCATATACAGTCGCAAAAGCCTTCTTCTCAATCACCGGCCATCTCTGCTTGGTTTCGGATAGCTTATGCGACAGGAAGTATATTGGGATTTCTTCTGATACGCCAGGCACGGGACTTTCCTTTCGGGACACAGCTGGGTCACCACCACCACTATGCACGTGTCATTCGCAACCGTATATAAGAACATAGGCTTACTCAGATTCGGATACGCCAATAACGGTGTAGCAGTTAACTGATCCTTCAGGGCTTCAAAGGCCCTCTGACATTCTGGGGTCCATCCTTAACGAGCCTGCTTCTTCGTTAACGCTATCATTATTCCCGCCTCATTAATCACAAATCCCAAGTACTTGAGTTCTTCTTTGAGAAACTGACACTTAGGCAGCTTTAGTCTCAATTGATGTTGATGTAACCTTTCAAATACTTCCGTCAAATGTCCGTAAGAAAATTAATATATCGTCCAGGTACGCCACAGCAAACCCCCCTCCAACCGCCGCAAGACCACGGGGAGGTGGAGCGTGTAAGGATTCCAGTCTCCAACATGTCGGACATCGTTTCCTCAACAATTTTTCTTTTATGGATTGAGGTGCGGTAGGGTTTTATTCTAACAGGCGGGTAGTCTCCCGTAACAAATCTCATCGTTATTGTATTGGTACACCCTAACTCCCGATCGCTAGAGGCAATATTATCTCGAATTGCTCTAGGAATTTTATCACCCCCTGTTGGTACTCAAGCGGTGCTATCACTTCCTCCGGTTTTACTTCTGTCGATTCCCCCATTTTCTTTGGCGCCCCTCCGCCCGGATTTCTATTCTTTGGCCTCTCTCAACAGAGTAGGCTCGACCCACTGTTGACCCGCACCGTTTTGTTGGAATTGTTCACTAGTAGCACCGGGAAGCTTCCAGGTCCACTCACTATGGCGTCACTGACCACCGCTTCTAAATCCCCCTTTTCTTCTTCTGATAGGGAGATGACCTGGTAATCATCAGGGCTTCTACCTCTTCGTCCCTGAATCTTTTCCGTCGTGGACACTATCGTTCGAGGAGGAATTTCTACATCCTCTGGGGTCATCACAGGGAGATCCTCCGGTTGTCTTCGGCCACTTAGGGGAATGCTCTTTCTCATTAGCTATAGTGTTGGCGAGACGAAGCTGGCTGTAGCTCCCATTTCTTCCAGCCAGCCAGACTCTTCGATTGTGCTGGATTCTCTCAAAGTGTCAGCTCGATGCTGCTGGTTTCGACGCGAGTACCCGTGTATATAGTGAGGTGACGGGGTGAGCCGAGGCTGCTCCTGGTCCAATTGCAACTAGTTACGTTACCGCAGTGGAGGTCCCTTCCTCCTCGGTTGCACCTGTGATTCTGCAGTGCTCTCTCGACCGAAAGGTCAAGCCTTTGACCTCGTTGGTCTGGTAACTGCACTCAAAAGCCAAACAACAGTGAGCTATCACCCGTTGACATCGGAAACGAAATTACGTTTTCGTTACGTCTCTCAAAGTGACATTAAGTTGTCGCTTTCATAAAACAATGGAATTTTTAAATCCAATCTTTCTCTTAGCAGGTTTGGTTGCCGGCTCCCGGGCACACAACGATACTTAACGAATAAAACAATCATCTCTGCCCCGGCATTCTCCAGTGTTTCGGAAGTCTCAGGCTCCCCCAGTGGGAAGCTCAATCGGTCCCTGGGACGGTCACGTCACACTGGTGCCCATGTTTTGCGGATTTTTGTAAAAAAAACTTTTATTTTTCAAATATTAATTCATCCAATATTTATAGAGAATTTATTCGGCAATATTCAATATTTAGATACGCCATTATTGTGATGTTTAATTTTTAATATATTTCAATTTAATTTTTATTATAACCATTGTTTTATGATTTTGCAAGAATGCAAAACAAAATATAATCTCTCCGAAAATAAGGTAAAACTAGCTGATAAAATGTGAGAGCCTTCTAGGGAGCTAACCGTTTCAATATAATTCCAAAAATGTATAGTGAGAAAACACGGAACATTTTTTTTTATTGAATATACTACATTCATAATATTTTTATGTAGGATAAGAAGTTAAAATGTGGTGTTTTTCTTTTTTGAAGATTTTTTGGACTTTTGTATTAGCGGTTTTTGAAAATTTCAGACGACAAAAATGAAAAATCTAGGGATTATCTGGAGATTTCTTTTGCCTACTCTAGCGGGTTTTTAAACTCTCAGTTGGTAACACTGGCTGGAGGTTGTTCAATATCCTTGCTACACAATCTCTCTCCGCCCGTTCTTGACATTATGATAGTCGTTCTTACTATGAAGAGTTCGAGGTGTCTATTCCGAAAGCCATTCGTAACATGAGGAGGTTGGGGGTTGGGTAACAACAACAACAACAACAACAACAACAACCTTACTTTAATTTTTTTCGATAGGGGGCACGCTTCCACCGAGCAACGCCGGTTAGTTAAAAAATAAAACTATTTTGAAAAAAGGAATCATTTACAAAATAAAAATTAGGTTTTTTTTTTTTTTTGCTTTTTTGTAGAGTTTTAATATTAAACTGGAATTACGTAACTATTACTCGGAAGGAACTCTTCCTGGTTAGGCACGGGCAAAACTTGACAAGATTTTCGCAAAACAAAAAGTGGAACTCGAAAAGAACCTATTTTAATACAATCAATTAAACCAATAACCAATTAAAAATTAAACCAATACCCAATTAAAGATTAAACCAATAACCAATTAAACATACATATATATATATATATATATATATATATATATATATATATATATATATATATATATATATATATATATATATGTTTCTAACCTAATCAGGATTATCGCAAAAACTGGGCAAGTTTTGTTTCCACCGCTAAATAGATACCCATTTCGATGCTCATCTTTCTCTTACATCGGGATGATGTGACACAAGGGCCGGAAAGTTTCCGTCTGCCTGCTTCCCACCGGACTACAACTTGGATGTCTTCAAGTCCAACGTTAACAAATTCCTAATGAACCGCCCCCTTAAGTAAACACTTCATCAAATCTCCACACTAACGTAATGTACTTGCAATAACCGTTATCCCTGAGTGGCTTCCGGGCCTTGATAAGTGGTGATCACTGTGTAAAAAAAAAAAAAAAAAAAAAAGACCCAGCACCGCAGAGGATGAACACTCAGGCCTTAAAAATATGTCTGGTTAGCCCCATCGGCATATCCCGGTAGGGGCGCCTTAGGCGATTAACAATAAACTAACCCTTTCTCAAAGAGTGAAAAGGTAAAGCCTGTGACGGTGGACATCCCAAAAACTGCACAGGATCAAAGCCATCCAAAATCGTCTCTCACAATCCCTGATGGCTACCTTTCAGTGCGGTTATATTCTCTCTCTCTCTCTCTCTATCTCTCTCTCTCTCTCTCTCTCTCATCTCTCTCTCATCTCTCTCTCTGGAATCAAAGTTAGCACCAAACAAAGAAAACAGATCGTGAATTAGGAGAACTGCCATTTTATTAAGCTGTTGACGTTTGTAACAAGAAGAAATACATGAGCTACACATTTCTGGGGAATGGTTCCTTCGTTTATAATCAACTAGCAGGGTGACCGGACGTTGTCCGGTACTGAATGATGATCAACGGATTTTTGACACTGCTATATTTTTATTGTCATCGAAATCGGTGAAATCGTCCATTTTTCAATCAAATCGTTTAGAATCAATTTATGAGTCATTTTAGATCACGTTCGGTCGATTCAAGCTCAGAGTTCCCGCTCTCCGCACTACCCTACTTCGTGTGACATTATTTCCTCTAGCTTGTGTTTTCACGGGGTAAAATAGTCTGACGCCCTCATCTGAATCTTATTTCTGTTTAACAAGACAAGCTATAAGTTAACGTTTATCAGATAAGTACTTGTGGATGTACTCTAACTTTAATTTCGGAAAAAAAAATAGAAAATAATTCCGACTAAATTTTTTTTTTTGTACACTCTTTAACCCTTATCCTCGAGTGGCCTCTTGACCTTCATAAGTGGTGATGCCTATGTAAAAACATAGGCATCACCACTTATGAAGGTCAAGAGGACACTCGAGGATAAGGGTTAAAGAGTGTACAGTAGAAATTGGACAATATAGTATCAGAGACAGGGCAGCCCTTCAATCGGTTTGGGTCGAAAATTTAAGCTTCTGAGAGGTCAAAGTTCAAAAGATTTGACCATTGTGGTGTCTAGCAAACTACTTACCGAATTTTGGGTATAATCAATTAAAATTTACACATAACAGGTATTCAGACAGACGACAAGCATTTTAATCAGTTTTGGGACGAAAATTTGGCTGCCAACATGTCAAAGTTGAAAGAGTTGATCTTTGCCGATTCTACGAAATTTTTCCGCCAATTTTGGGTCCAAACACCTAAAACTTTAGACGCAGGTAACCTGGACACGGGTAAAACTCTATATTTTGATTTGAGACCAAAACAACTAATATTAAGGGGTCAAAACTGGCGACCAATTTATAAAAAAAAAAAAATATAGATTCAATGCTTAACCTGGAAATATGGAGACAGGCATATGGAAAATATTCGGCAAAATATAGAGAGACGATATCAAAGCATTCCTAATTATTTCGCTATCGAAGTGACTTCGGATCGATCTAATTCTGACCAGATATCCACTTGTTTTTTGTTTTTTTGTTTTTAAATCTGAGTAAACGTCCATCTTTAAATGTCTCTGCGTTTCCCTGGGAAACGATTTTGTCCGTGGATTTGTCCAAAGACGTTTGCCTCTCGCGAGTCTTAAACGGATTAATGCAACCGCCATTTTAAGTATGGAACGAGTAAAATAACTTCATTATCTTTTGTCATCTGAA